>NW_028270147.1:240382-540382 GCF_037043375.1 Chiloscyllium plagiosum
CCTCTCCCCCCCTCTCTCTCCTGTCCCTCTCTCTCTCCCCCTCTCCCCTCCCCCCCCTCTCTCCTGTCCCTCTCTCCCCCCTCTCTCTCCCTCCTCTCCCCTCTCCCTCTCCCTCCTCTCCCCCTCTCCCTCTCCCCTCCTCTCCCCTCTCCCTCTCTCCCCCCCTCTCGCTGTCTCCTGTCCCTCTCTCCCCCCTCTCTCTCCCCCCCCCTCTCTCTCCCTCCTCTCCCCCCTCTCCTCTCTCCCCTCTCCCTCCTCTCCCCCCCTCTCTCCTCTCCCCTCTCTCTCTCCCCCCCCTCTCCCTGTCTCCTCTCCCTCTCTGTCCCTGTCCCTGTCCCTGTCCCAGTTCTGGGTGACCCGTTAAATTTTATTTTGAGCTTTCTGCCGCTTCCGTCTGTAACTGAGTGTACGAGTGCGCGCAGGGATGGCGGCGGGGACGCGTACGGGTGAGGCGAAGAGCGCGCACTGTGGCCGGGTGCTCGCGGACAGGAACTTGGTGCTGAGTGTGCAATCGGGAGAATTACCCTCAGCCTGACACTGCAGGGCATTACCGGTGTCTAACTGCCCTGGGCATGGGCAATAAACCCTGCTCTAACCAAGTAGCTGCAAGTCCACCAACACAGTCACAAACTCACCCCCTGTTCAGATAATTGTGTCAGATCACACTTTTAATGTCACCGACTTTAGTTCCAGTTTCAACACCACTGCACACTCGGAACAGTCAGTTTGTATACCAATTTGATGCAAATACCATTCCACATTTCCCTGGTATCAAAACGGCTCTATCACATTACTCGTTTTTTATTCATTCATGGGATCTGGGTGTCACTGGCTGGCCCAATATTTCTTACCCGTCCCTAGTTGCCCCTTGAGAAGGTGGGGGTGAGTTGCCTTCTTGAACCGCTGCAGTCTATGTGCTGTAGGTAGACACAAAATGCCCTTAGGGAGGGAATTCTAGGATTCTGACCCAGTGAAGGAATAGCAATATATTTCCAACTCAGGATGCTGAGTGGCTTGGGGGTAACTCGGAGGGGTGGGGTTCCCATGTATCTGCTGCCCTTGTCCTTCTGGATGGAAGTGGTCATGCGTTTGGAAGGTACTGTCTAAGGATTTTTTGGTGAATTCCTGCAGCATCTTGTGGATAGTACACACTGCTGCTACTGAGCGTCGGTGGGGGAGGGAGTGGATGGTTCTGGCTGGGCTATGTTGTCTGGATGGTGTTGAGCTTCTCAAGTGTTGTTGGTGGTATCTCATTTGTGTCTTGTTTGTGTCTTTGCTGATTTTGCTACTTTCCTCTCATCTGAGTGAACCCTTTTTCTCATTTGCACCTATTCTATATCTCAATCTTACCTTTACCATCATTTCTACTTCTGGACAGGTTCACAAGATGATACACTCGGTCCTCTCTCCCTCTTCATCAAGTCATACAGTACAGAAGAGGCCTTTCAGCCCATCAAGGCTGCATGGACCAATCTACACTAGTCCCACTTTCTAGCACTTGGCCCATAGTGTTGAAGCATTCAAATGCTTATCAAGATTTGTTCCTTTTGTACCTGCTAGAAGCCTCTCTTTTCCTTATGAATATTCCTCCACATCCAGAGTTCTCTGGGCTTGTTGTTCTGACATTTCACCTCGAAGAGAATAGGGACATGACTCCCCTGAGTAACTTTTGAATGTCTCACACTGTTCTCCTGTAGGTTTACCATCAAGTAACTGTTACCAATCTATTTCTGCCTTATCTTAATAAAATTTCCCTGACCCCAATGCAAATCCCTTTCTTGCAGGCTACCTATTTTTCTTTTCCATAATAAACTTGAAGCGAATGGTGAACAATAAAATGTCTTCAGTACAGATTCCAGCATCTGCAATAACTTTCTCCTTAAAACATTTGGTGTTGTGGTCACTACCAATGAAATGCTCCACACTGCCCACTGGAGCACCTCTCCGGCTTCACTCCCCAGAGTGATATTCCGCACGGTACCGCCCCTTGTGGGCTATCTTCATGCTGATATAAAAAGCTCTCCTCAACACATTTCAAGAAAGCTGTTCCTCTAGATCCTTTACACTATGACAAATTAATATTGGGAAGTTTAAAGCTTCTAATATAATCATCTTGTTATTGTTTTAACACACCTCAGTGAATTGTCTGTATATTTGCTCCTGTATTGCCTCTGACTGTTTGGGTGGGGGGAATCTATAATACAGTTCTCAGTGTGTCTGCCTCTGTTTATTCCTAAATTCTACACAAATCCTCAATTAATGCGATACTGTGTATATACGTTAATATTGAAACAGATTAAAGTAAGTTAATAATGGGATATTCTACAACTAACATGAGGGTGGCACGGTGGCTCAGTGGTTAGCAGGGCTGCCTCACAGCACCAGGGTCCCAGGTTCGACTGCAGCCTCAGGCAGACTGTCTATGTGGAGTTTGCACATTCTCCCTGTGTCTGCGTGGGTTTCCTCCGGGTGCTCCGGTTTCCTCCCATAGTCCAAAGATGTGCAGGTCAGGTGAATTGGCCAGGCTAAATTGCCCGTAGTGTTAGGTGCATTAGTCAGAAGGAAATGGGTCTGGGTAGGTTACTCTTCAGAGGGTCATGTGGACTTGTTGGGCCGAAGGGCCTGTTTTCACACTGTAGGGAATCTAATCTAATGACCCTTCCAATGGACCTCTCCTCCTTACTGCAGTCACTAACTCCTTAATTAATAATGTAACTCCTCCTCATCTTTTCCACCCTCCCCTGTCCTGCCTGAAAATCCCGTACCCTGGAATGTTGGGTAATTAGTCCTGCCCCTCCCTCAGCCATGTCTGTGATGGCAACAACATCACAACTCCATGTGTCAATCCACGCCCTTAACCCATCTGTCTGACCAATAATACTCCTCACGTTAAAGTACAGGCCATCCAGCCTCACCTTACTGCCTTGAATCTCAATGTGACTGAACTCCCTCGCTGTGGTTCCTTTACTAAAGTATGCTGTGACGCCATTGCCCTAACACTCTGTATCCCCTCCCCCAATTGGCAAACCCCACCGTAAGGATTTTGGTGATGTTCTGGTTCAAGTGCAGACTGCCCCCTTGTTCAGCTCCCACCTTCCCCAGAAACAGTGCCAGTGACCCAGGAATCTAAAACCCTCCCTCCTGCACCAACTCTTCAGCCGTTCTTTCATCTGCAATAATCATCAGCAATGTCAACAACATTAAAAAACATTTTCCAGTGCCTTTCAGTTCTGAAAAAGGATTACTGGACTCAAAACATTAACTCTGTTTCCCTTTACACAGATGCTGCCAGACTTGTGAAGCTTCTCCAGCACTCTGTATTTGTTTCAGATTTCCAGCATCTACAATATTTTACTTTTATTTTGAATCTAATTGTGTATTGTCCTCATGTTAGTTGTAGAATATCCCATTATTAACATACTTTAATCCGTTTCAATATTAACGTATATACACAGTATCGCAGTATCAATGCCATCGTCTAATGGTCCAATCTTAATATGGTTTTATAATATCTATGTATTAAAGTAATTTCACACTATCCCTGTTTTATTCTAATTGTATATTATCTCAACGTAAATATTATTTTATTTTATCTTTATATTAATGTATTTGAACACTATATCACTATTCACAGTGATTCACCATGAATGTATTTGGACTCTATCCAAGTGTTAATATAATTATAGACTATCTCAGTTTGACTGCAATTGTAACACTATCTACATTAATATAATTTCAAAGAACAGTACAGCACAGGAACAGACCCTTCACCCCACCAAGACTGCACAGATACATGGTCTTTTTCTAAATTACAAACTTTTTTCCTCTACATGGTCTGTATCCATGTGTCTCTCAAGATGATTCTTAAATGTTGCTATTGTATTCCACTCCACCACCTCTTCTAACAGCACATTCCAGTCACTTACCATCCTCTGTGCAAAAATCCTGCCTCTCACAACTCCTTCAAACTTATCCCCTTTTACCTTAAACCTTTGTCCCCTAGTAATTAACATTTCTGCTCGAGGAAAAGAGTCTGACTATCCATCCTATCCGTGCCTCTCATAATTTTGTAAACTTCTACCAGGTCACCCCTCTGTCTCAACATTCAAGTGAAAACAAACCAAGTATGTCCAATCTCTCCTCGTAGCTAATACCCTCCAAACCAGGCAACATCCTGGTAAACTGTTTCTGCACCCTTTCCAAGGCCTCCACATCCTTCTGGTAATGTGGCACCCAGAACTGTACACAATGTTCCAAATGTGTCCTAACTGAAATTCTAAACAGTTACAATGCGATTTGCCAATTTTTACACTCTATGTCCTGACCAGTGAAGGCAACATGTGCTGAGCCTTCTTGACCACCACCTCCCTCCCGCCAGCTTATCGACTGCGTTGCCACAAATTTCATGAGATTTCAGAAAGTATGTGAATTGACACTTCCCCGAGAGTAACTATTCTGACATGAGGTCTGTATAATGATTGTGTTGTAGGACCATAGCTGCTAGCTAATGTTGGGAGATGAAGACATAAAAGAACGAGTTGGGTGGGAGGGTGTGGAAAGCTCAGTACTGATGGGCTCAACAGGAAGAGGAAGTGAGAAAGGGTCATGATTGTTTGGGCCACTCCACATTCCCAAGCTGAGCCTGTGACTAACTCTGCAAAGTTCAACCTTCCTTTGTGCCATTTTCTCTGAATCACAGAGACACAAAGGTCTGAACACATAAACTCTACAATTGACTGATGTGAAGCCTTTCAAGGGGCACTTGTATTAATAAGGCAGCTTCACAATACTGGATGAAGACATTTGTAATGATAGTAATCGTCATGTGAAACACCTTCTGTGTACGTTTGTGTGGGGGATACAAATGCTGGTCACAAGCATCACCAATTGACGATAGTCAACTCTGTGAAACACTGTGGGCTATAATTCACAAAGACCCTTCAAGGTCTTGTAGGAAACAGCTGATTTCCTCTATTTTGAACAGTCTGTATTCACCATCATGTTCTTATCTGCAATATTCTCTTTCTTTGGGTAATATGGGAATTTGGGATGGGGATCAGGGTTAGAGTAAACACCTAGCACATCCAATCTCTGTCTCTTTGCAAACTGCATTCATTAGAATCAGTTTCCTATGTCAAACATTCAAAGCCCTTTCAAATCTCTATGTCCCATTGTCGGGAGTTTGTGCTAAAATGACATTTGAGAGGATTGTTTTGTTTCTTTACCAGCAAGATAGACATTTCCCACCTTTTGCAGCTCCATGCACAATGCACGTCCCTTTTCCCATATGAACTGAATGAATATTCCCTTCAAACCTACTGTTCACATTCTGTATCTCCCAACCTTATTAGTGACTAAATTCTTCTTACTATCTTCTTTTATCATGCTTTCTTCTAAATCTTTAAAATTGCATCTTTTTGTTAATTTTAATCTGCTCCACACTCCCCCAGTGCTGTACTCTCAGTTGTAATGAATTTAAACTCCTTTGATTTAGTGCTGTAGTCATGCCTCATGATGACCATCACCATGACACAATGCTCAGTATGAAATGGGAGTGATCCTCCTCACCCTGCTCCATCGTACCATTGACCTTAAGGTTTTTCTTAAAGCGGTCATGTAATTGATCAACTCATGCATCTTCTCATTTTGTTTTGTTCCTTCTGGATCAAGTGGATTTCTTCCACCATTTTTACCTTTGTTTAAACAATAATCCCACCGCTCATCAACGTGTTGTATAAAACCACATTGACACCTAATTTTTGTGATTGAGTTCTATCATCAATTCTACTTTCTGAGCTCCAAGAGTGTTGTTGATTGACAGAGGATGAGGATAAATGATGGACGTTGTGAATCTTTCCAAGATGTGGAACTTTGTTTTAACAACAAGCTGCACTTTATTGAATGATAGCAACAGATGCAAAGTACAATAGCATTAGCTAGTTAGACATAATTACTCACATTGCGATTCCAGCTGATGCTATTGCTGGGAAACTCAGATCCTAGACTGAATCCTGGCTTGACAGATTTTTTTTAGTAAAAAGGAGGTGGGTTTTCACAGAAATATAAACACACAATGCTGCAGATTCAGATTTAACAATAAAACAGAAGTTTATTATTCAAATTAAAATAAAGCAGAATAAACTAACCTGCTGACAAACCACACAATTGTAAAGATTTTGATACGTATGGCAACCTTTAAAATACCCCCAACATTTCTTTACAGAACTCATACCAGAGAGAATTCTCTTCTCTTTCACATCCATGGAAATCATGTCCAAACAACTTGATTAAATGTTTTAAAGCAATGTGAATAGATGAGTGTAGTGTTATTAACATGTTTAAAGCTGCCAGAGAAGATGGTGGAGATGAGTACAATTACAACATGTAAAAGATATTTGGAAAGGTACATCAATGGGAAGGGTTTAGAGGGATATGAGCAAATGCTGGCAATTGGGACGAGGCCAGATTGGGCTGTGGTCGGAGCAGATGGAGTTGGTCTGAAGGGTCCATTTCCATGGTATAAATCTCTACGATTCAGTGTCTCCCTATTGGAACTTCAGAAGGCTCTTGATAAATTCCTACATGGGAGACTCATAGCAAAGTGTGACAATGCCACGGCTTTAAGAGGTGTTTTTTGTCCCTCTATTTTGAAGAGATTTAAAGACAGAGGTAGACAGTTGTCTATTCAAAGCCAATAAAGTAAACAGCTTATGAGGCCCTGGTTTTCCTTCTGAAGTTGGAACAATAGAAGCAGCCTGAATAGTGGAGTCAGCCCCCCACAGAGCCAGGGTTTTCGCTTTCATTAATGGCTGGGAATTTGAAGCTGGATTGGAAGCTGTTACATCTCTCTCTCTCTGTTCCGTCTGAAAGCTTGGGTTCACTATCTGCTGCCAGAATCGCAGGTGAGATAATCAGTTTTACTGACTTTGCCTTTGCCAAGGGTGTGTTTATGGGATTTTACTGTATTGGAGCAGTTACTTTTTAGTAGTTAAATAATCTATTATTCTGTTAATTTTTCCAAGAGAGTTAAAGTTATACAAATTCTTCTTTCTTGTGTTTGTATTTTAACCATAGGGTAAAAATAAAGTGTATTTTGCGTAAGGCCATGTAGTGGTATCCTGCAGATGTCTCTGATCGGGTGTATAAGGTTCTAAAAGGGGAGGGCGAACAGCCAGAAATCGTGTTACATGTTGGCATTAATGATATAGCCAGGAAAAGGATCGAGGATATAAAGAGTCATTTCAGGGAGTTAGGATGGAAGCTGTAGAGCAGGACGAACAGAGTAGTGTTCTCTAGTTTGCTACCGGTGCCACGAGATTACGAGGCGAGGAACAGGGAGCGGGCACAGCTTAACACGTGGCTGCGCAGCTGGTGTAGGAGGGAGGGCTTCAGATATGTAGATAATTGGAATGCCTTCTGGGGAAGGTGGGACCTGTACAAGAAGGACGGGCTGCATCTGACCTGGAAGGGGACCAATGTCCTGGGTGGAAGGTTTGCTCGAGTAGTTCGAGAGGGTTTAAACTAGTATGGCAGGGGGGTGGGAACCTGAGCTGTATACCGGAGGGGAGAGTTGATGCAGATGAGGCAATAGCAGGAGGTAAGGTAAAAACAATGACTGCAGATGCTAGAAACCAGATTCTGGATCAATGGTGCTGGAAGAGCACAGCAATTCAGGCAACATCCGAGGAGCTTCAGCAAAATCGACGTTTCGGGCAAAAGCCCTTCATCAGGAATAAAGGCAGAGAGACTGAAGCGTGGAGAGATAAGCTAGAGGAGGGTGGGGAAGGGGGTGGGGAGAGAGTAGCATAGAGTACAATGGGTGAGTGGGGGAGGAGATGAAGGTGATAGGTCAGGGAGGAGAGGGTGGAGTGGATAGGTGGAAAAGGAGATAGGCAGGTAGGACAAGTCCGGACAAGTCAAGGGGACTGGAAGTTTGGAACTAGGATGAGGTGGGGAAGGGGAAATGAGGAAGCTGTTGAAGTCCACATTGATGCCCTGGGGTTGAAGTGTCCCGAGGGGGAAGATGAGGCGTTCTTCCTCCAGGCTCTGGTGGTGAGGGAGCGGCAATGAAGGAGGCCCAGCACCTCCATGTCCTCGGCAGAGTGGGAGGGGGAGTTGAAATGTTGGGCCACGGGGCGGTTTGGTTGATTGGTGCGGGTGTCCCGGAGATGTTCCCTATTTTAGAGACCGCAATTTCCCTTCCCACGTGGTTAAAGATGCCCTCCAACGCATCTCGTCCACATCCCGCACCTCCGCCCTCAGACCCCACCCCTCCAACCGTAACAAGGACAGAACGCCCCTGGTGCTCACCTTCCACCCTACAAACCTCCACATAAACCAAATCATCCGCCGACATTTCCGCCACCTCCAAACAGACCCCACCACCAGGGATATATTTCCCTCCCCACCCCTTTCCACCTTCCGCAAAGACCGTTCCCTCCGTGACTACCCGGTCAGGTCCACGCCCCCCTACAACCCACCCTCCTATCCTGGCACTTTCCCCTGCCACCGCAGGAACTGTAAAACCTGTGCCCACACCTCCTCCCTCACCTCTATCCAAGGCCCTAAAGGAGCCTTCCATATCCATCAAAATTTTACCTGCACCTCCACTAATATCATTTATTGTATCCGTTGCTCCCGATGCGGTCTCCTCTACATTGGGGAGACTGGACGCCTCCTAGCAGAGCGCTTTAGGGAACATCTCCGGGACACCCGCACCAATCAACCAAACCGCCCCGTGGCCCAACATTTCAACTCCCCCTCCCACTCTGCCAAGATATGGAGGTCCTGGGCCTCCTTCACCGCCGCTCCCTCACCACCAGACGCCTGGAGGAAGAACGCCTCATCTTCCGCCTCGGAACACTTCAACCCCAGGGCATCAATGTGGACTTCAACAGCTTCCTCATTTCCCCTTCCCCCACCTCATCGTAGTTTCAAACTTCCAGTCCCCTTGACTTGTCCGGACTTGTCCGACCTGCCCAGCTCATTTTCCACCTATCCACTCCACCCTCTCCTCCCTGACCTATCACCTTCACCCCTCCCCCACTCACCTATTGTACTCTATGCTACTTTCTCCCCACCCCCACCCTCCTCTAGCTTATCTCTCCACGCTTCAGGCTCTCTGCCTTTATTCCTGATGAAGGGCTTTTGCCCAAAATGTCGATTTTGCTGAAGCTCGGATGCTGCCTGAACTGCTGTACTCTTCCAGCACCATTGATCCATAATCCAATAGCAAGAGGTAGACCAGCGAGTGGGAAGGATTTTCTTGGGAAGGAACCAAGGGATCAGTTAAAGTGTGTTTGCTTTAATGCAAGGAGTATCAGGAATAAAAGTGATGAACTTAGAGCATGGATCAGTACGTGATGCTATGATGTTGTGGCCATAACAGAGACACGGGTTTCTCAGGGGCAGGAATGGTTGCTGGATGTTCCAGGGTTTAGAGCATTTAAAAAGAATAGGGAGGGGGGAAAAGAGGAGGGGGCGTAGCACTACTAATCAGAGAGGATATCACAGCTACAGAAGCTTCCATTGTCGAGGAAGATTTGCCTACCGAGTCAGTATGGGTTGAAATTAGGAACAGTAAGGGAGCAGTCACCTCATTAGGCGTTTACTACAGGCCCCCCAATAGCAGCAGGGAGATTAAAGAAAGCATAGGTCAGCAGATTTTGGAAAAGTGTGGACGTAGTAGGGTTGTTGTAATGGGTGACTTTAACTTTCCCAATATTGATTGGAACCTCCTTCGAGCAGAAGATTTGAATGGAGCTGTTTTTGTAAGGTGTGTTCAGGAGGGTTTCCTAACTCAGTACGTTGACAGGCCGACGAGGGGATAGACCATTCTAGACTTGGTGCTCGGAAACGAGCCGGGGCAGGTATCAGATCTTGTGGTGGGAGAGCATCTTGGTGATAGTGACCAAAACTGCCTCACATTCTACATAGCTATGGAGAAGGAGAGGATTAGGCAAAATGGGAGGATATTTAAATGGGGAAGAGGAAACTATGATGCGATTAGACATGAGTTAGGAAGCATGGACTGGGAGCAATTGTTCCATGGTAAAAGCACTATAGACATGTGGAGACTGTTGCGAGTGATGAATAAATATGTCCCTCTGAGACAGGAAAGAAAGGGTAAGATAAAGGAACCTTGGATGACGAGAGCGGTGGAGCTTCTTGTCAAAAGGAAGAAGGTAGTTTACATAAAGTGGAGGAAGCTAGGGTCAAGCTCAGCTCTACAGGATTACAGGCAGGTGAGGAAGGAGCTCAAAAATGGTCTGAGGAGAGCCAGGAGGGGGCACGAGAAAGGCTTGGCAGAACGGATTAGGGAGAACACAAAAGCATTTTGCACTTATGTGAGGAAAAAGAGAATGGTCAAAGAAAGAATAGGGCCGATCAGGGATAGCATAGGGAACTTGTGTGTGGAGTCTGAGGAGGTAGAGGAAGCCCTAAATGAGTTTTTTGCTTCTGTCTTTACAAAAGAAACAAACTTTGTAGTGAATGAAACCTTTGAAGAGCTGGAATGGATAGAGATAGAGGAAGCTGATGTGCTGAAAAGTTTGTCAAACATTAAGATTGACAAGTCACCAGGCCTGGACCAAATTTGTCCTCAGTTGCTTTGGAAAACGTGAAATGCAATTGCTTCGCCACTTGTGAAGATCTTTGCACCCTCGCTCTCCACTGGAGTCATACCTGAGGACTGGAGAGAGGCAAATGTAATTCCTCTCTTCAAGAAAGGAAATAGGGAAATCCCCGGCAATTACAGACCAGTAAGTCTCACGTCTATCGTCTCCAAGGTATTAGAAAGGATTCTGAGGGACAGGATTTATGACCATCTGGAAGAGCATGGCTTGATTAAATGCAGTCAACACGGCTTTGTGAGGGGAAGGTCATGCCTCACAAACCTTATCGAGTTCTTTGAGGATGTGACTAACAAAGTTGATGAGGGTTGAGCTGTGGATGTGGTGTATATGGACTTAGCAAGGCATTTGATAAGGTTCCCCACGGTAGGCTCATTCAGAAGGTCAGGAGGAATAGGATACAGGGGAACTTAGCTGTCTGGATACAGAATTGGCTGGCCAACAGAAGACAGCGAGTGGTAGTAGAAGGAAAATATTCTGCCTGGAAGTCTGTGGTGAGTCGTGTTCCACAGGGCTCTGTCCTTGGGCCTCTACTGTTTGTAATTTTTATTAATGACTTGGATGAGGGGATTGAAGGATGAGTCAGCAAGTTTGCAGATGACACAAAGGTTGGAGGTGTCGTTGACAGTATAGAGGGCTGTTGTAGGCTGCAGCGGGATATTGACAGGATGCAGAGATGGGCTGAGAGGTGGCAGATGGAGTTCAACCTGGATAAATGCGAGGTGATGCATTTTGGAAGGTTGAATTTGAAAGCTGAGTACAGGATTAAGGATAGGAATCTTGGCAGTGTGGAGGAACAGAGGGATCTTGGGGTACAGGTACATAGATCCCTTAAAATGGCCACCCAAGTGGACAGGGTTGTTAGGAAAGCATATGGTGTTTTGGCTTTCATTAACAGGGGTATTGAGTTTAAGAGTCGTGAGATTTTGTTGCAGCTCTATAAAACTTTGGTTAGACCGCACTTGGAATACTGCGCCCAGTTCTGGTTGCCCTATTATAGGAAAGATGTGGATGCTTTGGAGAGGGTTCAGAAGAGGTTTACCAGGACGCTGCCCGGAATGGAGGGCTTATCTTATGAAGAGAGGTTGACTGAGCTCGGACCTTTTTCATTGGAGAAAAGGAGGAGGAGAGGGGGCCTAATTGAGGTATACAAGATAATGAGAGGCATAGATAGAGTCGATAGCCAGAGACTATTTCCCAGGGCAGAAATGACTAACACGAGGGGTCATAGTTTTAAGCTGGTTGGAGGAAAGTATAGAGGGGATGTCAGAGGCGGGTTCTTTACACAGAGAGTTGTGAGAGCATGGAATGCGTTGCCAGCAGCAGTTGTGGAGGCAGGGTCATTGGGGACATTTAAGAGACTCCTGGACATTCATATGGTCACAGAAATTTGAGGGTGCATACATGAGGATCAGTGGTCGGCACAACATCGTGGGCTGAAGGGCCTGTTCTGTGCTGTACTGTTCTATGTTCTATGTATAGATCTGTTCTTGGGCCTATGCTCTTTGGAGTTTTTCTAAATGATTTGGATGAAGAAGTGAAAGGGTGAGTTAGTAAATTTGCCGATGAGTGAAGTTGTAGTTAGTGTTGAGGGCTGTTGCAGGCTACAACATGACATTGACAGGATACAGAGCTGGGCTGAGAAGTGGCAGATGGAGTTCAACCTGGATAAATGTGAAGTGATTCATTTTGGAAGATTCAATTTGAATGCTTAATACAGGATTAAAGACAGGATTCTCGGCAGTGTGGAGGAACAGAGGGATCTTGGGGTCAATGTACATAGATCCCACAAAGTTGCCATCCAAGTTGATAGGGTTGTGAAGAAGGCATATGGTGTTTTGGCTTTCATTAACAGAGGGATCGAGTTTAAGAGCTGCGAGGTTTTGCTGCATCTGTATAAAGCCCTGGTTAGATCACACTTGGAATATTGTGTCCAGTCTGGTCGCCTAATCATGTAGATGCTTTAGAGAGGATACAGAGGAGATTTACCAGGATGCTGCCTGGATTGGAGGACTTGTCTTATGAAGAGAGGTTGAGGGAGCTAGGGCTTTTCACACTGGAGAGAAGAAGGAAGAGTGGATCGAGGTGTACAAGGTAATGAGAGGCTTAGATAGAGTAGATAGCCAGAGAGTTTTTCCCCAGGGCAGAAATGGCTGTCAGAACGGGGCATAAGCTTAAGGTGATTGGAAGAAGGGTTAGGAGAGATGTCAGAAGTAGATTCTTTACACAGAGAGTGGGGGTGTGTGGAATGTACATTAGGGACACTTAAGTGACTGCTGGACAAGCACATGGACGGCAATAAATCGAGGGGTGTGTAGGTTAGGTTGATCTTAGATTAAGAAAAATGCTCGGCACCACATCGTGGGCTGAAGGGCCTGTACTGTACTGTGCTGTATTGTTATATGTAACCAATCAAATTACATCTACGACACAACCTCTTGCAGTTGCCCAAATGTTAGGGTTTAGGCTATTCCTTAATATATTTGAAGGGGATTTAACCTGGTCATAGACTCATAGAGTGTTAAGGACCAGGCCAGACCTCCCACCCCCCCAAAACATTATAAGAAGGTAACCGGGATCCTAATGTTTTAGTTGTTTGAGGCAGACGTTAAGATGGATATCCCCGGAGGGATGCAGCTGGTCAAACTGCCCGGCTTCAGGTAAACCAAAATTTATTTACACAGCACCCAATGAAACACAAACAAAAGAAAACAGCATTTAGAATAACACTGACTTGAAAAGCCAACCGACACGATATCCCCATAACTTAACAAAGGAGCTGTTCTGATTTCCTGCAATATCCTCATAACCACATTCCCTTGGCAAATGAAATTCACAGGTTCTGAGAGGAGAGGTGTCACAGAGTGAGAGAGAGAGAGAGAGAGAGAGAGAGAGAGAGTCAGCCAGAAACATTTGTTGAATCAGAGATTTTTTTTCCCAGCAGCTTTGAACAGTGTGCTTGCTAAAATCAAACCAGACCAGAAAAAAACCTCTGATTTGGGAGAACTGGCCAATCCCCTTTCATTGTACAAGTGTTGAAAAAAACCTAAAAGCCTTTTCCTTGATTGTTGCCTTGGGCAGTATCTGTTAGCCATTGGCAAAGTCCCTAACCGCAGACAAACTGGAACCTCTGCCTCTTACAACCTCTCTGGATGTAAGTTTGCTCACTGAGCTGGAAGGTTCATTTTCAGACGTTTCGTCACCATACTAGGTAACATCTTCAGTGGGCCTCCGGACGAAGCACTGTTGGTGTTTCCTGCTTTCTATTTATATGTTAAGCTTTCCTTGGTTTGGTGATGTCATTTCCGGTGGTGATGCCATTTCCTGTTCTTTTTCTCAGGGGATGGTAGATGAGATCCAAGTTAATGTACCTTTTGATAGAGTTCCAGTTGGAATGCCATGCTTCTAGGAATTCTCATGTGTGTCTCTGTTTTCGGATGAATGTATTGTCCCAGTTGAAATGATGTCCTTCCTTATCTGTCTGTAAGGATACTAGTGAGAGAGGGTCATGTTGTTTTGTGGCTAGAGTTTAGATCAGAGTGGTGCTGTAAAAGCACAGCAGGTCAGGCAGCATCTGAGGAGCAGGAGAATCAATATTTTGGGCAAAAGGCCTTCATCAGGAATAGAGGGTGGAGAGATAAATGGAGGGATGTCTAGTGGGGTGTCATGGGCAAAGCACTGCTGGTGTTTTCTGCTTTCTATTTATATGTTTTGGTTTCCTTGGGCTAGTGATGTCATTTCCTGTGGTTGATGTCATGGTGATGTGAAAATGACTGCCAGACTACTCAGGCCCCTTGGCATCATGGTAGCCCACAAACCCACCAACACACTAAAACAACAGTTAATGAACCTGAAAGACCCTATACATACAACACACAAAACTAACGTCATTTACAAAATACCATGCAAGAACTGTAACAAACACTACATTGGACAAACAGGCAGAAAACTAGCCACCAGGATACATGAACATCAACTAGTCACAAAAAGACATGACCCTCTCTCTCTACTATCTTTACATACAGATAAGGAAGGACACCACTTCAACCGGGACAACACATCCATCCTAGGACAAGATAAACAGAGACAAGCATGAGGATTCCTAGAAACATGGCATTCCAACCAGAAACCTGTCAACAAACACATTGACTTGGATCTCATCTACCACCCCCTGAGAAAAAGAACAGGAAATGGCATCACCACTGGAAATGACATCACCAACCCAAGGAAACCTGAACATACAAATAGAAAGCAGGAAACACCAACAGTGCTTTGTCCGGAGGCTCACTGAAGATGTTACCCACTATGGTGATGAAACCTTCCAGCTCAGCGAGCAAAACTATATCCAGAACCTCAACCTGAGCTACAAATCTTCTCAGAACTCATTTTACAACCCTCTAGAAATAAACCGAGGACAACATCACCTTGTTCAAGGAGCAGCAGCATCATCACAAGAGAAAAACAGCACAGAAACAGACCCTTCGTTCCAACTCATCCATGGTGACCAGATATCCCAACCTAATCTAGTCCCATTTGCCAGCATTTGGCCCATATCCCTCTAAACCCTTATTCATGTACCCATCCAGATGCCTTTTAAATGCTGTAATTGTACCAGCCTCCACGACTTCCTCTGGCAGCTTATTCTATACATGTACCCCCCTCTGTGTGAAACAGTTACCCATCAGGTCCCTTTTAAATCTTTCTCCTCTCACTTTAAACCTATCCCATCTAGTTTTGGACTCCTCTACTCTGTGAAAAGACCTTGGATGAAAGTGAGGACTGCAGATGCTGGAGACCAGAGTTCAGAGAGTGTTGCTGTAAAAGCACAGCTGGTCAGGCAGCATCCGAGGAGCAGGAGAGTCGACGTTTCGAGCATAAGCCCTTTACCATCCAGAATTCCTGATGAAGAGCTTCTGCTCAAAATGTCGATTCTCCTGTGGAAGAGACCCTGTCCATTTACTTTATCCATACCTGTCATGATTTTATTAACCTCTATAAGGTCACCCCTCAGCCTCCGACGCTCCAGGGAAAACAGCCCCAGCCTATTCAGCCTCTCCCTGTAGCTCTAATCCTCCAACCCTGGCAACGTCCTTGTAAATCTTTTCTGTACCCTTTCAAGTTTCACAACATCTTTCCTGTAGCAGGGAGACCAGAATTGAACTCAGCATTTCAATATTTTAGTTGTGCAAACACTGTAAATTTGGTGTTTGCTAACCTGACTGTAATTTTCTATTCCAAACCCTGGGAGTGGTTGTTCCCAGGTAGCCTGGTCGCTTTTCTCCCTGGCCCGTACTTTGGTGGTGTGGAAGCAAAGCCAGGAAGGTGGTTATTTTGAGTGACACAGGTCTTCCCATTGCTCAGATCCCCCAGTTCGTAGGGGAGACGGGGTCCACTTACAGAACAGACACTGAGATGTACAGTATCCTAGTGTCTGGGACACTATATGACATTCACTCTGATATATGATGAGCCCACACTGTGAGAGACGAGGAGACTGTAAGTACTGCAGATGCTGGAAGCCAGAGTCAGTAGGTGTGAAGCTGGAGAAGCACTGACAGCATTAGAGGAGCAGTAAAGTCAATGTTTCGGACTGAAATCCTTTGTCAGGACTGGGGAGGGGGAGGGGGAGGGGGAGGGGCCCAGATGTAAATAGAGGGAGGGGGTGGGGCTGGGGGAAGGGTAGGTGGGATGGCGATAGGTGGATGCACGTGGAGAGTTATTGTGATTGGTCAGTGGGAAGGGTGGAGTGGAGAGGTGAGTAGGAAGATGAACAGGGAGGCGAGGAGGAAGGGTGGCATTAAACATGGGAGGAGGGATTTTGAAACTGGTGAAGCCATTATTGAGGCCATTTATCTGTACGCTTTCCACGTGAAATATCAGTTGTTGTTCCTCCAGTTTACATTTGGCCTCACTCTAACAGTGGAGAATGCCGAGGATGGAAATGTCAGGGAAGTGGGAGGGATAATTAAATTGGATGGCAACCGTAAGGTCAGGTTGGTTGATGCGTGCAGTGCGCAGATGCTCCATGAACCAATCCCTGCGTCTGCATTTGCTACCCCCAATATAGAGGAGATCACATCAGGAACAACGGATGCAATAGATGAAGTTAGATGAAGTGCAGGTGAATATCTGTCAGATCTGGAAGGATTGTTTAGGGCCTTGGACGGAGGTGAGAGGGGAGGTGAGGGGGGAGGTGTGGGGGGAGGTGTGGGGGGAGCTGTGGGGGGAGCTGTGGGGGGAGGTGTGACACCTCTTGCGGTTGCAGGGAAAGGTACCGGATGTTGTGGTGAAGTTGATGAGGAGTGTAGAGTTGATGAGGGAATTGCGGAGTGAATGGTCCCTGTGGAAAGTGGACAAGGGTAGAGAAAGAAGTATCTTTTTGGTGATAGGGTCTGATTGTAGGTGGCAGAAATGTCAGAAGATGATGCATTGGATTTGGAGGTTGATGAGGTGGTATGTGAGGACTAAGGGGGAGGCGGTTTGAGGACAGAAGTGTGGGAGATGGAGGAAATGCGGTTAAATGCATCCTTAATTATTGAGGAGAGGAAAAATGGTCACTGAAGTAGGAGGATATCTGGGATATCCTGGAGAGGAATGCTTCATCCTAGGAGTAGATGCAGTGGAAGTGGAGGAATTGGGGGCATGGGACTTTTGCAGGAGGGTGGGTGTGAGGAGGTGTAGTCGAGGTAGTTGTGGGAGTCAGTGTGTTTGAAATAGATATCAGTGGTGAGTCGGTTTCCAGAGACCGAGACGGGGAGTTCCAGGAAGAGGAGGTTAGTCAGAAATGGCGGGGTGGAAGGTGTTGGTGAAGTTGACGAACTTGCGGAAGCACGATGCAGCACCAATGCACTCATCAATATTGCGGAGGAAGAGGTAAGGGATGGTGCCTGTGTAGATGTAGAAGAGGGACTGTTCCATGAATCCTACACAGAGGCAGGCATAGCTCAGGCCCATGCAGGTGCCCATGGCTACCCCTTTGGTTAGTAGGAATCAAATGAAAATTTGGTGAGGTTAGATTAGATTCCCTACAGTGTGGAAACAGGCTCTTCGGCCCAACAAGTCCATACTGACCCTCCAAACAGTAACCCACCCAGACCCATTCCCCTCCTGTATATTTACCCTCTGACTGATGCACCTAACACTACGGGCAATTTAGCATGGCCAATTCACCTGACCTGCACATTTTTGGACTGTGGGAGGAAACTGGAGCACCCGGAGGAAACCCACGCAGACACGGGAAGAATGTGCAAACTCCACACAGTCAGTCGCCTGAGGTGGGAATCGATCCTGGGACCCTGGTGCTGTGAGGCAGCAGTGCTAACCACTGAGCCACTGTGCTGCCCCATAAGCAATCTGATATTTTAACAGTCACTATGTAAGAGACATTTTACCTTGTGGTGTCTTTGGTGTTTGTGTCGTTCAGTTTGTTATTGTCTCCCTGAATCTCAATCCTTCACCATTACGAATATTGTCTCCTTCTTGACTCTGTTCAGACTCCTCTCCTACTTATACAACCCTTATTCCTAGAAAGCAGGGACATATATGGGGAAAATTGAGGCCATTTGGCCAATCGGATCCATTCCAGCCCTTTCTGGAGGATCCCCTGTAACCATTCCAACTTACTTTGTTCAAATGCCCATCCAATTTAGAATACCATAGATTCCCTACAGTGTGGAAACAGGCCATTTGGCTCAACAAGCCCACACTGACCCTCCAAAGAGTATTCCAGCCAGACCCATCCCCCTATCCTACCACCCTTTATTTCCCATGGCCAATTCACCCTGACCTGCACAGTTTTGGACTGTGGGAGGAAACTGGAGCACCCGGAGGAAACACACGCAGGCACCGGGAGAATGAGCAAACTCCACACAGACAATCACCCAAGGCAGGAATTGAACCCGGGTCCCTGGCGCTGTGAGGCAGAAGTGCTAACCACTGAGGACCATTAGTGCCAGGCAAATGAGAGTGTCAGTGGAGAAGGCTGTAATGAAGGTGCAGAGGTGTACTGTACCTTTAAGAGAGAGATGAAGTGAACAAGGACTGACTGGAAGCACAGAGAATGCTGAATAAGGTAATAATGAAACACTTGGTTGAAACAATAGCTGGAGTTGTGTTACCATGGAACAAAAACAAATTCAAATTTAGCCAATTAGTTTAAAGTATGCCCCAGATACCAAACTCCAATTGAATTTGAATTTAGTGTTTTAATGACATCAAACCAATGAAATGATCCAGCATTTTGGGATATACAACCAGACATTTGAACAGTTAGGGGAGAACTGCCAAGGAAACCAATAAGTATTGACTGCTGGCTGAATAATTCTCTGAAAAGTACCTGTTCGTAAGAAATTTGTGTAGCAGAACACCGAAGCTGACCTAGAGAAAACATCTGCAGAGGGAACGCTAGAGAGGATAACCGACAAAGTTGACTGGTCTTGAAATGTGTTTTTTTTTTGTAAATATTGATTGGGTTTTTTTTAAATCGGACCAGTATTGTAGTGTGGGAGGTAAAAGATAGATTTCAGAGAAAGGAATTGGAAATAGTGGTTCTAATATGCTCTGTTGGACTTAAAGAATAATTTATTAATTTTAACTTTAAATAGTGACCTCTGGGATAGCTCTTTGCCTCTCAGAATGTAACAGATTACGGTGTGAGGTGAGCTTCTCTGTGTGTCGGGTTTAAATTAGCAGAGGGGTTTACCTCGTGTTGTAACAGAGCATTCAGGCAAAGAAGAGGTGTAGGGCGTTTTGGCCCATGTGAGGGATTCAGGTGTAAAGAGCCTGTATGGCCATGGCAAAGATGAAGTGCTGGGGGCTAGGGAATTGGAGGTTTCAGAACTGGTGGAGGGTGAGGAGCTTGAGACTTTGTTTAGGCCACACGTAGAATACTGCGTTTATTCTGGTCACCACGTTACAGGAAGGATGTGAAGGTTTTTGCAAGGGTGAAGAAGAGGTTTCCAAGATACTGCCTGGATTAGGGGGTATGAGCTATAAAGAAAATTCACTTGGTGATCTATTCCTTTGTCTGTCTAACTAAGCTTCTCTCTTTAAGCTCTATAACCCCTTATCGTTTACTCCTTACTCCCTCCCCCCAACCTTGTCTTCTGCATATAAACTAACAATTTCCCAGCTACCATCTAAGGAAGGGTTGCTGGACTCAAAACACTAACTCTGATTTCTCAGATGCTGCCAGACCTGCTGAGCTTTTCCAGCAATTTCTGTTTTTGTTTCTGAGTGAAATCTAAATATGGGATAGATAAAGCAAAGTCTTTTTAAATTCATTTGCAGGATGTGTCTAGTCTAGTATTTATTACCCATCCCTAATTGCCCAGAGAGCAGTGAAGAGTCAATCACATTGCTGTGGGTCTGGAGTCACATGTAGGCCAGACCAGGTAAGGATGGCAGTTTCCTTCCTTAAAGGACATTAGTGAACCCAATAGGTTTTTACAAAGTTTGTGCGAAGATTTGTAGCTCGGGTGCTCGTTGCTGTGGTTCTGTTCGCCGAGCTGGAAGTTTTTGTTGCAAACGTTTCGTCCCCTGGCTAGGCGACATCATCAGTGCTTGGAAGCCTCCTGCGAAACATCCTTCTTTGATGTTTCCTCCGGTGTTTATAGTGGCCTGTCCCTGCCGCTTCCGGTTGTCAGTTTCAGCCGTCCGCTGTAGTGGTTGGTATATTGGGTCCAGGTCGATGTGTTTGTTGATGGAGTTTGTGGATGAATGCCATGCCTCTAGGAATTCCCTGGCTGTTCTCTGTCTGGCTTGCCCTATGATAGTAGTGTTGTCCCAGTCGAATTCATGTTGCTTGTTGTCTGAGTGTGTGGCTACTAAGGATAGCTGGTCGTGTCGTTTCGTGGCTAGTTGATGTTCATGTATGCGGATTGTTAGCTGTCTTCCTGTTTGTCCTATATAGTGTTTTGTGCAGTCCTTGCATGGTATTTTGTACACTACATTCGTTTTGCTCATGCTGGGTATCGGGTCCTTCGTTCTGGTGATTTGTTGTCTGAGTGTGGCTGTTGGTTTGTGTGCTGTTATGAGTCCTAGGGGTCGCAGTAGTCTGGCTGTCAGTTCCGAGATGCTCCTGATGTATGGTAGTGTGGCTAGTCCTTTTGGTTGTGGTATGTCCTTGTTCCGTGGTCTTTCTCTTAGGCATCTGTTGATGAAGTTGCGCGGGTATCCGTTTTTGGTGAATACCTTGTATAGGTGTTCCTCTTCTTCTTTTTGCAGTTCTGGTGTACTGCAGTGTGTTGTGGCCCTTTTGAATAGTGTCCTGATGCAGCTTAGTTTGTGTGTGTTGGGGTGGTTACTTTCATAGTTTAGGACTTGGTCTGTGTGTGTGGCTTTCCTGTATACCCTTGTAGTGAATTCTCCATTCGGTGTTCTCTGTACCATCACGTCTAGGAATGGGAGTTGGCTATCCTTTTCTTCTTCTCTCGTGAATCGGATTCCTGTGAGTGTGGCGTTGATGATCCGGTGTGTTTTTTCTATTTCCATGTTTTTAATGATTACAAACGTGTCATCGACATATCTGGCCCAGAGTTTGGGTTGAATTTGTGGTAGGACTGTTTGTTCTAACCTTTGCATAACTGCCTCTGCTATGAGTCCCGAGATTGGTGAGCCCATGGGTCTACTGCGACCCCTAGGACTCATAACGGCACACAAACCAACAGCCACGCTCAGACAACAACTCACCAGGACGAAGGACCCGATACCCAACATGAGCAAAACGAATGTAGTGTACAAAATCCCATGCAAGGACTGCACAAAACAATATATAGGACAAACAGGAAGACAGCTAACAATCCGCATCCATGAACATCAACTAGCCACGAAACGACACGACCAGCTATCCTTAGTAGCCACACACTCAGACAACAAGCAACATGAATTCGACTGGGACAACACTACTATCATAGGGCAAGCCAGACAGAGAACAGCCAGGGAATTCCTAGAGGCATGGCATTCATCCACAAACTCCATCAACAAACACATCGACCTGGACCCAATATACCAACCACTACAGCGGACAGCTGAAACTGACAACCGGAAGCGGCAGGGACAGACCACTATAAACACCGGAGGAAACATCAAAGAAGCGCTTCGCAGGAGGCTCCCAAGCACTGATGATGGCGCCTAGCCAGGGGACGAAACGTTTGCAACAAAAACTTCCAGCTCGGCGAACAGAACCACAACAGGTTTTTACAAACAATCGATAATGGATTAATGATCATCATTAGACTCTTAATTCCAAATTTCTATTGAATTCAAATTCCACTATCTGCTGTAGCAGGATTTGAATCAGAGTCCCAACAGTATTACTTGTGTCTCTGGATTAATAGTGTAGCAATAACATCACGCGGCCTTCACCTCCCCTTCATCACAATATGGGACACGGACCAAGGGCAGGTACATGGAGTTAGGCCATAGATCAGCCATGATCTCACTGACTGGTGGAACAGGCTGAAGGGGCTGAATGGCCTCCACTTGTTCCTATAGCATCAGAATAAGGGATTTCACATTAAAGACAGAGATGTGGAGGAATTCCCTCTCAGAGGGGAGTGAATCTGTGGATTTCTTTACCACAGCAGACAGAGGCTGGGTCATTAAGTTTCTTCAAGGCTGAGACAGACAGAACTTTAATTAGTAAGAGAAGCGAGGGTCATGGGGAAAGATCAGCAAAGTTCAGGATTATTAGATCAGCCATGGTCTTATTGAATGGCCTAATTCAGCTCCTACATCCTAATAGTCTTAATGTAATTACACATTATTCCAATATTTAATTCAAATTACATCAGCACAATGTTTATATAATTGTGTCCTGTTGTGGTCTGAATATAGATTTACATAGTCCCTTGATTAACATAATTGCACACTGCTGCCTGATGGGAACTGAGTTGGGTTTGCAGTTAGCAGCAGTGAATGGGCACACCCACTGCCCGGGCTGTGGCTCCCCAGGAGAGCAGTGGTGTTTCTGACTGCGCCTGTCCTCTGTCGCCATGCTGTGGCAGTAGAGCTAATTACAACGCTCACTGCTGGAGATTGACTTGATTGACAGAGAGTGATGGACAAACAGCCAATCCTCAAACAGGAACTTAGGTAACTTCACTAATGGAACTTTTCACATGGAGCTAATTCAAGATTGACAGCAAACTTTTGGAATTAAAATATTCTAAAATATTCATATTCACAAAAATTATTGTTAACGTTTAGCAATAAAATATTTTTTTTCAATCTTTTAATGAAACCATTTGGATATAACATTCTAATTGTTTTCTGGCGAATTGTGTTGTTTATCACATTTTACCCTTTTTTGATACCCAGCTAAACCCGATGTAAGATGTGTAAGTCTTTCATGGCTCAAGCAATGATGTTGCAGTGTCAATGAGTCAATAATCTCCTGCTCTGTACCTCCACATTGCAGCCTCATGTTAGAGTGTGACATGATCAAACCTACTGGGATTTTACCTGAAAATAGTTCTTACCTGAAACGGGAACGTCCAATTTTTTAAGAGAGGTAATGTTCTCAATGTGATTCACTCTGAAACAACCTGGCAAAATCCTGTGATTGATTATTACCCCAGTAATAATACTTTGTGTGCATATATCCCCCAGTAATAATACTCAGTGCATATAATATCCCAGTGTGTGTATAATATCCCCCAGTAATAATACTCAAAATGTGTATAATATCCCAGTAATAACACTCAGTGTGGTAACGATAGGCCAGTTAGCTTAACGTCTGTGGTCAGGAAAATGCTGGAGGCTATCATTAAAGAAGAATTAGTGAGACATCTGGATGGAAAGTGTTCCATCAGGCAGACACAGCATGGATTCAGGAAGGGTTGTGTTTGACAATCTTACTGGAGTTCTTTGAGGATGTAACAAGCGCAGTGGATGGAGGGGAACAGGTGGATGTTGTATACTTGATTTTCCAGAAGGCATACGATAAGGCGCCACATAAAAGACTCATCCATAAGACAAGAATGCATGGGGTTGTGGGGAATATACTTGCATGGATAGAGGACTGGTTAATCGATAGAAAGCAGATGATTGGGATAAATAGGTGTTTCTCTGGTTGGAGATCAGTGGTGAGCGGGGTGCTGCAGGAGTCGGTGTTGGGCCCGCAAATATTCATGATATATATAAATGATTTGGATGAGGAGACCTAGTGTAACATATCCAAGTTTGCTGATGATACTAAATTGAGTGGAAAGGCAAACTGTGCAGAGGATGTGGAGGTTCTGTAGAGAGATTTAGATATAACATAGAACAGTACAGCACAGTACGGGCCCTTCAGCCCTCAACGTTGTGTTGACTTTTTATCCTATTCTAAGATCAGACTAACCTACATACCCTTCATTTCACTATCTTCCATGTGCCTATCCAAGAGTCTCTTAAATGTCTCTAATGTATCTGACTCTACTACCACCGCTGGCAGTGCATTCCACTCTGTGTAAAGAACCTCCCTCTGACATCTCCCTAAACCTTCCTCCAATCGCCTTAAAATTATGCCCACTCTTGATAGCCAATTCTACCCTGGGAAAAAGTCTCTGGCTATTCACTCTATCTATGCCTCTCATCTTGTACACCTCTATCAAGTCACCTCTCATCCTTCTTCGTTCCAATGAGAAAAACCTTAGCTCCCTCAACCTTTCTTCATAAGACACACCCTCCAGTCCAGGCAGCATCCTGGTAAATCTCCTCTGCGCCCTCTCTAAAGCTTCCACATCCTTCCTATAATGAGGCAACCAGAGCTGAACACAATCTTGCCAAGTGTGGTCTAACCAGGGCTCTATAGAGCTGCCGCATAACCTCGTGGCTCTTAAACTCAATCCCCTGCTAATGAAAGCCAACACACCACACGCCTTCTTAACGACCCTATCAACTTGCATGGCAACTTGGAGGGATCTATGGACATGGACCCTAGGATCCCTCTGTTCTTCCACACTGCCAAGAATCCTGCATTTATTCCTGTATTCTGCATTCAAATTTGACCTTCCAAAATGAATCACTTCATGCTTTTCCAGGTTGAACTCCATCTGCCACTTATCAGCCCAGCTCTGCATCCTGTCAATGTCCCATTGCAGCTTACAACAGCCCTCCACACTATCCACAACTCCACTAATCTTCATGTCATCAGCAAACTTACTAACTCACCCTTCCACTTCCTCATCCAAGTCATTTATAAAAATCACAAACAGCAGAGGTCCCAGAACCGATCCTTGCAGAACATCACTGGTCACCGAGCTCCGGGCTGAATGCTGTCCATCTCCCTCTGTCTTCTATGTCCACAGACAGGTCTCCATGTATCCCATGCCTCCTTACTTTCTGAATGAGCCTACCATGGGGAAATTTATCAAAGGCCTTGCTAAAATCCATGTATATAATATCTACTGCTCTAACTTCATCAACGTGTTTTGTCACATCCTCAAATAGTTCACTAACATTTGTGAGGCATGACCTGCCCCTCACAAAGCCATGCTGACTATCTCTAATCAAACTCTGGGGATAATGCATATAGGAGGAGCTGAGACAATAGATAGATCAGCCATGATCTAAAGGTTAGGTGAGTGGACAAGGGTCTGGCAGATGGAGTACAATGATGCTAAATGTGAGGTTATCCACTTAGGATGTAAAACGAGTAGGTCAGAGTATCATTTAAATGGTGAAATATTGCAGCATGCTGTTGTGCAGAGGGATTTAGGAGTGTTCATACATGAATCGCTGAAACTTGATTTGCAAGTGTAACAGGTAATCAGGAAGACAAATGGAATATTGGCTTTTATTGCTACAGGGATTGAATTTAATAGCAGGGGGAGGGGGAGCATCCAGAAATCATGGTACATATTGGCACCAGTGACATAGCCAGGAAAGAGATTGAGGATCTGGAAAGTGACTACAGAGAGTTAGGTTGGAAGCTGAAGAGCAGGACAAGTAGAGTAGTGATCTCAGGTTTACTACCAGTGCCATGAGAGTGAGATGAGGAACAGTCAGTGAATGCAGCTTAACACGTGGCTGTGAGGCTGGTGCAGGAGGGAGGGCCTAGACCATTGGGATACCTTCTGGGGAAGGTGGGACCTGTACATGAGGGATGGGTTGCATCTGAACTGGAGGGGCACAAATGTCCTGGGTGGGAGATTTGCTCGTGTGATTCAGGAGGGTTTAAACTAGATTGGCAGGTTGGTAGGAATCAGAGCCACATGTCTGAGAGGGTGGTAGTTAGATATGGAGCAGTGACAAGATGTAATTAATCTATTGGGAAGGTTCCTCATGTGGTGAAACAGGGATCAGTTAAAGTGTGTCTGCTTTAATGCAAGGAGTGTCTAGAATAAGAGTTACGAACTTAGAGCATGGATCAGTACTTGGGGCTACGATGTTGTGGCCATAACGGAGACATGGGTTTCACAGGGGCAGGAATGGTTGCTTGATGTTCCAGGGTTTAGAACGTTTAAAAAGAACAGGGAGGGTGGAAAAAGAGGAGGGTGTGTAGCATTGCTAATCAGCAATGGTAGAAAGGAGCTCAGAAATGGACTGAGGAGAGCCAGGAAATGCACGAAAAAGGCTTGGCAAGACGGATTAGGGAGAACTCAAAGGCATTTTACTCATACGTGAGGAATAAGAGGATGATCATGGTGAAGGTAGGGCCGGTCAGGGATAGCGTAGGGAACTTGTGCGTGGAGTCTGAGCAGATAGGGGAAGCCCTAAATGAGGTTTTGCTTCGGTTTTCACTGTGGAAAGGGACCTTGTTGTGAATGAGAACTTTGAGGAGCTGTGATACAGACTTGACCAGATCAAGATTGATGAAGTTGATGTGCTGGAAATTTTGGAAAACATTAAGATTGATAAGTCCCCAGGACCAGACCAGATTTATCCCAGGCTGCTCCAGGAAGTGAGAAAGGAGGTTGCTAAGCCGTTGGTGAGGATATTTGCCTCCTCACTCTCCACGGGAGTCGTACCAGAGGATTGGAGGGAGGCGAATGTTGTTCCTCTTTTCAAAAAGGGTAATAGGGAAATCCCTGGCAATTACAGACCAGTCAGTCTTACGTCTGTGGTCAGCAAAGGTTTGGAAAGAATTCTGAGGGATAGGATTCATGACTATTTGCAAAAGCATAGTGTGATTAAAGGCGGTCAGCATGGCTTTGTGAGGGGCAGGTCATGCCTCACAAATCTTATTGAGCTCTTTGAGGAGGTGACAAGACAGGTCAACGACAGTCGAACTGTGGATGTAGTGTATATGGATTTCAGCAAGGCATTTGATAGGGGTCCCCATGGTAGGCTCATTCATAAAGTCAAGATTAGATTAGATTCCCTACAGTGTGGAAACAGGCCCTTTGGCCCAACCAGTCCACACCGACCCTCCGAAGAGTAACCCACCCAGACCCATTCCCCTCTGACTAATGCACCTAACACTATGGGCAATTTAGTGTGGCCAATTCACCTGACCTGCACATCTTTGGACTGTGGGAGGAAACTGGAGCACCCAGAGGAAACCCATGCAGATACGGGGAGAATGTGCAAACTCCACACAGACAGTCACCCGAGGCTGGAATCAAACCTTGGACCCTGGTGCTGTGAGGCTGCAGTGCTAACCACTGAGTCACCATGCTGCCCTTCTATGGGATGAGATACAGGGAGATTTGGCTATCTGGATTCAGAATTGGTTGGCTGAAGAAGGCAGAGAGTGATTGTAGGTGGAAAATATTCTGCTTGGAGGTCAGTGTTGAGTGGTGTCCCGCAGGACTCTGTTCTTGGGTCTCTGCTCTTTGTAGTTTTTATAAATGACTTGGATGAGGAGGTTGAGGGATGGGTTAGTAAATTTGCAGATGACACGAAGGTTGGAGGTACCATCGATAGTATCGAGGGCTACTGCAGTCTGCAGCGTGACATAGACAGGACTTAAGCCCGAAACGTCGATTCTCCTGCTCCTTGGATGCTGCCTGACCTGCTGCGCTTTTCCAGCAACACATTTTTCAGGATGCGGAGCTGGGCTGTGAAATGGCAGATGGAGTTCAACCTGGATAAATGCATTTTGGAAGGCCGGTCTTGAATGTTGAATATAGGATTAAAGACAGGATTCTTAGCAGTGTGGAGGAACAGAGGGATCTGAGTGTTCAAGTACATAGATCCCTCAAAGTCGCCACCCAAGTGGATAGGGTTGTTAAGAAAGCATATGGTGTTTTGGCTTTCATTAACAGGGGGATCGAGTTTAAGAGCCACAAGGTTTTGCTGCAGTTCTACAAGTCCCTGGTGAGACCACACTTGGAATATTGTGTCCAGTTCTGGTCGCCCTATTATAGGAAAGATACAGAGGCTTTGGAGAGGGTGCAAAGAAGGTTTACCAGGATGCTGCCTGGATTGGAGAGCTTGCCTTATGAAGAAAGGTTGAATAAGCTTGGACCTTTCTCACTGGAGAGAAGGAGGAAGAGAGGAGACCTGATCGAGGTATACAAGGTAATGTGAGGCATGGATAGAGTCAATAGTCAGAGACCTTTCCCCAGGACAGGATTGACTGGCACGAGGGGTGATAGTTTTTAGGTATTAGGAGGAAGGTATAGATGAGATGTCAGAGGTAGGTTCTTTACACAGAGAGTTGTGAATGCATGGAATGAGTTGCCAGTTGTGATAGAAGCAGAGTCATTGGGGACATTTAAGCGACTGCTGGACATTTACTTGGACAGCAGTGAGTGGAGGGGTGCTTGGAACAGTAAGGTTATTTTATTTTATATCAGGAATAATCCTCGGGACAACATCATTGGCTAAAGGGCCTGTTCTGTGCTGTATTTTTCTATGTTCTATGTTCTATGTCCAAGATGTTGGTGAAGCCACACCTGGCGTATTGTGAGTAGTTCTGGTCTCCTTATTTCAGGAAGAATATACTAATATACCAACGTATACTATACATTTAAACTATTGTGGCAGGGGGCTGGGAATCAGAAGAGAAAACAAGTAGACAGTGAGGTGGAAACTGGGGACTGTAAGAATCATGAAGTTAGCATTAATAAGGGGAAGAGTAGGGAGAGAGCAGATGATCACAAAAGAACTGGTGGCCTGAAGTGCATATACTTTAATGCAAGGAGTACAGTGGGTATGGCAGATGAATGTAGGGCTTGGATGGTGCCTGGGAGTATGATGTTATTGCAGTCACAGAGACTTGGTTGAAGGAAGGGCACGATTGGCAACTAAATGTTCCAGGATATAGATGCTTCAGACAGGACAGGGAGGGAAGTAAAAGGGGGGGTTGAGTTGCATTGCTGGTCAGGGACGATATCACGGCCGTGCTGAAGGAGGACACTATGGAGGGCTGGGGTGGGGAGGCATTATGGGTGGAGCTGAGAAATAAGAAGGGTGCAGTTACATTGTTGGGGCTGTATTACAGGCCTCCCAACAGTGAGCATGAGGTAGAAGAACAAATAGGTAAACAGACTATGGAAAGATGTAGAGGCAACAGGGTGGTGGTGATGGGAGATTTTAATTTTCCCAACACTGACTGAGATACACTTAGCGTCAGAGGTCTGGATGGGGCAGAATTTGTAAGAAGCGTCCAGGAGAGTTTTCTAGAGCAGTATGTCAATAGTCCGACGAGGGAAGGGGTCCTGGTGTTGGGGAACGAGCCAGTCCAGGTGGTAGAATTTGCGGTGGGGGATTTCTTTGGGAACACTGACCACAATTCTGTAAGTTTTAGAATACTCGTAGATAAAGAAGAGAGTGGTCCTAAGGGAAGAGTATTAAACTGGGCCAAGGCCAATTGTATCAAAATTAGGCAGGAGCTGGGAAATGTGGATTGGACACAGCTATTTGAAGGGAAGTCCACATTTGAGATGTGGGAGGCTTTCAAAGATCGGTTAAAGATAGTGAAGGATAGGCATGTCCCATTGATAGCAAAGGATAGGAAAGGGCAAGATTTGTGAACCATGGATGGCAGGAGAAATTGTACAACTAGCCAAGAGGAAAAGTGAAGCGTACATAAGGTCCAGGCAGCTAAGAACAGAACGGACCCTGGAGGAATATTGGAAGAGTAGGACCAGACTTAAATGAGGAATCAAGCGGGCTAAAAGGGGTCAGGAAATAGCTTCAGCGAGCAGAATTAAGGAGAATCCCAAAGCCTTTTATTCTTATATAAGAAGCAAGTGGGTAACTAGAGAAAGGATTGGTCCACTAAAGGATAATGAAGGAAGGCTGTGTGTCGAACCTGAGAGAATGGGTGAGATTCTGAATGATTACTTTGCATCAGTGTTCACTGAGGAGAGGGACATGATGAATGTTGAGATTAGAGATAGAAGTTTGATTAGTCTGGATCACGTTGACATAAGTAGGGAAGATGTGTTGGGTAGGTGAGAGGTTATTAAGGTGGACAAATCCCCAGGACCGGATGGGATCTATCCCAGGTTGCTGAGGGAGGCGAGAGAGGAAATAGCTGGGGCCCTGACAGATATCTTTGTAGCATCCTTAAACACAGGTGAGATGCCAGAGGACTGGAGGGTTGCTCATGTTGTACCCCTGTACAAGAAGGTAGTAGGGATATTCCAGGTAACTACAGACCAGTGAGCCTGATGTCAGTGGTGGGAACGTTGTGGAGAAGACACTGAGGGATAAAATCTATTTATATTTGGAAAAGAACGGGCTTATCAGTGATAGGCAACATGGTTTTGTGCGGGGGAGATCGTGCCTTACCAACTTAATAGAGTTCTTTGAGGAAGTGACCAAGTTGATGATGTAGGAAGGGCTGTTGATGTCATATACATGGACTTTAGTAAGGCATTTGATAAGGTTCCCCAAGGTAAACTAATGGAGAAAGTGAAGTCACATGGTGTGCAGGGTGTTCTAGCTCGGTGAATAAAGAACTGGTTGAGCAACAGGAGACAGAGAGTAATAGTTGAAGGGAGTTTCTCAAAATGGAGAAAGGTGACCAGTGGTGTTCCACAGGGGTCAGTGTTGGGCCACTGTTGTTTGTGATATACATAAATGATCTGGAAGAGGACATTGGTGGCCTGATCAGTAAGTTTGCAGATGACACAAAGATTTTTGGAGTCGCAGAAAGCATAAGGGACTGTCAGAGAATACAGGAGGATATAGATAGACTGGAGAGTTGGGTGGAGAAGTGGCAGATGGAGTTCAATCCAGACAAATGTGAGGTGATGCATTTTGGGAAGTCTAGTTCTAGAGCGAATTATACAATGAATGGAAGAGCCTTGGGAAAAGTTGATGGGCAGAGAGATCTGGGAGTGCAGGTCCATTGTACCCTGAAGGTTGCTGCACAGGTGGATAGAGTGGTCAAGAAGGCATATAGTATGATATGATATGATATGATATGCTCATATGATATGCTTGCCTTCATTGGACGGGGTATTGAGTATGAGAGTTGGCAGGTCATGTTAAAATTATATAAGACATTGGTTCGGCTGCATTTGGAATACTGTGTACAGTTCTGGTCATCACATTACCAAAAGGATGTGGACGCTTTGGAGAGGATGCAGAGAAGGTTTATGAGGATGTTGCCTGGTATGGAAGGTGCTAGCTATGAAGAGAGGTTGAGTAGGTTAGGTTTATTTTCATTAGAAAAATGGAGATTGAGGGGGGACCTGATTGAGGTTTACAAAACCATGAAAGGTATAGACAGGGTGGATAGAGACAAGCTTTTTCCCAGGATGAAGGATTCAGTAACGAGAGGTCTCTCTTTCAAGGTGAGAGCTGGAAAGTTTAAGTGGGATACACGCGGCAAGTACTTCACACAGAGGATGGTGGGCATCTAGAACACGTTGCCAGCAGAGGTGGTAGAGGCAGGCACGGTAGATTCATTTAAGATGCGTCTGGATAAATGCAGGAGTAGGTGGGGAGCAGAGGGACACAGATGCTTAGGAATTGGGCGACAGGTTTAGACAGTGGGTTTGGATCGGCTCAGTCCTGGAGGGCCGAAGGGCCCGGTCCTGGGCTGTAAATTTTCTTTGTTCTCTTCTTTGTTCTATCCTGGCTTTGGAGGCGGTGCAGAGGAAGTTCAGCAGGTTGATTCTGGAGATAAGGAGATTACCCTATGAGGAGAGGTTGAGCTGCCTGCAAGAGTCAACCCTAGAAATCGGAAGAATGAGAGGATATCTTATAGAAATATATAAATTTATGAAAGGGATGGATCAGTCAGAGGCAGGCAAGTTGTTTCTGCTAGTGGGTGAGACTAGGACTAGGGGACATATCCTAAAGATTAGGGGGAGCAGATTTGGGACAGAGGTGAGGAGGAACTGCTTTGCCCAGAGAGTAGTGAATCTATGGAAATCTCTATCAAAATGTGTGATGCTGGAAAAGCACAGCCGGTCAGGCAGAATCCAAGGTGCAGTAGTGTTGACATTTCGAGCATCAGAGCCGAAAATGTGTTGCCGGAAAAGCGCAGCAGGTCAGGCAGCATCCAAGGAGCAGGAGAATCGACGTTTCAGGCATAAGCCCTTCTTCAGGAAGGGCTCCTGAGGAAGGGCTCGTGCCCGAAACGTTGATTCTCCTGTTCCCTGGATGCTGCCTGACCTGCTGCACGTTTCCGGCAACACATTTTCGGCTCTGATCTCCAGCATCTGCAGACCTCACTTTCTCCTCGAAGATTTACTTTGAGCATCAGCTCTTCATCAGGAATGTGGCCCAGACAACCCCCAGTCTCTCTCCCACAGTCACATGTCATTCAAGACACAATGCACTGACTACATCATTTCCAGAAACAATATAAAATAATTCATCTCTTAATGACCAAATCTGTTGTGAAACATTTTATTTACCGACAGGGAGTAGTAAAAATTCCAACTGCAATGTGATTATTGATTTTGAATAGGATGATGATGCAAATCGCTGAATAATAGGAGATGGCCATGTAAATAGCTCTGAATGGCAAGGGATGGGAATGTAAGTTCCTTACAATCTGCCTGTAAGTGAGAGGAATCAAATCGAATTGAATAAATTGAATTTATTGTCACATGTACCGAGGCACAGTGAAAAGCTTTGTCTTGCGAGCAATACAGGCAGATCACAGAGTTAAGTAGCATAGATAGTAAATAATAGGTAAACAGCAACAAAAACCAAAACACAGGTACAGGTGACTGTTAAGAGTTTGTGAGTCCATTCAGTATTCTAACAACAGTAGGGTAGAAACTGTTACAAAACCGGCTGGTTGTGTGTTCAGGCTTCTGTACCTTCTCCCTGATGCTAGAGGTTGTAGAAAAACATTACCAGGGTGGGATGGATCTTTGAGAATGCTGGTGGCCTTTCCTTGACAGTGGGCCTGGTAGATGGATTCTATAGATGGGAGGTTGGCCTTTATGATTGTCCAGGCCGAGTTCACCACTCTCTGTAACCATCTCCGATCTTGAATGGTACAGTTGCCATCCCACCTTAGCCTCAGAATATTCAATTTCCTTTAGGTCAGCAGAGCAAAACTCTTTACTATCACATTCCCTCCTTTTGTCTTTCCATGATGACCACCTTCTTCAAAAGAATCTTACTGTGAGTACTGAAGCACATTATTGACACACAATATGTAATTATTATAACAGCGAACATTACTAGTCCATGCAGTAGATAAGATCCCCAGGATCCTCCCACATGGAAAAAACGTTTCGCCAGTAAAGTTCTTTGATACACAGTCCTGAGTGACCACTCCATCCCCGCCAAGGTGAGTGGACAGGAGTCAGCTCACTAAAATCTCCTTTAGTAAACCTGAAAACAACATTCAGTCTGTCCTTGCACATCACTCCACAGAGAAATCTGAATTCTTGAATAAGGGTAATTAAATACTTCACAAAGCTGCCGAGACTTGCATCTTTGTGAAGATGCTTCAGATGGAGGATCCCAGCGCATCGGAATGTGCAGTGCAGCAGCTGCAGCTGGAGGCTAGATGAATGCAGCATTCTTTGCTGCTTCTGCTCCCGCTCTGCTGTTAAATGTAACAAAGCCAACTGGCTGTTGTGATGTTAGCTTGATCAGTGTACCTTCATATCCCTTAAGTGATTGAAAGACAAGGTAAAGCTCATGTGGTTTAATGTCCGTAGGAAGGTCACTGACAAAAAGTGTACTGACCTCCTCTTCACTGTTTGTTAGCTCCTTCACTTTTCATGTTCATGACTGAGGAGCTGATTGAGTCCATTGGATCAGGCTGTGCGGGGGGTGGGCAGGGGTCTGAAGGTGTGCTTTACCTGTGAATGGAGAAACTCTAGAGACAATGTTAGCTGCTGAAAGTATCTTTGTATTTCCTCTCTCATTCCTTCCTTGCCAAGGTGGGTATCAGTATGGAGATATTCACACATTTAACTGTGTCTGCCTGTTTCAACATTCCCAGTCGTACTGAAGTCTGATACCCTGTTCACTGTTTATAACATTATCCTGTTTTATACAATCCATAAACTTCTTAATTATACTGCCCAAACAATTCAGTCATTTATCAATAGTGCTAAAATCAAACCCTTGGGGGACCTCATTCAGGTTAGTCAAAAATTATTTTTCTTTGACAAACTAATACTTGGCTAATGTGAAAGCTGTCTAGAAAAGTATTTCAAAAGTCTGGAACAGCAAGAAAACAACAAAATGTTTCCTGGCCTCAAGTTCGAATATTCTCTAAAATTTTAACAAAACATCAAACTCAAAGTATACTCTTCTTTTTGTGAACACTCTGCATTAAACACACAGCAGCACAGATATTAGAATACAGTACTCTCATCTGGCTAAAGCGTGACCACTGATAATTATTTATTACAACAGGCATTGTAGAATTCCAAACAACTCAGGGGCTCAACTCCCTCAATCAATTTGTTTTAAGGTTACAAGTTTGATAATTTTAAAAAGTCATAATTTTTAATGTAAAAACAAAATCTGTCCCATTACACAGCCCAGAAAACACATTGAATTGAGATCCTGATTCAAACAAGGTGAAACAGTTTCTTAAAAGGATTTTCTGAACCAGGATTTTAACAAACCAAAATATTTAAATATTAAATACTTCCAGTATGGCATAATTTGCATTGAAACTGCCTTTTTTGAACCAAGTATTAATACAACCTTAATTTCAACGTTTCTCTTTTTTTGAAGAGCCTCTGGACAGAATTCTCACTTTAATACGGGGAGAAATCGTGGCACATGTGAGACCCCCCTCAGTTCACCCAGATATGATCCATGAAATTTAAAACGGGGAGTCAAAAAGATGGAGGAGGTGGCTCCAAAAGATCCACACCAGAGTTGGACAAAAATAAAATCACATCCACAGACTCTGAATCAACCACCACCACACAGAAACAAACTCAAGCATTGGTCCAAGATTCCCAAAGCTCTGCAAACCCACAGCGCCTAGCGCGCGAACACAAAAAGATCACGAAAACATCCTCACCTCCGTGGAACCCAGACCAAGGAATGTCACCCCACTACCAGACAAGGCCGTGAAGGAAAAACAGACCAGCCGTACCCTCCCAACAAAATCACACCCACAAAAAGAGAAATTCCTCACAACAGACCACAGGGCACTGCAGTCCAAGCCACACCACTTCCCCAGAAGAAAGACTTACCGAGTCAAGTCCACAGCCCAGAAACTGAGACTCCCACAACAAAAATCCAGACAAAGCTTTCCTGGTAGTCAATGATCACTGTTGGGATCCGAGCGGACCGGTTCCATTTCTCCCCCCTTTTTCCAGTGATGCTATTTTGTCCTAAAAGTACCCCTCAGGGAAGTACCAAATTTTAACTTTTTTTATGCTCCTGAGCCTCAAACCTCACCACGAGAGGACTCCAATCTCCTTTTTCCAAGGGATATTAACCCCCTTTTCCCAGTAATTTATGATTCTGAAAGTGAACTCGTTAGCGTGCATGTGTGTAAGTTACCTCAGAGACTCTGCCATCACAGAGTCCCAGGGGGTGAGGGGTCGACTGAGTGGTACATTAAGGAGAGAGATCAAGGTAAGTCTTACCTCATGGGCCCATCCATCTCAACACAACTGGCATTCAGACGATCATTTATTCAGTCCGCCTAGTTGTATGTTGGAATCCCGCTGCTGCCATCAAATATTATGTTCTTTTCTTAAGATTCGTACACACTTGATGCAACTACAATAAGCCAACTGACAGCCAAAATGTTATTAAGCAAGTACAAACTTTTTGGAGAAACCCAGAACACTTTTCGCAATGCTTGTGGAGCATGCCCAGAGAAGCTCTCCGAACAAAGGAACAGTCATTCCTTTATACCAAACCTTTACATCACAGTCAGTAACGCCCACACAACTACCATCAGTCACTCCCTCACAGTCACCTGTGAGTCAAGATACAATGCAGTGACTACATCATTTCCAAAAACAGTAAAATATACATCATCCCTTGAGGGTCAAATCTGTTGTGAATCTCTTTTTTTAAACTACAGGGAGTAGTCAAAATTCTAACTGCAATGTTCTTATTGATTTTGAATAGGATGATGATGCAAATGTAAATTATCGCTGAATAATAGGAGATGGCCATGTAAATGGCTCTGAATGGCAAGGGATGGGAATGTAAATTCTTCGAGGAGAAAGTGAGAACTGCAGATGCTGGAGATCATAGCTGAAAATGTGTTGCTGGAAAAGCGCAGCAGGTCAGGCAGCATCCAAGGAGCAGGAGAATCGACGTTTCGGGCATAAGCCCTTCTTCAGGAATGAGGAAAGTGTGCCCAGCAGGCTAAGATAAAAGGTAGGGAGGAGGGACTTGTGGGGGGTGGTTGGAAATGTGATAGGTGGAAGGAGGTCAAGGTGAGGGTGATAGGCCAGGGTGGGGTGGGGGCGGAGAGGTCAGGAAGAAGATTGCAGGTTAGGAAGGTGGTGCTGAGATCGAGGGTTGGGACTGAGACAAGGTGGGGGGAGGGGAAATGAGGAAACTGGAGAAATCTGAGTTCATCCCTTGTGGTTGGAGGGTTCCTAGGCGGAAGATGAGGCGCTCTTCCTCCAACAGTCGTGTTGCTATGGTCTGACGATGGAGGAGTCCAAGGACCTGCATGTCCTTGGTGGAGTGGGAGGGGGAGTTGAAGTGTTGAGCCACGGGGTGGTTGGGTTGTTTGGTCCGGGTGTCCCAGAGGTGTTCTCTGAACCCTTCCGCAAGGAGGCGGCCTGTCTCCCCAATATAGAGGAGGCCACATCGGGTGCAGCGGATGCAATAAATGATGTGTGTGGAGGTGCAGGTGAATTTGTAGTGGATATGGAAGTATCCCTTTGGGCCTTGGAGGGAAGTAAGGGGGGAGGTGTGGGCGCAAGTTTTGCATTTCTTGTGGTTGCAGGGGAAGGTGTCGGGAGTGGAGGTTGGGTTAGTGGGGGGTGTGGACCTGACAAGGGAGTCACAGAGGGAGTGGTCTTTTCAGAACACTGATAGGGGAGGGGAGGGAAATATATCCCTGGTGGTAGGGTCCGTTTGGAGGTGGCGGAAATGATGGCGGATGATACGCTATACATGGTGGGGTGGTAGGTGAGGACCAGTGGGGTTCTGTCCTGGTGGTGGTTGGAGGGGCGGGGCTCAAGGGCGGAGGAGCGGGATGTGGAGGAGATGCGTGGAGGGCATCGTCGACCACGTCTGGGGGGAAATTGCGGTCCTTGAAGAAGGAGGCCATCTGGGTTGTACAGTTTTGGAACTGGTCCTCCTGGGAGCAGATGCGGCGGAGACGAAGGAATTGGGAATATGGGATGGCGTTTTTACAGGGGGCAGGGTGGGAGGAGGTGTAGTCCAGGTAGCTGTGGGAGTCAGTCGGTTTGTCGTAGATGTTCGTGTTGATTCAGTCACCTGAGATAGAAATAGAAAGGTCGAGGAAGGGGAGGGAGGAATCTGAGACGGTCCAGGTGAATTTGAGGTTGGGGTGGAAGGTGTTGGTGAAGTGGATGAACTGTTCAACCTCCTCGTGGGAGCACGAGGCGGCGCCAATACAGTCATCGATGTAGCGGAGGAAAAGATGGGGGGTGGGGCCAGTGTAGTTGCGGAAGATGGATTGTTCCACATATCCTACGAAGAGGCAGGCGGAGCTGGGGCCCATGCGGGTGCCCATGGCTACTCCTTTGGTTTGGAGGAAGTGGGAGGATTGGAAAGAGAAGTTGTTCAGGGTGAGGACCAGTTCAGTCAGTCGAAGGAGGGTGTCTGTGGAAGGGTACTGGTCGGTACGGCGGGAAAGAAAGAAGCGGAGGGCTTTGAGTCCTTCGTGATGGGGGATGGAGGTGTACAGGGACTGGATGTCCATGGTGAAGATAAGGCGTTGGGGACCAGGGAAGCGAAAATCATGGAGGAGGTGGAGGGCGTGGGTGGTGGCCTGTAAGTGAGAGGCATCCCACCCTGGCCTCAGGACATCCAATTTCCTACAGTGAGCAGAGCAAATTATGTCTTTAGTATCACAGAGGCAATTTCATTAGATGTATTCAAGACACAGTTGGATGGGTTTCTGCATGGTAGGGGAGTTAATGCAGATCGGAGGGGCTGAGACGATGGAGAGATCAGCCATGATCTTAATAAATGGTGGAGCAGGCTCGAGGGGCCTAATGGCCTGCTCCAGCTTCCATTATTATGAAACTATGAAATATCCCCCAATAATAATACTCAAGGCATGTGTAATACCCTCCAGTAATAATACTCAGGATATATATAATATCCCCAGTAATAATACTCAGGGTGAGTATAATATCCCCCAGTAATAGAACTCAGTGTGTATAATATCCCAGTGGGTGTGTAATATTCCCCAGTAATAATATTCAGCTTATGTATTATATCCTAGTAATAATACTCAGGGTGTGTATGATTTTCAGTGATAATACTCATGGGGTGCATAGTATACCCCAGTCATAATACTCCATGTGTATAGTATCCCTCAGTAATAATATTCAGTGTGTATAATATCCCAATAATAATACTCAGGGTGTTTATAATATCCCAATGAATTATCAGGGTTATTGCGGATGTAATTGGGCAGGGTCTGGAACAGGGACAAAAGATTGATTCAAGGTAGGAAGGGAGATGTAGACAGAAGCAATAGGTCTGCCCAGGGGTGGGGCAGTGGGGGTGGAAGGGAGGGTAGACTGGACAAATGGGTCTGCCCGAAGGTGGCGGGGCTGGCGTTTGGGGACAGTGGGGGAACCGGGGTGCAGTGGTATTTATGGATTTTGGGAAGGAGGTAGAAGCGATCTCATGATGCTGCTGCTCCTTTAACAATGTTATGTTGTCCTTCATTTTTTTGTTAGTTTTTTTTTAGTTTTAAACAAGACAGAATTGATTTACAAGATTACCAGATGAAACACAATAAAATAGAACAGAATACAGAATAATTTAATCTCGGGCGGCACAGTGGTTAGCACTGCTGCCTCACAGCGCCAGGGACGCAGGTTCAACTCCAGCCTCGGGCGACTGTCTGTGTGGAGTTTGCACATTCTCCCCGTGTCTGCGTGGGTTTCCTCCCACAATCCAAAGATGGGCAGGTTAGGTGAATTGGCCACGCTAAATTGCCCATAGTGTTCAGGGATGTGTAGGTTAGCTGCACAGAGTCAGAGGTAAATGTAGAGTAATACGGTGGGGAAATGGGTCTGGGTGATTAGATTAGATTACATTACAGTGTGGAAACAGGCCCTTCGGCCCAACAAGTCCACACCGACCCGCCGAAGCGAAACCCACCCATACATTTACCCCTTACCTAACACTACGGGCAATTTAGCATGGCCAATTCACCTGACCCTGCACATCTTTTGGACTGTGGGAGGAAACCGGAGCACCCGGAGGAAACCCACGCAGACACGGGGAGAACGTGCAAACTCCACACAGTCAGTCGCCTGAGGCGAGAAATGAACCCGGGTCTCAGGCGCTGTGAGGCAGCAGTGCTAACCACTGTGCCACCGTGCCGCCCACAAACTCTTCAGAGGGTCAATTTGGACTTGTCGGGCCAAAGGACCTGTTTCCACACTGGAGGGATTCTATTCTATCTGTGAAACCAACAGTTTATTCCAACTTAATGCTGCTGTTCCAAATAGTTGAAACAATCCTCATAAACACCTCTTGGCACAAAAGGTAAAATCAAACCCAGGGTCTTACAGGAGGGGGGGAGAGAGAGAGAGAGAGAGAGAGAGATGCTAGCATGGAACACCCTGTTCATGTAGCTGTTTCTTGACATGGGCAGCCTCAAACACTGCTGACTGCTTTCAGACCAAACCAGAGAGAAGCTGAGCTGGGAGAACTGGCCACTTCCCTTTCATTGTACAATTGTTTTTTTTAAAAAACTTGAAAGCCGGGGGGATCCAAGATGGCGGCGACCCAGTAAGACTGAGTCTATAGTGCTCCTCCCAAGACTTGGGCACAGTGGGTCACCTACCCCCTACCAAGCTCACCAAATCATTTATAAATCATTTATAATAGTTTAGTAACTCAATTAGTTGTGTTTAATATTACATTTAAGCAACTTTATCCTAAGTTAAAATGACTAAAGGGAAGGGAGCCCGCAGCTCTCAGCAAGCAGGAACCCCTCCCCCACACTCTCCAGCTGCAGCAGAGGCGTCCACAGCCGCCCCGGGGGACTTACCAACAGTAGCAAGTCTTGCAGAAATGCTTTCCAAGCTTGACTCGAAGATCGATGCCTTTATCGTCGAATCCAGAAATCGTTGGGAGTCGCTCTCGGCCGCGCTGCAGAAGCACGACCGTGAGATTGAAGAAATTCAACGCCGAGTCGGAGGGGCGGAGTTAAAGGCCGCGACCTCCGAGACAACCGCTCAATCGGCCGTGGATCAGGTCCGGACTCTCGAGCAGCGAGTCCGGACCTTGGAAAATCATATTGACGACCTCGATAATCGAGGTCGTCGAAAAAATATTCGTTTGCTGGGCCTTCCCGAGCAGGAAGAGGAAGGCCAGCTTACAGCATTCCTGGAGCAGTGGCTGCCACAACTTTTAAATCTGCAAGCTGGATCAGGCCAGGTAAGGGTGGAATGGGCCTACCGGGTCGCAATACGCGGGCCCGGCTCGAACCAGCGCCCACGCCCGGTCCTGTTCCGGCTGCAGAGCTACAGGGAGACGCAGATACTCCTAGAAGCCTCTAGAAATCTCGGAAAAGACCCCCAAGCTATGATCTACAAAGGATCCAAGATCATGCTATTTCAGGACTTTTCCCCGGCTCTGGTTCGAAAGAGGAAGGCATTCAACGAGGCGAAGAAGTGTTTAAGGAACTTAAATGTTCAGTACTCCTTACGCTACCCAGCGATGTTACGTTTTAACCATGAAGGATCCGTATATAACTTTGGATCACCAGAAAAGGCTAAGGAATTCTTGGACTCTCTTAGATAAACTGTAGGACATAATGGATGTTGGTCTGCCTTTCCGCCCCCCCGCTTTGGTTTATATCCCCTCCCTTTTTTTTCTTACCTTACTGCTTAATATTATCATGGGGGGTGGGGAGAGGGATTTGATTTTCTCCCCCCCCCCCCTTGGAGTTGTTTTCTGTTATTATCTTATGTATATATGAGGGATGTATGTATATGTGTGTGTGTGTATGTATATATATAATATATATGTGTGTATGTGTATGTATATATATGTGTGTGTATGTATATATATATATATATATATATATGTGTGTGTATGTGTATGTATATATATGTATATATATATAAGCTGGGGGATTTGGTTAATGTTGGTGGGGGGAGGTGGTTACCTTATTCGATTTTACCTCTGTCTTTAGGAGCGGGGTTGTTTTTCCCTTCGTTATTTTGTATTATCATATTTAATTATTATTTGTTGAACTGGTAATTTTATAGTTATATGTTTATATATGGTATTAACATTACCAAATATACCCAGGTGTTGGTAGGGGTGGGGGTGGGGTGCTCACTGTTAACTCTAGGTTTGTATTATATTTGAATTTTCCTCATTTTATTGAGGAGTGCCTGGGTCAAGGGTGGGGCATTGGTTGGGAGAGGATATGATGGACTTTTGGAGAGGAAGTGACACCCCCTGGGAACAAGGGGGAAAGTCTCCACTTAGATACGTTTTATATTTTTTTTATTTAGAAATAGTTTTTTACTGTATTGTTGTGGGTGTATTAAAGAGGCTTTATTTTTGTAAATTTTACATGTTCCATGCTCGGGATGTTCTGGATAGGGTTCCCCCTCCCGAGGGGTCTCGGATTGGCCCAGAGGATTATGGTTGATCAGTCGGTTAAGTGGTGCACCTGGAATATCAAGGGGAGTAATTCGCCACTTAAAAGGAAGAAAATATTATCAAATCTTAAGAAGGAAAGAGTTGATATAGCTCTCCTACAGGAGACACACCTGTCAGATAAAGAACACTTGAAATTACGACAGGGCAGATTTGATCAGGCCTTTTTTTCTTCTTTTAGCTCAAAAAGCAGTGGAGTTGTTATTCTTGTTCGGAAGAATTTCCCTTTCAAAATCCTAAAGCAGATAAAAGACGAATCTGGACGATATATCTTGATTAAAGCCCTCATAAATGGAGAGGAATATGGGATTTTAAATTTGTACTGCCCCCCGGCACACCCCTTTAAATTTATAACGGAAGCCTTTTCAAAATTGATGGCTTTTGATGCCCGTCATATAATTATAGGGGGAGACTTTAATTGTATTATGGATCCGGAAATAGACAGGATTCCCAAGAGTACTGCAGGAGTATCTCCCAGATCTAGACAATTGATGGATCTGAACAAAGAATGAGGATTAGTAGATGTATGGAGATGTCTTCATCCACAGGGTAGAGATTTTTCTTTCTACTCTAATCCACATAAATGTCATACCAGAATTGATGTTTTTTGCCCCCTCGATTTTTTTAAATTCCATATCATCCTGTAAAATAGGTAATATAGCAATTTCTGACCACGCTGCTGTATATATGGAAACTAAGGCGAGGAACAGTGGGACATCCCCTCGGCATTGGCGTATGGACCCCTTCTTAATGAAAGATAGTAAATTTGTAAAGTACTTCTCTCAAGAATTTAAAACTTTTTTAGAAATTAATTCAGGTACAGCTAGCAACCCGTCAATGATGTGGGAGACCATCAAAGCTTACACGCGAGGCTTGATCATCTCCTACTCAGCGACCCAGAAGAAATTAAAAGGAGAACAACAGCGTCTGCTTGAAGCCCGCTTAAAAGCGGCTGAAACAGCATACACTGATAGACCTTCTATTATTAAATTGCAAAGGATTACAGCTCTTAGGACAGCTCTAAATACTACACTTACTCAAATGGCTAAGAGGGAAATATTATTTGCAAAGCAAAGGTTATATGAATATGGCGACAAACCGGGTAGATACTTAGCATTTCTTGCAAAGAAAAAAAAGGCCCCTCAGACTATTATGTCTATAAAGGAAAGTACGGGTATTTTGACTCATGATCATAAAAAGATTAATGCGACCTTTAGAGAATTCTATTCTGAGTTATATAAATCACAGGATTGTGAAGATAGGACGAAGAGGATGCAGTCATTTTTTAAAAATTTGACTTTTCCAGACCTAACTCCGGAACAAGTATCGGTCCTAAATGCTCCTCTTACACCCCAAGAAATAGTTGATGCAATTAGGCACCTTCAAAATGGTAAGGCGCCGGGCCCAGATGGCTTTCAAGCTGAATTCTATAAAGAATTTACAGAAATACTGGTTGGTCCACTTATGGACATGTATAACTATGCATATAGTCAGGGCTGTCTCCCGCCTTCGCTGAAAGAGGCAAATATCTCTCTTATCCTTAAAAAAGGAAAGGACCCAGAAGATTGTACATCATACAGACCAATATCCTTGCTAAATGTAGATTTTAAAATCCTCTCTAAAACGTTAGCACTGAGATTAGAAAGGATACTGCCACATATTGTAAAGGAGGATCAGACGGGGTTTATTAAGGGCCGTAGATCATCCAATAATGTTAGAAGGGCTCTGAATATGATTCAAGCTTGTCATCAGGGAAAGATACCAGGAGTAGTGGTTTCATTAGACGCGGAAAAGGCATTTGATAGGGTCGAATGGTCATATTTGTTTTACACATTGGAGAGGTTTGGTGTTGGACAGGTGTTTACCAAATGGATCTCAACACTGTATAGTGATCCCAAAGCAGTTGTGGTTACCAATGGATTAGGCTCGGATAGCTTCAGTGTGGGTAGGGGCTGCCGTCAGGGATGTCCCCTCTCGCCATTGTTATTCACGCTAATAATTGAACCACTAGCAGAAGCTATACGAGCTGATCCTAATATAGTGGCCCCAAGGATTGGTACAGGTAAACATAAAATTACCCTTTATGCAGATGATGTTCTTCTATTCCTCAGTAACCCTTTGATGTCCATACCTCGCTTAATCCAAGTTATTAATACATTTAGTGCATTCTCAGGCTATAAAATTAATTTTTCAAAATCGGAGGCTATGCCAATGGGTGGCCTTGCTGTGATACCCCGCTTAGCGGACGGTTCCCTTTTTCCCTTTCGCTGGTCCCTGGAGGGTTTCTTATATTTAGGCATTTTTATTACTCCAGTATTTGGTCAGTTGTATAAGGCTAATCTTGTGTATTTATTGGAAAGGATAAGGCAGGACCTCCAGCGATGGGGAGACCTGCCAATTTCCTGGTTGGGTAGAATAGCATTAATCAAAATGAATATCCTGCCCCGTCTCCTATATCCTATGAGAATGCTTCCGGTGATGCTGCCGAGGACAGCTTTATGTAAATTATACGGCTGGCTGAGTTCCTTTATCTGGAATCATAGGCGGCCCCTCATTAAGCTGAAGAAGCTACAGCTTCCACAGGCAAGGGTGGATTGGACTTCCCAGATTTTAGGAAATATCAATTAAGTTCCCTATTAAGTTACATAGCTGATTGGGTCTTGTCTGATCCACAATCAATCTGGTTGGACATCGAGGCTTCTCAAGTAAAATACCCACTTATTAACCTTTTATTCTCAGACAAGAGGAAAATCATTACAGATCACTGTAAAAACCCTATAATACTGAATACAATCAAGGCTTGGAATATAATGCGGCAAAATGAGGGTAATTCACATAAAACATCCCCCTATGCACCGATAGTGGGAGCATGGGGATTCCAACCGGGGTTAACAGATGCCACTTTTAAACTCTGGAGATCCAGGGGTATCTCATGTCTCGGGGATTTATTTAAAGATGGGGTCCTGATGTCTTTCGGACAGCTGCGTCAGAAATTTGGATTACCCAATGGAGACCTCTTTCGATACTTCCAAATTCGAGATTTTATACAGAAGAAGACTACGTTATTAGATAGTCTTTATAAATCCGATAGAGAATGTAGTGTCCTACGATCAGTGGGGGTATCTTCCGTCAGTAATATTTATCATTTGCTACATGATGAAGTATCGGGAGATATGGATAATCTGCTTAAAACATGGGATCAGGATCTGGGACTAGAAATCTCCACTGAAACGTGGAATGATATCTGGGAAAATGCTAGAAGAATTACTATCTGTAACAGAACCCAGGCTATCCAGCTGAAGATACTTCATAGGGCCCATATAGCACCGGATCGATTGGCAAAATTTAAGGCAGGAGCATCTCCAATGCGTCCTAAATGCAAAATAGAGCAGGGCACTCATGTACATTGCTTATGGACCTGTCATAAGATCCGTAGATATTGGACTAAAGTAGCAAGTACCCTGACAGAAATTTTAGGAACGGAAATAAAAGTGGACCCCGTATCTCTCCTCTTGGGCTTTTCGAACTTTCCCTCCCTGGACACGTACGGGAAGAGACTATTTTCTATTCTTTCTTTCTGTGCAAGGAAAAATATTTTGATGAACTGGGTGGCGGAGGGCCCCCCTGGACTTTCAAATTGGCACAGACTAATTATGGAATGTATTCCCCTTGACTTCCTTACAAATATGGTGCACCGAAAGACCGAATTATTTTATAAAATATGGCAGCCCTTTTTGAATTACATAAATACAGATATTTCGGCTATCCTAACAAGGGCTTTTATTTAATTGAGATTACAAACCTGGCTGGTCCGCGGCCCCTCGGGGGAGGAATCCCGCACGAATACGGGTTTTATCATATCTGATGCTAACACATCCCGAGCATGTAAGAGACTTAAATATACACCCTGGTTAGTTGTAGGTTAGATTAGTAGATAGTTGAGTTTTGTTTGTTTGTTTTTTTTTTCTTTTCGGTTTTTTTTTTGTTGTTTTGTTTTTTTTTGTCAAATTTTGGCTATTGTATATTTGAGCTAATTGTATATCAATGTTTATATCTGAGAGTTTTGTTTATTTTTGTAAACTTGTAAAAATGTTAAATTTCTAATAAAAAAAAACTTGAAAGCCTTTTCTGAGGCAGTGTCTGTTAGCTATAATCAAACTGGCTCTAAAACCTACCGAAACCCAGACTTTTTGGAGTCTGTGTCTTTTACAACATCTCTGAAAATAATCAAGGACACCATAACCTTGTTAAAGGAGCAGCAGCATCGCAATTTGTGTGGGGTTGGTGCAACCAATGTCAAATGGCAAGGTCACGAAACCCGAAACGTTAATTCTGATTTCTCTCCATAGATGCTACCAGACATGCTGAGCTTTTCTGGCAATGTATGTTTTGTTTCTGGTTTACAGCATCCGCTGTTGATTTTGGGGGGAAACCCATCTGTTTCACTATTGTTCTCCAGGGAAGTAAGTCTGCCATCCTTACCCAGCCCGGTCTTCATGTGACTCCAGACCCACAGCAATGTGGCTGACTCCCAACTGCCCTCTGAAATGGCCCAGCAAGCCACTGAGTTGTACCAACTGCTACAAAGTCTTAAAGAAACGAAACTGGACGAATCACCCAGCATCATCCAAGGCACCAGAAAGACAACGGCAGAAACAGCCCTGTCAATCCCGCACAGTCCCCCTCACTAACATCTGGGGGCTAGCACCAACACTGGGAGAGCTGTCTCATAGCTGTCTCATAGCAACAGCCGAACATGGTCATACTCACGGAATCATACCTTACAGACAATGTCCCAGACCCCACCATCACCACCCCTGGATAAGAAACCCATCCTCAATGATGGAGGAGTCCAGCAAAAAGGGAAAAACATAAAGCTGAAACTTTCACAGCAATCTTCAGTCAGACGTGCCGAGTGGATGGTCCATCTCAGCCTCCACCAGTGGTCGCCAGCATCACAGATACCAGCCTTCGGCTAATTTGATTCCCTCCACGTGATGTCAAGAAATGGTTGGAGACACTGGATACTGCAAAGGCATAGAACATAGAACATAGAAGAATACAGCGCAGTACAGGCCCTTCGGCCCTCGATGTTGCGCCGATCCAAGCCCACCTAACCTACACTAGCCCACTATCCTCCATATGCCTATCCAATGCCCGCTTAAATGCCCATAATGAGGGAGAGTCCACCACTGCTACTGGCAGGGCATTCCATGAACTCACGACTCGCTGAGTAAAGAACCTACACCTAACATCTGTCCTATACCTACCCCCCCTTAATTTAAAGCTATGCCCCCTTGTAATAGCTGACTCCATGCGAGGAAAAAGATTCTCACTGTCGACCCTATCTAAACCCCTAATCATCTTGTACACCTCTATCAAGTCACCCCTAAACCTTCTTTTCTCCAATGAAAACAACCCCAAGTGCCTCAGCCTTTCCTCATACGATCTTTCTACCATACCAGGCAACATCCTGGTAAACCTCCTCTGCACCCGTTCCAGTGCCTCCACATCCTTCCTATAGTATGGCGACCAAAACTGCACACAATACTCCAGATGAGGCTGCACCAGAGTCTTATACAACTGCAACATGACCTCAGGACTCCGGAACTCAATTCCTCTACCAATAAAAGCCAGTACGCCATATGCCTTCTTCACCGCACTATTTACCTGGGTGGCAACTTTCAAAGATTTGTGTACATGGACACCAAGATCCCTCTGCTCATCCACACTACCAAGTATCCGACCGTTAGCCCAGTACCCCATCTTTTTATTACTCTTACCAAAGTGAATCACCTCACACTTAGCTACATTGAACTCCATTTGCCACCTATCTGCCCAGTTCTGCAGCTTATCTGTATCCCGCTGTAACCTGCCACATCCTTCCTCACTGTCAACAACTCCTCCGACTTTCGTATCATCCGCAAACTTGCTCACCCAACTTTCTAACCCCTCCTCCAGGTCATTTATAAAAATGACAAACAACAATGGTCCCAAAACAGATCCTTGCGGAACACCGCTAGTGACGGCACTCCAAGATGAACCTTTGCCATCAACTACTATCCTCTGTCTTCTTCCAGCCAGCCAACTCCTAATCCAAACCTCCAACTCACCCTCAATGCCATACCTCCGTATTTTTTGCAGTAGTCTACCATGGGGAACCTTATCAAACGCCTTACTAAAATCCATATACACCACATCTACTGCTTTCCCCTCGTCCACCTCCTTAGTCACCTTCTCAAAGAATTCAATAAGGTTTGTGAGGCACGACCTGCCCTTCACAAAACCATGCTGACTATCCTTGATCACATTATTCCTATCCAGATGTTCATAAATCCTATCCCTTACAATTCTCTCTAAGATTTTGCCCACAACAGAAGTGAGACTCACCGGCCTATAGTTACTAGAGTTACCTACTCCCCTTCTTGAACAAGGGAACCACATTTGCTAGCCTCCAATCTTCTGGCACTACTCCTGTAGACAACGAGGACATAAAAATCAAGGCCAATGGCTCTGCAATCTCCTCCCTTGCTTCCCAGAGAATCCTAGGATAAATGCCATCAGGCCCAGGGGACTTATCTATTTTCACCCTTTCCAGAGTTTCCAACACCTCTTCTCTACATACCTCAAAGCCATCCATTCTACTTAATTGTGACTCAGTACTCACATTGACAACAATGTCCTGTTCCTGATTGAATACTGACGAAAAGTATTCATTCAGTGTCTCCCCAATCTCTTCAGCCTCCACACACAACTTCCCACTACTATCCTTGACTGGACCTATTCCTACCCTAGTCATTCTTTTATTCCTGACATACCTATAGAAAGCCTTAGGGTTTTCCCTAATCCTACCAACTAAGGACCTTTCATGTCCCCTCCTTGCTGCTCTTAGCTCTCTCTTCAGGTCCTTCCTGGCTACCTTATAACTCTCAATCGCCCCAATTGAACCTTCACGCCTCATCTTTACATAGGCCGCCCTCTTCCATTTAACAAGGGATTCCAATTCCTTATTAAACCACGGCTCCCTCGCACGACCCTTTCCTCCCTGCCTGATACTTATCAAGGACACTCAATAGTTGCTCCTTGAACAAGCTCCACATATCAATTACACCCTTGCCTTGAAGCTTACTTTTCCAGGCCACACATCCTAAGTCATGCCTCACAGCATCATAATTTCCCTGCCCCCATCTATAACTCTTGCCCTGTAGTGCACACTTATCCCTCTCCATCACTAGAGTAAAGGTCACCGAATTGTGGTCACTGTCCCCAAAGTGCTCACCTACCTCTAATTCTAACACCTGGCCTGGTTCATTACCCAGAACCAAATCCAGTATGGCCTCACCTCTTGTTGGCCTGTCTACATATTGTGTCAGGAAACCCTCCTGCACACATTGGACAAACACTGACCCATCTAATGAACTCGAGCTATAGCTTTCCCAATCAATATCAGGAAAGTTAAAGTCCCCCATAACAACCACCCTATTACTTTCACTCTTCTCTTGAATCATCCTCGCAATCCTCTCTTCTACGTTTCTAGGACTATTAGGAGGCCTGTAAAAAACTCCTAACAGGGTGACCTCACCTTTCCTATTCCTAACCTCAGCCCAAACTACCTCAGATGGCGAGTCTTCATCCATCGTCCTTTCCACCGCTGTAATACTATCTTTGACAAGCAATGCCACACCTCCCCCTCTTTTACCCCCACCTCTGACCCTACTAAAACATTTAAACCCTGGAACCTGCAACAGCCAATCCTGTCCCTGTTCTACCCATGTCTCCGTAATAGCCACAACATCGAAGTCCCAGGTACCAACCCACGCTGCAAGTTCACCTACCTTATTTCGTATACTTCTTGCATTGAAGTATACACACTTCAAATCACTTTCCTGTTTACAGGCACCCTCCTTTGAAATTGATGCCATGTTCCTAACCTCCCTACACTCCAGGTCCTGCACCCTAAAGCTACAGTCTGGGTTCCCAGGCAATGAGCTCTGACAACATTCTAGCAATAGTACTGAAGACTTGTGCTCCAGAGCTTGCCACCAACCCCCCCCACGCCCTCCAAGCTGTTCCAGTGACAACACTGGCATCAACCTGACCATGTGAAAAATTGCTCAGATATGTCCAAAAAATAAGGGACAAATCCAACCTGGCCATCAGTCTCATCTCAATTACCAGTAAAGTGATGAAAGATGTCACAAACACTGTTTGTTAACTGACATTTTCATAGTATTAATACTTATGAATTATACCTTTCCCCAGTCTTAATGCTCAGTAATTGCACCTTACCCTAATATTAATGTTTAGTAAGTTTACATTACCTTAGTAAAGATAACCTGCAATTATATCTTGCCACGATATTAATCCTCAGTAATTATACATTATCCCAGCAGTGATAGTCTGTCATTATACATTAGACCAGTATTAATCCTCAGTACTTATACCCTATCCCAGTATTAATCCTCAGTACTTATACCCTATCCCAGTATTAATGCTCCATAATTTAAACCTTCCCTCATTATGATTATATCCCATTATGATTCCTGATAAAGGGCTTATGCCTGAAACGTCGATTCTCCTGCTCCTCGGATGCTGCCTGACCCTGCTGCGCTTTTCCAGCACCACACTCTGGACTCTGATCTCCAGCATCTGCAGGCCTCACTTTCTCCTCGTTACTAATCCTCAATGATTAGAAATCACTGCAGTATTGATGCTCGTAAGTATACGTTGTACAAGAATTAGTACTCAGTCATTATTTATTATTCAAATATTAATGCTCATCAGTATTAATATGGAATAATTATACATGACTCCAGTATTGATGATCAGTGATTATAAATTACAAAATATTGACACTGTTAAAGCCCAGGCTGATTGTTCATTAATCATAGAATGGAATCGCTACAGTGTGACGGCAAGCCCTTCAGGTCTGCACTTACCCTCAGTAGTGCATACCTCCCAGACCCATCTTCCTATCCTAGCCCTGTAACTCTGCATTTCCCATGGCTAACCCACCAAGCCTGCACATTCCTGGACACTGGTCAATTTAGCACGGGCAATCTACCCTAACCTGCACATCTTTGGACTGATTAACTAATTTTATTTTACTCTAGTATCAATTTTGGTTTGGAGCTGTGACCTATATGCTGGGTGTTGTGGGTACAATGGGTGCTGGGTATGATGATGTCCCATTGTACCCGGCATTGGGACCCCGTGTGAGAACCTCTCTGGGCATGTTGAATGCACCTTGGAACCCATTGCATAAGGGACCCCAGCTTCTGTCGCGACACTACAGATTTCTAACAGAAACACAGCACCAATGGAGTAGTCGAACCAGGAATGTTCCTCATCACAATGGATGTTTCAGCTCTACACCAGCATCCCCCCTGATGACAGCATCACTGCACAGCCGCAGTACTCAATACCAATAACTGCTAATCTCTGAGCTCCCACTATACAACTCGTCGGCTTCATCCTCGATCACAACGTCTTCACCTTCGACAACCACCTCTTCATCCAGACATGGAGACTTTATTTATACCCCAATGTGCCAACATTTTCATGCATAACATGAAATAAGAATTCTTTGCTGCACAGGACCTCCAACAAGCACTATCCACCAGATACATAGAACATAGAACAATACAGCCCAGAACTGGCCCTTTGGCCCTCGATGTTGCGCTGACCTGTGAGCTAATCTCCCTACACAATCCCATCATCATCCATGTGCTTATCCAAGGATTGTTTAAATCTCCCTAATGTGGCTGAGTTGACTACATTAGCAGGCAGGACATTCCACGCCCTTACCACTCTCTGAGTAAAGAACTTGCCTCTGACATCTGTCTTAAATCTATCACCCCTCAATTTGTAGCTATGTCCTCTCGGTACAAGCTGAAGTCATCATTCTAAGAAAAAGACTCTCACTGTCTACCCTATCTAATCCTCTGATCATCCTGTAAGTCTCTATCAAATTCCCCCTTAGCCTCCTTCTTGCCAATGATTACAGAACCAAGTCTCTCAGCCTTTCCTCATAAGACCTTCCCTCCAGACCAGGCAACATCCTGGTAAATCTCCTCTGCACCTTTTCCAATGCTTCCACATCCTTCCCGAAATATGGGGACCAGAACTGTACACAATATTCCGAGTATGGCCGCACTAGCGTTTTGTATAGTTGCAGCATGATATTGCGGCTCCGGAACTCAATCCCTCTACCAATGAAACCTAACACACCGTATGCCTTCTTAACAGCACTATCCACCTGGGTGGCAACTTTCAGGGATCTATGTACATGGACTCCAAGATCCCTCTGCACATCCACACTACCAAGAATCTTTCTATTGACCCATACTCTCTGCCTTCCTGTTATTCTTCCCAAAGTGCATCACCTCGCATTTAGCTGCATTGAACTCCATTTGCCACCTCTCAGCCCAATTCTGCAGTTTATCCAAGTCCCTCTGCAATCTGTAACATTCTTCCACACTGTCCACTACTCCACCGACTTTAGCGTCGTCTGCAAATTTACTAACCCATCCACCTATGCCTGCGTCTAAGTCATTTATAAAAATGACAAACAGCAGTGGTCCCAAAACAGATCCTTGAGGCATACCACTTGTAACCGGACTCCAGGCTGAATATTTTCCATCAACCACCACTCGCTGCTTTCTTTCAGAAAGCCAGTTTCTAATCCAAACTGCCAAATCACCCTCAATTCCATGCGTCTGCATTTTCTCCAACAGCCTACCATGTGGAACCTTATCAAAGGCTATACTCAAGTCCATGTATACCACGTCAACTGCCCTACCCTCATCTACATGCTTGGTCACCTTCTCAAAAAACTTAGTGAGGTTTGTGAGATACGACATGCCCTTGACTATCTGAAATCAAATTGTTGCTTGCCAGATGATTATAAATTTTATCTCTTCTAATCCTTTCCAAAAGCTTTCCTACAACAGAGGTAAGGCTCACTGGTCTATAATTACCTGGGTCATCTCTACTATCCTTCTTGAACAAGGGCACAACATTTGCAATCCTCCAGTCCTTTGGTACTAAACCTGTCGACAATGATGACTCAAATAGGTAAAAACAATGACTGCAGATGCTGGAAACCAGATTCTGGATTAGATTACATTACAGTGTGGAAACAGGCCCTTCGGCCCAACAAGTCCACACCGACCCGCTGAAGCGCAACCCACCCATACCCCTACATTTACCCCTTACCTAACACTACGGACAATTTAGCATGGCCAATTCACCTGACCTGCACATCTTTGGACTGTGGGAGGAAACCGGAGCACCCGGAGGAAACCCACGCAGACACGGGGAGAATGTGCAAACTCCACACAGACAGTCGCCCGAGGCTGGAGTTGAACCTGCGTCCCTGGCGCTGTGAGGTAGCAGTGCTAACCACTGTGCCGCCCGAGATTAAATTATTCTGTATTCTGTTCTATTTTATTGTGTTTCATCTGGTAATCTTGTAAATAAATTTTACTGCTCCTCGGATACTGCCTGAACTGCTGTGCTTTTCCAGCACCTCTAATCCAGAATGATGACTCAAATATCAAAGCCAAAGGCTCTGCTATCTCCTCCCTAGCTTCCCAGAGAATCCTCAGATAAATCCCATCAGGCCCAGGGGACTTGTCTATTTTCACTCCTTCTAGAACTGATAACACCTGTTCATAACTAACCTCGATCCTTTCTAGTCTAAAAACTTGTACCTCTTTCTTCTCCTCTACAATATTCTCTATTTCCTGAGTGAACACCGATGAGTAATGGTTGTTTAGCACCTCTCCGATCTCCACAGGGTCCACACTCAACTTCCCACTTCTGTCTTTGACTGGCCCTGTTCCTAACCTCGTCATCCTTTTATTCCTCACATACCTATAGAAAGCTTTAGGGTTCTCCTTCATTCTATTTGCTAAAGACTGCTCATGTCCTCTCTTTGCTCTTCTTAACTTTCTCTTTAAATCCTTCCTTGCTGATCTGTAACTCTCCATCGTCTCATCTGAACCATCTCACCTCATCAACACATAAGCCTCCTTCTTCTGCTTAACAAGAGATGCAATTTCTGTTGTAAACCATGGTTCCCTTACCTTATCACTTCCTCCCTGCCTGACAGGGACATACCTATCAAGGACACGCAATATCTGTTCCTTAAACCAGCTCCACATTTCCATTGTCTGCATCCCCTGCATTTTGCTACCCCATTCTATGCATCCTAATTCTTGCCTAATCGCATTATAATTGCCCTTGCCCCATTGATAACTCTTGACCTGTGGCATGTACCTATCCCTTTCCATTGCTAAACTAAACGTAACTGAATTATGGTCACTCTCTCCAAAGTGCTCACCTACAACTAAATCAAACACCTGGCCTGGTTCATTACCAAGTACCAGATCCAGTGTGCCCTCCCCTCTTGTCGGCCCTTCGACATACTGTGTCAGGAAACCCTCCTGTACACATTGGACAAAAACTGATCCATCCGACGTACTAGAGTTATAGTATTTCCAGTCAATGTTGGGGAAGTTAAAGTTCCCCATAATGACCGTCCTGTTCCTTTTAGTCCTCTCCAGAATAATTTTGCTAATCCTCGATTCCACCTTCTTGGAACTCTGCGGAGGCCTATAAAAAACTCCCAGTAGTGTGACCTCTCCTCTCCTGTTCCTAACCTCAGCCCACACTACCTCAGTAGACGAGTCCTCGTCAAAAGTTCTCTCAGCCACCGTTTTACCGTCCTTGACTAACAAGGCCACACCTCCCCCTCTTTAACCGCCTTGCCTGTTCTTAATGAAAGATCTAAACCCTGGAACCTGCAACATCCATTCCTCACCTTGCTCCATCCATGTCTCAGTAATGATCACAACATCGCAGTCCCAGGTACCTATCCAGGCTGCAAGCTCACCTACCTAAAATACTTCTGACGTTGAAGTAGACACACTTCAAACCACTTTGCTGTCTGCCAGCACATTCCTATGACCCTGAAATCCTGTCCCTGTCCTCCCTACTCTCATCCTCCTGTGCACTGCAACTACACCTCCGGTTCCCATCCCCCTGCTGAGCTAGTTTAAACCCACCCAAATAGCACCAGCAAATTTCCCACCCAGGACATTAGTACCCCTCTGGTTCAAGTGAAGACCGTCCTGTTTGTACAGGTCCCACCTTCCCCAGCACATCAATGACATTTTCTTCTTTTGGACTCATGACAAGGAACCATTGAAACAACTGCACAACAATATCAACAAGTTTGTGAGACTTGAAAGGGTTCAGAAAAAATTTACAAGGATGTTGCCAGAGTTTGAGGGCTTGAGCTATAGGGAGAGGCTGAGTAGGCTCAGGCTGTTTTCTCTGGAGCGTTGGAGGCTGAGGGGTGACCTTATAGAGGTTTACAAAAGTATGAGGGGCATGGATAGGGTAAATAGGCAAAGTCTTTTCCCTGGTGGGTGGGGAGGGCAGTCCAGAACTAGAGGGCATAGGTTTAGGGTGAGAGGGGAAAGATATAGATATCAGTCTCATTCTTGGACACATGTCTCTCCATCAAGGATGGACACATCAGTAGCTCGCTCTCCAGCAAGCCCACAGATAATCTCACGATACTGCACTTCTCTTGCTTCCACCTGAAACGCATTAAAGAAGCCATCCCCTGTGCATACACAGGATCTGTTCAGGCGAGGAGGAATGCAACAGACACCTAAAGACACTGGAAGCTGCCCTCAGAAGAGCGGGATATGACCCTGAACAGATCCAAGGCCAGTTTTGAACCTGCAATTTCCTCTTCAGGAGACAGACACAGGACATGACCAATAGGGTACCCTTCGTTGTCCAGTACTTCCCCAGAATGGAGAAATTATGCTTTGTTCCTCACAACCTTCATCATGTCATCGATGACAATGAGCTTCTGGCCAAGACCATCCCTACGCCTCCACCTCTCACCTTCAAACAAATGGTAAACCTTAAACAGACCTTGGTTCACAGCAAACTGCCCAGCCCTCAGGACAACATCAACCACAACACCACTTAACCCTTTCATGGCAACCACTGCAAGATGTGTCAGCGTGTTGGCGTGGATACCACCATTACACGTGGGGACACCATCCACCATGTACATGGCAGGTACTCCTATGAAAACCTGCACCCACACCTCCTCCCTCACTTCTATCCAAGACCCTAAAAGAGCCTTCCACATCCATCAAAGTTTTACCTGCACATCCACTTATATCATTTATTGTATCCGTTGCTCCCGATGCGGTCTCCTCTACATTGGGGAGACTGGACGCCTCCTAGCAGAGCGCTTTAGGGAACATCTCCGGGACACCCGCACCAATCAACCACACCACCCCGTGGCCCAACATTTCAACTCCCCCTCCCACTCTGCCGAGAACATGGAGGTCCTGGGCCTCCTTCACTGCCGCTCCCTCACCACCAGACGCCTGGAGGAAGAACGCCTCATCTTCCGCCTCGGAATACTTCAACCCCAGGGCATCAATGTGGACTTCAACAGCTTCCTCATTTCTCCTTCCCCCACCTAACCCTAGTTCCAAACTTCCAGCTCAGCACTGTCCCCATGACTTGTCCTACCTGCCTATCTCCTTTTCCACCTATCCACTCCACCCTCTCCTCCCTGACCTATCATCTTCATCCCCTCCCCCACTCACCCATTGTACTCTATGCTACTTTCTCCCCACCCCCACCCTCCTCTAGCTTATCTCTCCACGCTTCAGGCTCTCTACCTTTATTCCTGATGAAGGGCTTTTGCCTGAAACATCGATTTCGCTGCTCGTTGGATGCTGCCTGAGCTGCTGTGCTCTTCCAGCACCACTAATCCGGACTCCTATGACTTTGCCAACGTTGTCTACCTCATACTTGCCACCAGCAAAGATGCCCTGAGGCATTGTACATTGACGAGACCAAGCAGATGCTACTGCAACAGATGAATGGACGCCTCGCAACAATCACCAGACAGGGGTGCTCCCTCCCAGTCAGGGAACACATCAGTGGTCAGGGACATTCAGCCTGCGATCATTGGGTACACCCTCTCTAGGGTGGTCTTCCAGATACACAACAACACCGAATCGCTGAGCAGAAACTGATATCAAGTTCTGTACCCATGAGAACGGCCCCAATCGTGATCTTGGGTTCATGTCACACTATATGTAACTCCAACATTCTGTTCTGTGTAACCTCTTCCTTGCTGTCCTGTTTTGACACCATCAGACCTTCCTGCGTATTTTCAAATCAGCAACACAGAAAAGATTTATTCCATGCAGTAATCTGTAAAATTCAAGTGGCCAAGGAATATTTAAAGTTACCTTCCCTTGTACAATACTAGTCCAATAAAACTCCCAATTAAGATTTCCAAAACAAGGCTTCTTATCTCCAAACCAGGTGGCTTTACTGCTTCTCGTTGGATCTCCTTTTCTTCTTTTTAGGAATTTCTGTGGCACAGCTTGCTGATCGCAAAGGTACTTTAAAGAGAGTTATATTTTCAGACAGTCTGTTTACATGCTGGACTTGACATATTTCCTTTCAACTGTTCAATTTTCCCCAGTCATATACCCTCAAAGCATTGGATTGTACCATTGGCTTTTAAGATTGTCAATATCCTCAATTCAATCTGGATTGGAGTTTGATATTTTTCAGGGTATAGTTTAAACTGATTGGATGAATTCGCATTTGTTTTTTTCTCCCAGCAACGAGCTAATTGGGTTTGACTCAGAGTTATGTTGTTGCCTTATTGAGAACACTTGGTGCTGCGTCCAGTAGTTCTGCTGCTTTTAATTCTTTTAAAGGTACACCACATCTTCATAACAACCTGGATAACTTATTATAATCTCTCTACCTTAATTAGTTTGTACAGTTTTTGATTACTTGTTACCTTGGTTAGACCCTCGTCATGTGACTCTGATACCTACTCACATTATTTCAGCCATTTGGTTTGTCTCTAGTACCATCTTGTTTTTAATTGTAAATATTCCTCTGTAATTATCTCTCTGCCTTAATTAATCAGTTCATAAATCATCCCTTCACTTACTATTCAGCTGTTGACACTTTACTCTCACAGTCTGATGCTTTTGATCACCTGCAGAGACCTATAATTCATCCTGTTAACACTCCACTCACACCATTTGTATGACCTTTTGACACTCTTAATTACCTGGAAGTATCTTGCCATTATCTCTCTGCCTATAAATTCTGTGCCTGTGTGCTTCCTTCCACTTCACCTGATGAAGGGACAGTGCTCCGAAAGCTTGTGATTTCAAATAAACCTGTTGGACTATAACCTGGTGTCGTGTGACTTGTGACTTTGCCCGTCCCAGTCCATCACCAGCCCCTCCACGTGATTGTCTTCAAAAATGCAATTTGGTTACAAGTTGGCTCAGAATGAACTTGCCAAGGAAAAGGTGACTTCTTTGGGCCACGCTGTGGGATAAACAAGACCAAATTACAGACAGAGAAGCAGCTATTTCATTATTTTCTATATCCAAAACTAAACACAAAGTTTTACATTATACCAGTGTGAGTGAATTCTTTCACAGGTTTACTCCAAACTTCAGCACTGTCATCGCACCTTCAACAAACTCATTGCAAAAAGCCTGAACATTTCAATGTACTCAAAAAGTGTCAACTTGCCTTTAAGAAATTCAAATCTGCATTGACACCAACACCAATTTTATCTGAATTAAACAGACCATGCAAACTGGCTGGGGGTGGGGGGAAGGGGGTGGGAGAAACAGGGGAATTGAATAGTTGTTTTGAGTTTTTTTTTAAGAAACTGACTGCATTTCAACAAAAATATTCAATGGTTGAAAAAGAGACATTGAGTCTTGAGCTGGCTCTGCATCAGGATGAAATAAACATTAGAAATAACTTGGCAGAAGCTGCTACTTATATGGACCATGGTCTTTTGCTATTCTTAGAAACATTTCAGGAGAAGGTTTTGATTGATAGAGCTTAATTCTCCAAACGTGAAGTTTATTCTTGTACCTGGAGAAGGAACTGACTTCACAAACACTGTTTTTAATTCATTTACAGGATGAGGGCATCTCTAGCTAGGCCAGCATTTATTGCACATTCCTAATTGCCCAGAGGGCAATTAAGAGTCAATCACATTGCGGTGGGTCTGAAGTTACATGTAGGCCAGACCAGGTAAGGATGGCAGTTTCCTTCCTTAAAGGACATTAGTGAACCCAATGGGCTATTTCCAGCAATCAACAATGGATTCATGATCATCATTCAACTCTTAATGCCACCTTCTCAAACCCTGATCCCCAGAGCATTATCTGGCTGTCTGCACAAACTGTCCAATGACAGTAGCTCTAGGCCATCACCTCCTCATTTCATTGATAAATAGAAGCCAGAGACTGAGTGATATGCTACAGCTGAACTTACATAACAGTGGTCACTGTATAGCTTATTGTATATTAAAGATTTGCTGTCTTTACTGTTAGCATGGGAATAGAACAGAACATGGAGCAGTACAGCATGGAACAGACCCTTCGGCCCTTGATGTTTTATCCTACTCTAAAATCAGACTAACCTAAATACCCTTCATTGTATTATCTTGCATATGTCTATTCCAAAAGTCACTTACATATCCCAAATGCACCTGACTATACTCCCACCACTGGCAGTGCATTCCAAATACCCACCACTCTGTGTGTAAAGAACCTACCCCTGACATCTCCCCTAAACCTACCTCCAATCACCTTAAAATTACCTCCCCTCCTGATAGCCATTTCTGCCCTGGGAAAAAGTCCCTGGCAATCCATTCTATCTATGCCTCTCATCATCTTGTACACCTCTATCAAGTCACCTCTCATCCTTCTTCACTTCAATGAGAAAAGCTCTAGCTCCCTCAACCTTTCTTCATAAGACACACCCTCCAGTCCGGGCAGCATCCTGGTACATCTCCTCTGCACCCTCTCTAAAGCTTCCACATCCTTCCTGCAATGAGGCGACCAGAACTGAACACAATATTCCAAGTGTGATCTAACCAGGGCTCTACAGAGCTGCAGCATAACCTCACTGCTCTTAAACTCAATCCCTCTGTTAATGAAAGCCAACACACCATACGCCTTCTTAACAACCCTAACAACTTGGGTGGCAACTTTGAGTAATCTATGTACATGGATCCCTCTGTTCCTCCACACTGCCAAGCATCCTGCCTTTAAACCTGTATTCTGCATTCAAATTTGACCTTCCAAAGTGAATCATTTTACACTTTTCCAGATTGAACTCAATTTGCCACTTTCAGCCCAGTTCTGCGTCCTGTCAATGTCCTGTTGCAACCTACAACAGCCCTCCACACTATCCACAACTCCACCAACCTTCGTGTCATCAGCAAACTTACTAACCCATCCTGAAACTTCCTCATCCGAGTCATTTCTAAAAATCACAAACAGCAGAGGTCCCAGAACTGACCACTGTGGAACCACCACTGGTCACAGAGCTCCAAGCTGAATACTTCCCATCTACCATCACCGTCTGTCTTAAAAGGGCCAGCCAATTCTGTATCCAGACAACCAGATTTCCCAGTATCCCATGACTCCTTACTTTCTGAATAAGCCCACCATGGGGAACCTTTTCAAATGCCTTGCGGCACGGTGGCACAGTGGTTAGCACTGCTGCCTCACAGCGCCTGAGACCTGGGTTCAATTCCCGCCTCAGGCGACTGACTGTGTGGAGTTTGCACGTTCTCCCTGTGTCTGCGTGGGTTTCCTCCGGGTGCTCCGGTTTCCTCCCACAGTCCAAAGATGTGCAGGTCAGGTGAATTGGCCATGCTAAATTGCCCGTAGTGTTAGGTAAGGGGTAAATGTAGGGGTATGGGTGGGTTGCGCTTCGGCGGGTCGGTGTGGACTTGTTGGGCCGAAGGGCCTGTTTCCACACTGTAATGTAATGTGTTTTGTCACACCCTCAAATAGTTCAATAACATTTGTGAGGCATGACTTGCCCCTCACAAGGCCATGCTATCTCTAATCAAGCTGCAGTTTTCCAAGTAATCATAAATCCTGTCTCTCAGAATCCTCTCCAATAATTTGCTCACCACAGATATACAACTGACTGGTCTGTAATTCCCAGGATTATCTCTATTCCCTTTCTTGAACAAGCGAATAACATTTGCCTCCAATCATCTGGGACTACTCCAGTGGACAATGAGGGCACAAAGATCATCACCAAAGGCACAGCAATATTGTAGAATTAATAAGTGGATGGACTTGGTAAATAATGAATTTAAGATATATTTTCATTCTTCTTTGGGGGAGGTATAGAGTGAATTGCATGATTTATATTGAATTTTGAAAATATTATTTATTACAAATTTACTTTCTTATATTCTGGGCCACTGAGAGATTAGGCTTTTTGGTGTCTGAAAGGGGTTTAATGATTAACTCTTTCTGTAGCCATGATGAATTATTTCAAAACATGATTTGAGGCCTTGCTTTATTATTAATGTGTTTTCTGTACATTGATGGGATTCACCACTGATCAAAATAAATGATCAAAATAAATAAGTTCCAGTTTAGAAAGTCAGAAGAGGTTTGTTTTAAGTTTAAGGGAAATCCCCACAGTGAAGAGAGACAGAAATCATTAAGTAGTTTTTCTTTGAACTCTGTGAAGTTCTGATATAGCTGAAAATGTGTTGCTGGAAAAGCGCAGCAGGTCAGGCAGCATCCAAGGAACAGGAGAATCGACGTTTCGGGCATAAGCCTAGGAACCCTCCAACCACAAGGGATGAACTCAGATTTCACCAGTTTCCTCATTTCCCCTCCCCCCACCTTGTCTCAGTCAAATCCCTCGAACTCAGCACCACCTTCCTAACCTGCAATCTTCTTCCTGACCTCTCTGCCCCCACCCCACTCCGGCCTATCACCCTCACCTTAACCTCCTTCCACCTATCGCATTTCCAACCAGCCCCCCCCCCCACCCCCCCAAGTCCCTCCTCCCTACCTTTTATCTTAGCCTGCTGGGCACACTTTCCTCATTCCTGAAGAAGGGCTTATGCCCGAAACGTCGATTCTCCTGCTCCTTGGATGCTGCCTGACCTGCTGCGCTTTTCCAGCAACACATTTTCAGCTCTGATCTCCAGTATCTGCAGTCCTCACTTTCTCCTCGAAGTTCTGATGTAGCCAAGTGCTCCAGTGAAGGCAGCGATACAGCAATATCTCTAGTCATCCAGTGTTCCTAACTCTGACCACTCTTGTTCTTCACAGTGCAGGAACATACAGTCTCTGAACTCTCATTAACTCACTTTTGAAAGCCTCCCACTTGCCAGATGTCCCTTTATCTGCAAACTGCCTCTCCCGGTCAACTTTTGAAAGTTTCCTTCTAATACTGTCAAAATTGAACTTACTCCAAGTTAGAACTTTAATTTTTCTACAAGGCCTGTCACAGTTAAAGGGATGTCTGGCATGTGAGGGGCTTTCAAAAGAGACATAATGAGAGTCCAGGGACAGCATGTTCCTATTAGAATGTAGGGCTGGGCTGGCAGGAGTAGGGAACACTGGATGCCTAGAGATATTGACTCTCAGATCAAGAGAAAGGAGGAATATCTCAGGTATAGGAAGCTGGGATCAAGTCAATGGTTCAAGGAGTATAGGGGGAGGAGGAGTAAACGTACAAGGGAAATCGGGAGGGAAGAAAGGGGATATGAGATAGCTTTGTTGGATAAGGTTAAGGAGAATCCAAAGAGATTCTTCAAGTATATTAAGGGCAAAAGAGCAGCCAGGGAGAGAATAGGGTCCCTAAAAGGTCAATGAGGCTGTCTATGTGTGGAACTACAGGAGATGGGTGAGATCTAAATGAATATTTCCCATCAGCATTTAATGTGCAGTAAGACATGGAAGCTGGGGAACTCGGGGAGATAAATAGTGATGCCTTGAAAAGAGTCCACATTACACAAAACGAGACGCTGGGGCTCTCAAGGTAGGTAAGTCCCCAGGACATAATCGAGTGCATCCCAGGACATTGTGGGAAGCTCGGGATGAAGTTGCGGGGTCACTATCAGGGATATTTGTATCATTGATAGCCATGGGCGAGGTGTCGGTGGACCAGAGGCTGGCTAATGTGTGGCATTATTTAAGGGAGACTACAAGGAAAAGCCTGGGAACTGTAGACTGGTGAGCCTGACGTCAGTGGTGGGTACGTTGTTGGAGGGGAGTCTGAGAGGCAGCACCTACATACATTTAGAAAGGCAAGGACTGGTTAGGGATAGTCAACATGGCTTCATGTGTGGGAAATTGTGACTCACAAACTTGCTTGAGTTTTTTTGAGGACATGACTAAGAGGATAGATAAAGACAGTGCGGTGGACATTGTTTGCTTAGACTTTAGCAAGACCTTCGACAAGGTTCCACATGGTAGACTGGTCAGTAAAGCTAGGTCACATTGGATCCAAAGAGAGCTAGCCAATTGGATATAAATTGGCTTGAAGGTAGGAGGGAGAGGGTGGTGGTGGAAGGTTGTTTTTTGCGTGACCAGAGGGTGCCGAAGGGATTAGTGCTGGGTCCACTGTTGTTCATCATTTATCTAAACAATTTTGATGAGAATATAGGAGCCATGGTTCGTAAGTTTGTGGATGACACCAAAACTGGTTGCATAATGGACAGTGAAGAAGGTTATCTATGAGTACAACAGATCTTGATCAGATGGGCCAATGGGTTGAGGAGTGGCAAATGGAGTTTAATTTAGATAAATGTGAGGTGTTACATTTTGGTAACACAAACTAGGGCAGGATTTATATAGTTAATGGTAGGGTCCTGGGGAGTGTTGTAGAACAGAGAGACCGAGGTGTACAGGTACATAGTTCCTTGAAAGTGGCATTACAGGTAGACAGAATAGTGAAGAAGGAATTTGTCATGCTTACCTTCATCAGTCAGAGCATTGAGTACAGGAGTTGGGACATCACATTATAGCTATACAAGACATTGGGTGAGGCCACTTTTGGAGTACTGCATACAATTCTGGTCACCCTGCTAAAGGAAGGATATTATTAAACTGCAAAGGGCTGACATAAGATTTACAAGGACGTTACTGAGACTGGAGGATTTGAGTTATAAGGAGAGGCTGGATAGGTAGTAACTTATTTCCCTGGAGCGTTGGAGGCTGAGGTTTATAAGAGGTTTATTATATCATGTGGGGCATAGATAGAGTAAATATTAAATAATCTTTTCCCCAGTGTAGAGGAGTTCAAAAGTGGAAGGCATAGTTTTAACGTGAGAGAGGAAAAATGTAAAAGAGACCTGAGGGGCAACCTTTTTACACAGAGGATGGTGCGTATCTGGAATGAGCAGCCAGAGAAAGTGGTGGAGGCTAGTACAATTCCAACATTTAAAAGGTGTTTGGACAGGTTTATGATTAGGAAAGGTTTAGAGAGATATGGGCCAAATGCTGGCAAATGAGACTAGGAAACCTGGCTGGCTTGGATGAGTTGGACCGAAGGGTCTATTTCCGTGCTGTATGATTCTATGATTCTATAAAGAGTAGCCGTGGTCCCAGATCAGAAGTGCTGGGATAAAACCTTGAAGAGATTACTTGAAACTGAGAATGGTTACGCTCAGGTGTATAATTGCTCCAAGAAGAAACTATTTGAAATTCCAGTCTTTAAATTAAAGTCAATTAAAGACAAATTAAAATAAAATGTAATCTATCAAAGCAGACTTCAGTCAGGTATAAAAAAAGAGAATGCAGGAGAAACTCAGAGAGAGAGAGAGAGAGACCAAGTTAATGTTTTGAATCTGGGATGAGTCCTTCTTGGCATCACTGGACTCAAAACATTGACACTGTTTCTCTCCACAGAGATGCTACCAGACCTGCTGAGTTTCTCCAACACATTCTGTTTTTATTTCAGATCTCCAGCATCCTCAGTTTTTCATTTGATGTGAGGATTCAACCTGGGAACTGACTTGTCCAGTAATGTGAAAAAAGTGAGGACTGCAGATGCTGGAGATTAGAGTCAAGATTAGAGTGGTGCTGGAAAAGCACAGCAGGTCAGGCAGCATTCCTGATGAAGGGCTTATGTCTGAAACGTCGATTTTCCTGCTCCTCGGATGCTGCCTGACCTGCTGTGCATTTCCAGCACCACTCTTATCTTGTCCAGTAATGACATTAGCTAGGATCACACTGAAATTAGTGTCTTTATATAAACTATAGGAGTCAGTGTCCTTATATAAACTATAGGACTCAGTGCCTATATAAGCTGTAGGAGTCTAAGTCTGTATAAATTCTTAGAGTCATAGAAGATCTGAAGTCAGTGTCTTTATTTAATCTATAGTCAGTGCCTGTACATAAGCTATAGGGTAGATAGAGATGGGTATGGAAAGAGGAGAGAGGGTCATAATGTTGATGATGGGCTTAATAATTGCAGTTAGGAGGGATTATATACCTTGAAAGATCATCCAATAAGGTCATATGGGTAGAAGTAAAAAAACACAACAGGAGCAGAAACACTGCTGGGTGCATACTACAGGCCCCATGTCATCCAGGAGTGGTAGACCAATTAAGTATGTAATCCAATTTCAGAGATCTGTGAGAACAATAAGGCAGGGATTGTTGGGGATTTTCACCACACAAATATTACCTAGAATAGTTTCAGTGTGCAAGATAGCGAGGGAGCAAAGTTCTAAAGTTGCATCCAGGAGAACCTTTTTAGCCAGCAGGTGGAAAACTCAACAAGGGAGAGGGCAGTTCTGGTCCAAACATTCAGAAATGAGACTGGGCTGGTGGAAAGTGCATCAGTCGAGGAACATTTTGGAGATAGTGACCATAACACAGTTAGATTTAGGGTAGTTATGGAAAAAAATAAAGTTGGGCTCAGAATAATAATTCTAAACTGAGGGAACACTACTGTTACTAAGGTCAGGCACGATTAGTGAACCTTTCGCGGTAGTTATGTCAGTGTAGACTTGATGGGCCGAAGGGCCTTTTCTGAGCTGTATAAATCTACAAAGAGAAAGAGAATAACTGAGGAAACAGCAAGGCCCTTTAGGGAGCTGTCACACTGCAATGGAATAGCACGTTGGAAATCAAGCCCGACTGAGCCTGGAGTCATTACAAAAGTTAAAGATTTTTAAAATATGCAGATTCCTGACATTTCTTGTCCTTTAGCTCCAGGTTGATGAAAGCACTGACCAGGTTTCTGTACTTAACAAAATGACAATTTACTGTAAGTAATTAGACTCTAATGACAGACAAACAATTATAAACCATTGACTATAACAATAGTTATTATAACTCTAACCACTTTATGAACTGTCTCTCTCTCTCTCTCACACACACACACACACACAAGCTCTCTCTCTGTCTCTCTGTCTCTCTCTGTCTCTCTCTCTTCACTGGTTTCTGTTTACAACCGTTGTTGAGATGATTGTTATGATTCTTCTGCTAGTCAAAATGCTGCTTCTCAGTCTTCTTTCTCTAGATGCTTCCTCTGGTTTACAGGAGGCATAGGGCAACTGCTTCATAATTATAGAAGGTCTCTGACTTATTAATTAAAAGGTACAGCTTACAGTAACTGCTGAAGGGAAAAATGCTTCTTATTCAGGCTTAAATTGGGCTTTTTTTCCTGCAGAGAACAGAGAGAGTTCCTGAGCTGGTGGAGGTCTGAAGGCTTCTCTTAATCTTGTTCACCATCTCAAGATGCTCAACTTCTTGAAAAGAACCTTTGTTATTAAAAAACTGCTCATCAGGCCACAGACCAACCAGCTATTGGTGGTGGCTGAATTCCATTTGTACACAGTCCTCAGCTCCAGCTCATCTGCAAACTACACATCAACTGAATCCAGCTGCTGTGTAAACAGTACTCACAATGAGTCTCAGGTTACTTGCTTTCAAAACATCAGCAATTCTTAGTTTTTTAAAACAGTTCTGTTCTCATTTCAACCCACAATCAAAAATACAGAAAAATAAAAAGACACGTTCATTACCGTGTATAAAGCAGAGTTCCATAGCACTTGGTGCTGGGCTTGCGCTGTTTGTGTTGTATATTAATGATTTGAACTTAAATGTATGAGTATGATTAATAATTCTGTGAATGACATAAAAATAGCCAGATATTAAACAGTGACGAGGATAGTGATAAACTATCAATGGATTTCAGAGTATTTGAGAAGATTTGTAGCTCAGGTTGTTGACTTGCTCACTGAGCTGACTGTGCACTGATAATGTTACCTCGTACGGTGACGAAACGTTTGCAAACTTACTAACACAGTAGCAAGTCAACAACCGATCAATGGCCTGGTCAACTGGGTAGGACAGTGAGAAATGTAAATTAGCCTGGAAAAGTGGGAGGTAATTTGGGAAGGGCTAACAAGGCAAGGGCTGCAATTGGTACTACTCTGGAAAGATCAGAGGGACCTCAAAATAAAACAAAGAAATCTGATACAAAAACAGAACTTGCTGGAGAAACTTGCACGTCTAGCAGCATTTTGGGAGAGAAAGCAGAGATAACATTTTGAGTCCAGTGACCATTTTAGATTGTGGACTGAGAACTTGTTTTTGTGTTGTTTGGAGGGACGTTGGTGTGCATATCCACAGTTACCTGAAGATAATAGGTCAGATAAGTAAGGTAGTTAAGAAGGCATATGGGATACTTGTCGAAGAGCGTGGTGCTGGAAAAGCACAGCAGGTCAGGCAGCATCCGAAGAGCAGGAGAATTGATGTTTCGGGCAAAAGCCCTTCATCAGGAATGAGGCTTGTGAGCCGAGGGGCTGAGAGGTAAATAGGAGGGAGGTGTGGTGGAGGGGAAGGTAGCTGGGAATGCAACAGGTAGATGGAGGCGGGGGAAAGGTGATAGGTCGGAGAGGAGGGTGGCGCAGATAGATGGGAAAGGTGATGGACAGGTCAAGAGTGCGGTGCCGAGTTGGAGTCTTGGGACTGGGATAAGATGGGGGGAGGAGAAATGAGGAAACTGGTGAAGTCCACATTGATGCCCAGGGGTTGGAGGGTCCTGAGGTGGAAGATGAGGCGCTCTTCCACCAGGCATTGGTGGTTAGTATTTGGCGATGGAGGGGGCCCAGGACCTGCATGTCCTTGGTGGAGTGGGAGGGGGAGTTGAAGTGTTCAACCAGAGGGCGGTGGGGTTGGTTGGTTGGTGCCGGTGTCCCAGAGATGTTCTCTGAAATGATCCACAAGTTGGTGTCCTATCTCCCTGATGTAGAGGAGACCACATTGGGTACAACGGGCAGAGTAGATGACATTGGTAGAGGTGCGGGTAATTTTCTGTCGGATATGGAAGGGTCCTTTGGGGTCTTGGAGGTGAGGGGGGAGGTGTGGGTGCAGGTTTTACATTTCTGGGCTGGGAGGGGAAGATGTTGGGGGGGGGGGAGGGTGAATTGGTGGGGGCCGGGATAACTGCCTTTACTAGAGGCATAGAATGGATCAGCAGGGAGGCTATGCTGGAACTGTACAAAATACTCGTTGGGCCACACCAGAGTATTGGTCACTACATTTTCAGAAGGATGTGAAGGTCAGGCAGCATCCAAGCAGAGTTGGGTCAGAAACATTACTTGGCTATTTGCTTGCATTACTATTGGCCAAGAGCTTGGGAAATGGGATTAATGTAGTGTTGAAAATGTGTTGCTGGAAAAGCGCAGCAGGTCAGGCAGCATCCAGGGAACAGGAGAATCGACGTTTCAGGCATGACCCCTTCTTCAGGAATCAAGAAGGGCTTTTGCCCGAAACGTTGATTCTCCTGTTCCCTGGATGCTGCCTGACCTGCTGCGCTTTTCCAGCAACACATTTTCAGCTCTGATCTCCAGCATCTGCAGCCCTCACTTTCTCCTTAATGTAGTGTTGGCCAGTATTGACATAATGGACTGAATGGTCTCGCTCTGTGCTGTAGAAGGCCATGAGTCTATAAAAGACTCTGTAAGATATAGCAGTCAATGTCTCCATGCAATCTCTAGGTGTCAGTGTGAGCATAGGAGGGAGAGTGGGAGCCTGCCAGTGGTTACTGGATGCTGAGGCTGTCAAAGGGAACTCTCTCTCTCTCTGGGCGAGTGCAGTCTGACTGGCTGCTGCTTGTGAAGGTATTTTGTCTGCCCCCTCCCCCAGTCTGTCTGCGGGGAAGCTGCACAATGATCAGTCTGTCCACGGAATAGGAGCTACCTTTCCATTGAGCAGGAGCCTGGCGGCAGTTCCTGCAGCCACAGCTCTCTCTGACCACAGCTTCAGCCCAGGACTCAGGAGCGGGGCTGTGTGGGGAGTGTGTACGTGGCAGTACCTCCTCCCGACCGCACTGGCCAGCTCCAATACAACCCCCAGCACCCCCACCCAAACCCCCACATCACAGACCCCCACATCACAGACCCCAACCTCCTCCCAGCCAGCTCTCTCTCTGTTTCTCCTGTCTCTATCTCTCTCTCCCTCTCTCTGTATGTGTCTGTCCGTCTCTCTGTGTATCTGTGTCTGTCTGTCTCTCTGTGTATCTGTGCCTGTCTCTCTGTGTGTCTGTGTCTGTCTCTCTCTGTGTATCTGTGCCTGTCTCTCTGTGTGTCTGTGTCTGTCTCTCTCTGTGTATCTGTGCCTGTCTCTCTGTGTGTCTGTGTCTGTCTCTCTCTGTGTATCTGTGCCTGTCTCTCTGTGTATCTGTGTCTCTCTCTCTCTCTGTGTATCTGTGCCTGTCTCTCTCTGTGTATCTGTGTCTGTCTCTCTCTGTGTATCTGTGCCTGTCTCTCTCTGTGTATCTGTGTCTGTCTCTCTCTGTGTATCTGTGCCTGTCTTGCTGTGTGTCGGTGTCTGTCTCTCTCTGTGTATCTGTGCCTGTCTCTCTGTGTATCTGTGTGTCTCTCTCTCTCTGTGTATCTGTGCCTGTCTCTCTGTGTATCTGTGTGTCTCTCTCTCTCTGTGTATCTGTGCCTGTCTCTCTGTGTGTCTGTGTCTGTCTCTGTGCTTCACTGTCTGTCTAGGTATCTGCCTTTAACCTTTTCCTTTCTCTGATTGGTTAAAGAGAGTTGAAGGGAAGTGCTTACTCCAGGTGAGGCCCTGCCTGGGCTGAAATGGATCTGTTTGGGGCGATGGGTGAATTGCTCCCGGCTTCGCTGCCACTGATTGATGGAGCAGATGCTGTGAATTGAATCCGTTCCAGTTCCCAATCCCAGACCCGTCTGCAGGGAATAGCAGAGAATTCCGTGTCTGAATCCGGGGGAAATGGGTTTGGGATGGAGCTGGGAATCGCCCAGACAGAACGTGGATCAAAGTGAAACCAGACGATGGTTCACAACAAACTGAAATTAAACTTTTTCCAAGAAAATTGAAAGCTGCTGTTTCTTCACCGACCTTAGTGTTTGTTTCAAAGTGTAGCTCACATCAGCGCAGGATGAAACCACAGCCAGATTTCTCTCTCTCTATTCCTGTCCCTATCCCTCTCTCCCTTGTCCCTATCTCACTCTCATTCTCTCTCTCCGCACTTCCTATCGCACCCTCCCTGTGCCCCCTCTCCCTGTCTCTATCTCACCATATCTCTCTGTCCCCGTCCCGTCCCTATCTCAGTCTTTCTCTTCCCCCGACCCCCTGTCTCTTTTTGTCCCATCTCCTCATCTGTTTCCCTGTCCCTATCTCACTCTCAGTCCCCTGTCCTTTTTCTCAGTCTCTCTCTGTCCCTATCTCACTCTCTGTCTCTGTCCCCATTCCTATCTCACTTTCTCTCTGACTGTCCCTATCTTACTCACTCTCTGTCCCTTGTCCCTATTTCGCACTTCTCACTCTCTCTCTCTCCACTATCTCTTTATCAGTCTGCCTCTTTTCCTCTATCTCTGGTCTGTCTAACTCAACCTTTCTGCCTCCCTCTGCTTTTCTGTTTCTGTCTCGAGTATCTCTCGTTGTCCTTCTGTATCTCTGTATCTTTCTATCTTTGTCTCATTCTCCCTTCCTTCCACCCTCCTTCTCTTACCCTGTCTCTCTCCCTCTCTTACCCTGTCTTTTTCTCTCTCCTGTCTCTCTCTCTCTCTCTTTCCTGACTCCTGTCATTCCCAGGGGCTCCCATGTGAGGTGTTTCTCAGGGAGAGGAGACAGGACAGAGGGATTGTTTTTTTGGAGAGTGGGGAGTTGGAGCCAGGGGCCAATGGAATGGGGGAATGTGCATTTGCCTGCCGTTGATTTGCTGGGGCAGGTGATTGAGCTCAGTTTCAGGGGCTGGTGATTCGTTGTTTGTCTCCTCTCACCCCCCCCCCCCCCAACCCCCAAGCCCCTCTCCCTGCCCCTGACAAGGGCTTGACCCTCCCCTGCCCCCTCCCCCAACTCCTGGGCAGGAGCTGGGCTCTCACTGAAGCTGGGAGCGAGTGGGAAGGGCAGGAGAAGCGGCTCAGATCCCTGACTCTCTCAGTCTCCCTGTGTCCCTGTGTGAGAGGGAGCAGCATTCCCAGTGTCTCCCTCCCTCCCTCCCTCCCGGTGCCTGGCTCGGTTGCCAGCCCGCTCTGGGAGCCCGGTTCCTGCTCACGTTCTCGGCAGCAGCAGCATCATGGAGAGCCCGGACACACGGGGAAAACCCAAAAGATGGGTGCGAGTTTCCACTCTGCTCACCCTCACGTGGATGAGTTTTCTACAAGTTTCCAGTGTAACAGGAGGTGAGTGTGAGGGTCAGGAACAGCCCTCTCCCAACTTCCAAACTCTCCCCCCCCCCCCCCAGCTGCTACAGATCCCCAGACAACCCGACACCCCCCGTCTCTCACTGTGTCCATTTCCGCCCCCCCCCCAACCAGACCCCCTCTGTCTCTCTCTGACTGTGTCCCCCCCCCCCCCACCACCGATTTTCTCTCTGGCTGGTTCTGTCTCTGACTTTCTGTCCCTCGCTCTCTCCCTTTCCCCCTGTCCATCTTTTCCTGGTCTTCATGTTTGTCAGTGCCTTGATCTGATTGTACCTCTGCCCCTCTCTCTCTAACACACTCTCTCTCCATATCCCCCACTATCTCCCCCCTCCCCGTTACCCCTCTCTCTCCACATTCCTCTTTATCACCCCTTTCTCTCTCTCTCTCCATATTCCTGTAATCTCTCTTTGCACCATCTCCTACTCTCTGTTCCAGTTCTCTCCCCCTCCCCCTTTCTCTCCCCCCTCTATCCCCTCTCTCCCCCTCCTCTCCCCTCTCTCTCTCCCCTCTCTCTCTCCCCTCCTCTCCCCTCTCCTCTCCCCCCTCTCTCTCTCCCCTCTCTCTCTCCCCTCTCTCTCCCCCCTCCTCTCCCCTCTCCTCTCCCCCCTCTCTCCCCCCTCTCTCCCCCCTCTCTCCCCCCTCTCTCCCCCCTCTCTCTCTCCCCTCTCTCTCCCCTCTCTCTCCCCTCTCTCTCCCCTCTCTCTCCCCTCTCTCCCCCCTCTCTCTCCCCCCTCTCTCTCTCCCCTCTCCTCTCCCCTCTCTCTCCCCCTCCTCTCCCCTCTCTCTCCCCCTCCTCTCCCCTCTCTCTCCCCCTCCTCTCCCCTCTCTCTCCCCCTCCTCTCCCCTCTCTCTCCCCCTCCTCTCCCCTCTCTCTCCCCCCTCCTCTCCCCTCTCTCTCCCCCCTCCTCTCCCCTCTCTCTCCCCCCTCCTCTCCCCTCTCTCTCCCTCCTTTCTCTTCCCCCTCTCCCCTCTCTCTCCCCCTCCTCTCTCCTCTCTCTCCCCCTCCTCTCTCCTCTCTCTCCCCCCTCCTCTCCCCTCTCTCTCCCTCTCCTCTCTCTCCCTCCTTTCTCTTCCCCCTCTCCCCTCTCTCTCCCCCCTCCTCTCCCCTCTCTCTCCCTCCTTTCTCTTCCCCCTCTCCCCTCTCTCTCCCCCTCCTCTCTCCTCTCTCTCCCCCCTCCTCTCCCCTCTCTCTCCCCCCTCCTCTCCCCTCTCTCTCCCCCCTCCTCTCCCCTCTCTCTCCCCCCTCCTCTCCCCTCTCTCTCCCCCCTCCTCTCTCCTCTCTCTCCCTCCTTTCTCTTCCCCCTCTCCCCTCTCTCTCCCCCCTCCTCTCCCCTCTCTCTCCCCCCTCCTCTCCCCTCTCTCTCCCCCCTCCTCTCCCCTCTCTCTCCCCCCTCCTCTCCCCTCTCTCTCCCCCCTCCTCTCCCCTCTCTCTCCCTCCTTTCTCTTCCCCCTCTCCCCTCTCTCTCCCCCTTCCTCTCCCCTCTCTCTCCCCCCTCCTCTCCCCTCTCTCTCCCTCCTTTCTCTTCCCCCCTCTCCCCCACTCCTTTCCCTCCAATGTTTCCCCCCCCCCCATCCCAGTTACAAGCCGCACGGTTTCACTGGGTTCCCTGGGAGAGTGTCAGGGTCTGTGCTGTGGGGGGTCAGGCCAGTTTGAAGCTCTCTCCCGGGGAGGGGGCTCCCGCATGGACCGCAAGGTGAACCGGAGTGTGAGAGCTGCGGCCCGGGGGGGTGGAGTTAATGTGCATCCCCCTCTCCCCCCGGGGTGGGGATGGGGGTGGGGTGCTGCACAGGAGCCGCTATCACTGGAACACTCTTCCCCCGCCCCCCCCCCCCCCCCCCCAAGCGTCCTCCTAATCTGCAGCTCCATCGCTGCCTCTGCAACACGGACAGATCCCTTGTACAACGTTCCGTCTGCCCCACACGCACTGAGCCACTGACCGTGTCAGAACCAGATCCTCAGCAATGAAACCATTCCGCCCATCCAGTTGGTGCTAGCTCTGTGATAGATCAATCCAACTTGTCCACTTCCAAATAAAATCTTTCTTTCCTGGTTCCTGTGTGAAAGTTCTGCCTGAATCTGTCCCCACCACCCTTTGAGGCAGCACCTTCCAGATCCCAACAACTCACTGTGTAAAACAATCCCCCTCACTTTCCCCTCTGGGGCTTCTCCCCAATTCCCTTCAATCTGTCTCCCTTTGCTCCCTCACCCTCCTGCCCCTGGAAACACTTTCTCCTGATTTGCTCCATCAAACTCTCTCCATGGTTTTGAAAACCTCAGTTAACCCCCCTGGAACCTTCTCTGCTCTGAGGAGAACAATCCCAGCTTCTCCAGTCACTCCACATTCACCGAAGACCCCCATCCCTGATCCATTCCAGTAAATCACCTCGGCTCCCTCTCCAAGACTTTGTGTAAACGTATCTTGTGCATAGACTGTGTGATACTGTGAAGAGGCTATTATAAGTTGTGTTTGCAATATAGGTTATGTACAGAACCCAGGCTGTTCAAAGTACAGACTTTATACTGAATGCACAGTGTTCACGAATTAGTTTGTACGTGCCTCATTTGCAGCTGAGGTTAAAGCTGAGGTAAAGTAGGATTATCAAAGTGATGAGAGGAATTTGCAGTGAAAATTACAAATGAAAGTTTTAGAATGAAATAGAGAGACCGGGGGCTCCTGGGGCTCCCAATCAGGTCAAGGTGGGAATGTTACTGAAGGCTGGAACCAATCCCCTGGTTCTATCACTCCCCCATCCAGACTGACTGGCTCAGGGCTGCTGAACCGCCAAACGGACCATGCTGGGAGTGCCAGAGCATTCAGAGAGAGAGAGAGAGAGAGAGAGAGAGGGAGATGGGGATAGAGTGAGTTCGAGAGAAAGTGTGCAAGTGTGAGTGTGTGCGAGTGTGAGACTGTGCAAGTGTGAAACAGTGTGAGTGTGAAAGAGAGGGGCACTGTGTATATTAAATTGAGAGGGGGTAATTGGGAGATAGTAAATGAGGGTGTGTGAGTGGGGGGAGAGCATGTGGATGAGGGAGTGTGTGTCTGTGTGGGGGAGTGTGTGTGTGTGTCTGGCTGGGGGGGTCAGTGGTGAGTGTGAGTGGGGGAGTGTGGGGGTTTCTGAGTGGGGGAGTGTGTGGGTGTCTGGCTGGGGGGTCATTGGGGGTGTCTGAGTGGGGGAGTGTGGGGTGTCTGAGTGGGGGAGTGTATGGGTGTCTGGCTGGGGGGCCAGTGGGGAGTGTGAGTGGTTATGGGGGGCCTGCACTGAGATTGGGGCTGGGGGTGGATAGAGTGATTCAACCCCCCCCCCCCCACCCCTTTGGGAAATGAGGTTAGATTTGGGGGTGAGGTAGGTCAGACCCCCCAGAACCATGGGCACAGTCTGAGGCTGAGTCAGTCCCCTCCCCTGGCAACAAGCCATCACTGGGAGTTCATAGCTCGTCAAATATTGACTTGGGTGTTGGGGTTAGGGTGGTGAGGGAGAGAAAAGGTTTGGACTTCAGGGAAAAGCTACTTCCCGGGAGCAAGAACCAGGGCTGAGTGTGAATCCACAACAGCTGACTGTTCTCCTACAGTTGTAGCTCCTGAGAACCCCCCCTCACAATGTACCTCCTTTACAAATCAGCCTGTAATTTCTACATTGAGAAGACAATTGGCTGCCTTGATCCTAATTGGCATAGAAATCCTCTTTCTGCAAACTAACTCTCACTGACTCACCAACACTTTCTCCAGAGGTGAGCTGTACATCTGTGCCCTTGACATCAAGGCTGCATTTTACTAAGTGTACCCTCGCAACGGGAATCAGGGGATAAACTCTCTGCAGGGTTCCGCTGGACTCATGCCTGGCACTTGGGATTGGTCAGTCATCTCAGCTCCAGGACATCTCTGCAGGAGTTCCTCAGGGGAGTGTCCTAGGCTCAACCATCTTCAGCTGCTTCATCAATGACCTTCCCTCCATAAGGTCAGATGTGGTGATGTGTAATTATCAGTGAACAATGTTCAGCAACATTTGCAAATCCTCAAATATTGAAGCAGTCCATGGGTAAAATGGGGAGAAGTCTGAAATGCAAGGAGATTTGGGATGGTCTAGGATGCTCGCAAAGTAAACTTGCACATTGAGTCAGTAGGAGAAAGTGAGGTCTGCAGATGCTGGAGATCAGAGATGGAAATGTGTTGCTGGAAAAGCGCAGCAGGTCAGGCAGCATCTAGGGAACAGGAGAATCGACGTTTCGGGCATTAGCCCTTCTTCAGGAATGAGGAAAGTTGGTCCAGCAGGCTAAGATAAAAGATAGGGAGGAGGGACTTGGGGGAGGGGCGTCGGAAATGTGATAGGTGGAAAGAGGTCAAGGTGAGGGTGATAGGTCAGACTGGGGTGGGGGCGGAGAGGTCGGGAAGAAGATTGCAGGTTAGGAAGGTGGTGCTGAATTCGATGGATTTGACTGAGACAGGGTGGGGGGAGGGGAAATGAGGAAACTGGTGAAATCCGAGTTCATCCCTTGTGGTTGGAGCGTTCCTAGCCGGAAGATGAGGCATTCTTCCTCCAACCGTCGTTTCGCTGTGGTCTGATGATGGAGGAGTCCAAAGACCTGCATATCCTTGGTGGAGTGGGAGGGGGAATTGAAATGTTGAGCTACAGGGTGGTTGGGTTGGTTGGTCCGGGTGTCCCAGAGGTGTTCTCTGAAACGATCCGCAAGTAGGCGGCCTGTCTCCCAATATAGAGGAGGCCACATCGGGTGCAGAGGATGCAATAGATGATGTGTGTGGAGGTACAGGTGAATCTGTGGCAGATATGGAAGTTTCCTTTGGGGCCTTGGAGGGAGGTGAGGGGGGAGGTGTGGGCGCAAGTCTTGCACCTCCTGCGGTTGCAGGGGAAGGTGCCGGGAGTGGAGGTTGGGTTGGTGGGGGGTGTGGATCTGACGAGGGAGTCACGGAGGGAGTGGTCTTTACGGAATGCTGATAGGGGAGGGGAGGGAAATATATCCTTGGTGGTGGGGTCCGTTTGGAGGTGGCGGAAATGACGGCGGATGATGCGCTGTATATGGAGGTTAGTGGGGTGTAGGTGAGGACCAGTGCGGTTCTGTCCTGGTGGCGGTTGGAGGGGCGGGGTTCAAGGGCGGAGGATCAGGAAGTGGAAGAGATGCGGTGGAGGGCATCGTCGACCACATCGGGGGGGAAATTGCGGTCCTTGAAGAAGGAGGCCATCTGGGATGTGCGTTTTTGGAACTGGTCCTCCTGGGAGCAGATGCGGCGGAGTCGAAAGAATTGGGAGAATAGGATGGCGTTTTTACAGGGGGCAGGATGGGAGGAGGTGTAATCCAGGTAGCTGTGGGAGTCGGTCGGTTTGTAGTAGATGTCCGTGTTGATTCGGTCGCCTGAGATAGAAATAGAAAGGTCGAGGAAGGGGAGGGAGGAATCTGAGACTGTCCAGGTGAATTTGAGGTCGGGGTGGAAGGTGTTGGTGAAGTGGATGAAATGTTCAACCTCCTCGTGGGAGCACGAGGCGGCGCCGATACAGTCATTGATGTAGCGGAGGAAAAGGTGGGGGGTGGGGCCAGTGTAGTTGCGGAAGATGGACTGTTCCACATATCCTACGAAGAGGCAGGCATAGCTGGGGCCCATGCGGGTGCCCATGGCTACTCCTTTCGTTTGGAGGAAGTGGGAGGATTGGAAAGAGAAGTTGTTCAGGGTGAGGACCAGTTCAGTCAGTCACCCTGAACAACTTCTCTTTCCAATCCTCCCACTTCCTCCAAACGAAAGGAGTAGCCATGGGCACCCGCATGGGCCCCAGCTATGCCTGCCTCTTCGTAGGATATGTGGAACAGTCCATCTTCCGCAACTACACTGGCCCCACCCCCCACCTTTTCCTCCGCTACATCGATGACTGTATCGGCGCCGCCTCGTGCTCCCACGAGGAGGTTGAACAGTTCATCCACTTCACCAACACCTTCCACCCCGACCTCAAATTCACCTGGACAGTCTCAGATTCCTCCCTCCCCTTCCTCGACCTTTCTATTTCTATCTCAGGCGACCGAATCAACACGGACATCTACTACAAACCAACCGACTCCCACAGCTACCTGGACTACACCTCCTCCCATCCTGCCCCCTGTAAAAACGCCATCCCATTCTCCCAATTCCTTCGACTCCGCCGCATCTGCTCCCAGGAGGACCAGTTCCAAAAACGCACATCCCAGATGGCCTCCTTCTTCAAGGACCGCAATTTCTCCCCCGACGTGGTCGACGATGCCCTCCACCGCATCTCTTCCACTTCCCAATCCTCCGCCCTTGAGCCCCGCCCCTCCAACCGCCACCAGGACAGAACCCCACTGGTCCTCACCTACCACCCCACCAATCTCCATGTACAGCGCATCATCCGCCGTCATTTCCGCCACCTCCAAACGGACCCCACCACCAAGGATATATTTCCCTCCCCTCCCCTATCAGCATTCCGTAAAGACCACTCCCTCCGTGACTCCCTCGTCAGATCCACACCCCCCACCAACCCAACCTCCACTCCCGGCACCTTCCCCTGCAACCGCAGGAGGTGCAAGACTTGCGCCCACACCTCCCCCCTCACCTCCCTCCAAGGCCCCAAAGGAAACTTCCATATCTGCCACAGATTCACCTGTACCTCCACACACATCATCTATTGCATCCTCTGCACCCGATGTGGCCTCCTCTATATTGGGGAGACAGGCCGCCTACTTGCGGATCGTTTCAGAGAACACCTCTGGGACACCCGGACCAACCAACCCAACCACCCTGTAGCTCAACATTTCAATTCCCCCTCCCACTCCACCAAGGACATGCAGGTCTTTGGACTCCTCCATCTTCAGACCACAGCGAAACGACGGTTGGAGGAAGAACGCCTCATCTTCTGGCTAGGAACCCTCCAACCACAAGGGATGAACTCGGATTTCACCAGTTTCCTCATTTCCCCTCCCCCCACCCTGTCTCAGTCAAATCCATCGAATTCAGCACCACCTTCCTAACCTGCAATCTTCTTCCCGACCTCTCCGCCCCCACCCCAGTCTGACCTATCACCCTCACCTTGACCTCTTTCCACCTATCACATTTCCGACGTCCCTCCCCCAAGTCCCTCCTCCCTATCTTTTATCTTAGCCTGCTGGACCAACTTTCCTCATTCCTGAAGAAGGGCTAATGCCCGAAACGTCGATTCTCCTGTTCCCTAGATGCTGCCTGACCTGCTGTGCTTTTCCAGCAACACATTTCCATCATTGAGTCAGTAGTTAGGAAGACAAATGCAGTGATAGCATTTATTTCAAGAGCACTTGAATAAAAAAGCAGGGATGTACTTCTGAGGCTCTGGTCAGACCACTTTTAGAGTATTGTGGGTAGTTTTGGGCCCCATATCTCAGGAAGGATGTGGTGGCCCTGGAGCATGTTCAGAGGAGGTTCACGAGAATGGTCCCAGGAATGAACAGCTTAACATATGAGGAACGTTTGAGGACTCTGGGTCTTAACATGATGGAGTTTAGAAGGATGAGGGGGGATCTAATTGAAGCTTACAGAATACTGAATGGCCTGGACAGAGTGGATATTGGGAAGATGTTTCCATTGGTTGGAGAGACTAGGACCTGAGGGCACAGCCTTAGAGTAAAGGGGAGACCTTTTAGAACGGAGATAAGGAGAAACTTCTTCAGCCAGAGAGTGGGGAATCGGTGGAACTCATTGCCATAGAAGGCTGTGGAGGCCGGGTCATTGAGTGTATTTAAGATGGAGATAGACAGGTTCTTGAGTATCAAGGGATCAGGGGTTACGAGAAAGCAGGAGAATGGGGTTGAGAAACTTGTTAGCCATGATTGAATGGCGGAGCAGACTCAATGGGCTGAATGGCCTAATTTCTGCTCCTATGTCTAATGGTCTTATGTTCAAATGCAGCAAGATCTGGATAATAATTAGCCTTGGGCTGACAAGTGGCTAGTGACATTCATACCACACAAATACCAGACAATGACCGTCACTAAGATCGAATCTAACCACCACCCCTTGGCATTCAATGGCATCACACCATCATTGAATCCCTGACCGTCAACATCCATTGACCAGACACTTAACCGGACATGCCACATCAGTATTATAGTTCCAAGAGCAGTCCAGAAATCCTGCTGTGAGTAACTCACCTCCTGACTCCCTGAAGCCTGCACACCATCTATAAGGAACACGTTCGGATTGTGATGGTGTCCTTCCCACTCCTCAGACAGCACCTTCCAAACCCACGACCACTTCCATCTAGAAGGACAAGGGCAGCAGATACATGGGAACACCACCCCCTGCAAGTTCCCCTCCAAACCACTCAGCATTCTGACTTGGAAATATTTTGCTGTTCCTTCAGGTCGCTGGGTCAAAATCCTGAAATTCCCTCCCTAGGGGCATTGTGGGTCTACCCATGGACTGCAGTGGTTCAAAAGGGTGCTCACCCTCCCCCCCCCCCCTTCTCAAGGGGCAACTAGGGACGGGCAATAAATGCTGGCCCAGCCAACAGCACGCGCATCCTTGAATGGATAAAAACAGAGCGCTTTGCTTTAAAATAGTTAAGGTGAAACTTGCTGAGCAGAGGGGATTAGTGACCAGTTCAGTCTTGTCGGGAGCTGATGGTGTAACAGGTCTGGATTTCCATGTGATTCGATTATTTTAGCCTGATGGAAACTCATGACGGTATTAAACAAGACAGTAGATCATGATTCAAGTCTGAGAATGTGCCATTGGGCCCATCTGTCTGTGCTAGCTGGAAATGTTTGCGAGAAAGGCCCAGAGGTTCACATTTCCAGTCCCCTGTGATTCAGATCCTTCTGGATGTGTATCAGACTCCAGGCTTGCTGAGCTTCTCCGCTGCTTCCTGTGTAAGTGGCAGATTTTCTGCAGTCCTTTGCTTCTGTCTGTTTTCTGACTTTGATGGATTTACTCAATTAGTCCACTCTCCCGTCAATGCATCCTCTTCCGGAACATACCTATTGGCTTGGAAAGTTGGAGCAAATCCGATTCTAGTTCATGTGGAATTTTAAATTATAAATATTTTTGCACAATTTTATTGTTTTGAGGATCAGTGCCTCCATTTACAAAGCAAATGTCCCAACCATCTTCTTAACCACCTCAATGTTTGTGAATCTGACCCAGTTGACACTACCCCTGGCATCCCCAATACCCTCCCGACATCCCTAACACCCTGACGTCCCTCCTGTCACACTCCAACACTCCGCAGCCCCTGCACCCTCCCTGACACCCTCCTTCACCCATTGACACCTCTTCATAAACCTCCCATGACAGACCCACCCCCCTCACACCTCCCCGACACCCCCTGACATGCCCCCACCCAAAGTTACCCTTTGCCCCTCTCCCCAGTGCCTCTGCTTTTGCACCCTCCCACAATGGTGCCATTGGATTATGTTGTAAAGTTGTACCTGTCCATCTCCATCACTTCACTCTGATCCACATCATATTATTTCTGCTCTGGTCCTGCCAAGTTTCTCAATCGGTCTGACCTTCTGAATCCTCTTACTCTTCTGCCCACTGTTTACAGTCTTGTTAACCACTGCACCATGTGGTCCCTGCACCAAAATCTCACTTGCTTACACACAGAGTGAGAGACACTGTCCAGGCACTGGCCCATGGGCAACCCCTTGCAGGTTCCTCCTGATCCTGTTTTCAAGATGTCTAACTCCTTTATAGACAGTAGACAATAGACAATAGGTGCAGGAGTAGGCCATTCAGCCCTTCGAGCCTGCACCACCATTCAATATGATCATGGCTGATCATCCTTAATCAGTAGCCTGTTCCTGCCTTATCTCCATAACCCTTGATTCCACTATCCTTGAGAGCTCTATCCAACTCTTTCTTAAATGAATCCAGAGACTGGGCCTCCACTGCCCTCTGGGGCAGAGCATTCCACACAGCCACCACTCTCTGGGTGAAGAAGTTTCTCCTCATCTCTGTCCTAAATGGTCTACCCCGTATTTTTAAGCTGTGTCCTCTGGTTCGGCGCTCACCCATCAGCGGAAACATGTTTCCTACTGCCAGAGTGTCCAATCCTTTCATAATCTTATAATCTCAATCAGATCCCCTCTCAGTCTTCGAAACTCAAGGGTATACAAGCCCAGTCGCTTCAGTCTTTCAGTGTAAGGTAATCCTGCCATTCCAGGAATTGACCTCGTGAACCTACGCTGCACTCCCTCAATAGCCAGAATGTCTTTCCTCAAATTTGGAGACCAGAACTGCACACAGTACTCCAGGTGTGGTCTCACCAGGGCCCTGTACAGCTGCAGAAGCACCTCTTTGCTTCTATACTCAATTCCTCTTGTTATGAAGGCCAGCATGCTATTAGCCTTCTTCACTACCTGCTGTACCTGCATGCTTGCCTTCATTGACTGGTGTACAGGAACACCCAGATCTCTCTGTACTGCCCCTTTACATAAATTGATTCCATTGAGGTAGTAGTCTGCCTTCCTGTTCTTGCCACCAAAGTGGATAACCATACATTTATCCACATTAAACTGCATCTGCTATGCATCTGCCCACTCACTTAACTTGTCCAGGTCACCCTGTAATCTCCTAACATCCTCATCACTTTTCACCCTGCCACCCAGCTTTGCATCATCAGCAAATTTGCTAATGTTATTGCTGATACCATCTTCTATATCATTAACATATATTGTAAAAAGCTGCGGTCCCAGCACTGATCCCTGCGGTACCCCACTGGTCACTGCCTGCCATTCCGAAATGGAGCCGTTTATCACTACCCTTTGTTTCCTATTAGCCAGCCAATTTTCAATCCAATCTAGTACTTTGCCCCCAATACCATGCGCCCTAATTTTACTCACTAACCTCCTGTGTGGGACTTTATCAAAAGCTTCCTGAAAGTCCAGGTACACTACATCTACTGGATCTCCCTCGTCCAACTTCAGAGTTACATCCTCAAAAAATTCAAGAAGATTAGTCAAGCATGATTTCCCCTTCATAAATCCATGCTGACTCTGTCCTATCCTGTTACTACTATCCTGATGTGCAGTAATTTCATCCTTTATAATAGACTCCAGCATCTTTCCCACCACTGAGGTCAGACTAACTGGTCTATAATTTCCTGCTTTCTCTCGCCCACCTTTCTTAAAAAGTGGTATAACATTAGCCACCCTCCAATCCTCAAGAACCGACCCCGAATCTATTGAACTCTGGAAAATAATCACCAACGCATCCACGATTTCCCGAGCCACCTCCTTCAGTACCCTGGGATGCAGACCATCAGGCCCCGGAGACTTATCAACCTTCAGACCTAACAGTCTCTCCAACACCAAATCCTGGCAAATATAAATTCCCTTAAGTTCAGGTCCTTCAGCCACTGTTACCTCAGGGAGATTGCTTGTGTCTTCCCCAGTGAACACAGATCTGAAGTACCCATTTAATTCCTCTGCCATTTCTTTGTTCCTAGTAATATATTCCCCTGTTTCTGTCTTCAAGGGCCCAATTTTTGTCCTAACCATTTTTTTGCCTTGCACATACCTAAAAAAGCTTTTACTATCCTCCTTAATATTCTTGGCCAGTTTACCTTCGTACCTCATTTTTCCTCTGCGTATTTCCTTCTTAGTAATCCTCTGTTGTTCTTTAAAAGCTTCCCAGTCCTCAGTTTTCCCACTTATCTTTGCTATGTTATACTTTTTCTCTTTTAACTTTATATGTTTCTTAACTTCCCTCGTCAGCCACGGCCGCCCATGCCTCCTCCTGGGATCTTTCTTCCTTTTAGGAATGAACTGATCCTGCAACTTCTGCATTATACACAGAAATATCCGTCATTGTTCCTCCACGGTCATCTAATGTCTCTACCTTTCTGGGATGGTGGTGTTGGATGAATGCTCCAACAGGACAGCACTCCAGACCCTCCTCTCCAAAACCCAAAAACCAGTGTTGTTCCTTTCATCACATAAGGTCTTCAGCTAAATGACCTCTCACCTTTGTGTGCAGGCTGTGGACAATCCCCACAGAAATGGGTCTCCCAGAGACATTGTTAATGATGGCCGAGGAACTGTGAAATTACTGGGGACAATTTTAACCTGATGGCTTAAATCATTTCCCTCTCTAAACACTTCCACATCTCGACCTCACTCCCACCCTTCAAGACTCTCCTTAATATCGTCCTCACCATGTTTCTGATTTGTCAGACGTGGGCATCACTGGCTGGGCCCAGCATTTATTGCCCGTCCCTAGTTGCCCCTTGAGAAGGTGGGGGTGAGCTGCCTCCTTGAACTGCTGCAGTCCATGTGCTGTAGGTAGACCCATAATACCCTTAGCGAGGGAATTCCAGGATTCTGACCCAGTGACAGTGAAGAAACGGCTTAGAGACTTAGGTCTGTTCTCATTGGAAAGAAGAAGGCTAAGGGGGGATTTAATAGAGACCTATACGATGATCAGAGGATTAGATAGGGTAGACAGTGAAAGTCTTTTTCCTAGGATGACGACGTCAGTGTGTGTGAGGGGCATAACTACAAATTGAGGGGTGATAGATTTAAGACAGATGTCAGAGGCAGGTTCTTTACTCAGAGAGTGGTAAGGGTGTGGAATGCCCTACCTGCTAATAAAGTCAACTCAGCCACATTAGGGAGATTTAAACAATCCTTAGATAAGCACATGAATGATTTTGGGATAGTGTAGGGGACGAGCTGAGAATACTCCACAGGTCGGTGCAACAACAAGGGCCGAAGGGCCTGTTCTGCACTGTATTGTAATACCATGTTCAATGCCAGGTATGACCCTAACCAGTAGAGTGTTTGTCCCCTGTTACCCATTGATTCCAGTTCTGCCCGGGCTCCTTGATGCCATAATCAGTCAAATGCCAAGGGCTGTCACTCTCTCCTCCCCTCTGGAATCCAGCTCTTTTGTCCATGTTTGACCCAAGGTCAGGAGCTGGGTGACCCTGGGCGGACCCAAACTGGGCATCACTGAGCAGGTTGTTGCTGAGCGGGTGTTTTATATGTTTCTCATCGTTATCCTGATTCCGAAGAATGTCAACAGTGTGGGTTTCATTCCAGCTGTGGCTGGGGTGGTCCTACCTCCTCAACCCTCCCCCTGAGGGTACCAGGGAGGAAACAGCTCAGGGTGAACCATCAGCAGATGACAAACCAACGCTCACTCTCTGGGCATTGTGCATATAGACAGGAGGGTGAATGCACACAAGACAGCCGGAGTCCCATCATTCTCCAAACAGATGAGTTCGACCAGAATTAGTCTCAAATTGTGTTTGTGTGAAAATGGAGACTGACTCTGTATACAGAATGTTGTTTTCAGATGTTGTTTTGTAAGATCACGATCTGTGAAATTGTAATTGTATAAGTGGAACGCCAACCCTCCTTTTGATATCTCACCCAAAGGCCAGTGCCAGCACAGATGGAGGGGGATTGATGATTGTGGTTTAGTTTTCTCTTTCACAATCGTTGTCCACAAATGGAACACAACGTGGGAAAATAAGAGGTTATGCACTTTTGTAGGAAGAATAGAGACCTGGATTATTTTCTAAATGGGGAAAAAAGCTTTGGAAATCTGACGGACAGTGACTTGGGGAGTCCAGGTTCAGGATTCTCTTAAGGTTCACATGCAGGTTCCGTTGGCAGTTAGGAATGTTCATTTCAAGAGGGCTAGAATTCAAGAGCACGTGATGTACACTTAAGGCTGGATAAGGCTCTGGTCAGACCATATTTGGAATATTGTGAGCAGTTTTGGGCCCTGTATCTGAGGAAGGATGTGCTGGTGTTGGGGGGGTTCCAGAGAAGGTTTACAGGAATGGTCTCCGGGATGAAGGGCTTATAGCAAAAGTTTACAATGCAGTGCTATAAATTCTGCGTCTTACAATCTTATTCTCCACAGCCACCTGATGAAGGAGCAGCGCTTCGAAAGCTGGTGCTTATAAATAGACCTGTTGGACTATAACCTGGTGTTGTGTGATTTTTAACTTTGTCCACCCCAGTCCAACATAAGCATCTCCAAATCGTGTCGTATAAGGAGTGAGTAAGGACTCTTGAGTCTGTACTCAATGGAGTTCAGAAGGATGGTGTGTGGGGATCAGATTGAGATTCAAGCATACTGAGAAATATGGATAGAGTGGATGTGGAGAAGATGTTTCCACTTTTAGGAGAGACCCAGCCTCAGGGTGAAAGGATGAACCTTTAGAACTGAGATCAGGAGGAATTTCTTCAGCCAGAGGGTGGTGACTCTGTGGAACTCATGGCTGCAGAGGGCTGTGGAGGCCAGGTCACTGAGTGCAGTTATGACAGAGATAGATAGGTTCCTGATTAGTAAGGGGATCATGGGTCGTGGGGAGAAGGCAGAAGAATGAGATTGAAAAACATATCAGCCATGATTGAATGGTGGAGCAGACTTGATTGGCTGAATGGCCGAATTCTGCTCCCATATCTTTTGCTCTTCTCCGATGTGCGGTCTTCCAGTGCATGGAGTGGTCTGTGTTTTTGACAGAGTGCATTGTGTTTTATTTTCTGTTGAGTGGGGAATGGTGCCTGATCAATGCACATTATTTTCCTGTGCACTTATGGGAAATATATTGCTGATTGTGTTTCTGCTTCCTGGAAAGCAAATGGTTTATACTTCAATTTTTGGAGTGATGCTGTGTCGTCAAATTCTAGATATTAATTAGAGTTAAACTTTGGAGCGAATTGCAAGGAGTTGAGTTAACATGTGAATTATGGGAGAGTGGAAATTGGCAACTTTTTCCACATGGTAGGAGTCATTCAAATTGCTCCTCAGCTAGAAATGGGTTGTCAGGGCTGTCAAATTTTAATCATGGGCTTCTAGGACCTGCCAAACTCTTAGTGCATCCAATATTCATTCGACTGTTCCAATTTGCAATTAGGTGTCTGGACACATACCTCCAGCTATCAGAAATGTAACAAATACTTGATTCTCACTGCATTTCAGATACACAGCAAATCACAGAGAGACAAGTCAGACATTGTGAAAATTATTTCACTTAAACAGTGGAACAAAAGGGTTTTCGTGTTTGGAAGGATGTTTCCTGCAGTACTTTGCTGGGCTTAGATTTTGGTCACTTGTTTGTGGTTTAAACAAAGGTGTAGGCCAGCTAGGACATTTACAGATGATACAGAAATAGATGTGTGTTGTTGAGGGAGGAAGCTGTAAACTGCCTGGCTTGGTGGTTGCACCAATGACCAAACTGAAAAGTGTCAACTGATAACTGATGGCGAGGACAAATACTGTCCCACTAAATGTAGGATATTGAAACTGTAGGATGTTGAAGATCAGAAAGATTTGGAAACCCCTGTGTTCACGGATTCCTGAAGGTGGCAGAGCGTGGAGATACAATAGTTAAGAGGTACTTGGGATTTGTCCTTTATCGGCTGAGATCTGGAATACAACACCTTGAGGGTTCTGCTCGAAATGTATCTAACACTAGGGGGAGTACAGCTCAGCAACAATGTAATTGGACTGGAGAGGGGATGGAGGAGGAGGCTTACCAGGATGTTGCCAGGATTTAAGAATTTTTGCTGAGGGGAAGGATTGCATTGGCTGGGATTGTTCTCCTTAGAACAGGGGAGGCTGAGGGACAATTCATTTGAGGAATCATAGAGTCATACAACATGGAAATAGACCCTTCGGTCCAACTAGTCCCCACTGGCCACTTTCCCACTTGCCTGCATTTGGCCCATTTCCCTCCAAACCTTTCCTATTCATGTACTTATCCAGATGTCTTTTAAATGTTGTAACTGGTACAATTGCAACATTTAAAAGGCATTTGGATGGGTATATGAACAGGAAGGGTTTGGAGGGATATGGGCCGGGTGCTGGCAGGTGGGACTAGATTGGGTTGGGATATCTGGTCAGTATGGACGGGTTGGACTGAAGGGTCTGTTTCCGTGCTGTACATCTCTGACTCTATGACTCTCTACCTACATCCATCGGCGTTTCTGCAAGTTCATTCTGCAATGTTTTAAAAAAAAGATGCCCTCATGTCCTTTTTATTTGATTTATTATTGTCACACATACCTAGGTACAGTGAAAAGTTTTGTTCTGCCTGCAGTACTGACAGATCATACCAGACAAAGTCCGCAGGGTGACAGAACAGAGCGAGGACTATAATGTTACAGCTGCAAAGAAAATGCTCAAAAAGCACAATCAACATTAGATTTAAATTAGAGAGGTCCATTCAGCAGTCTAATAACAGCGGGGAAAAAGCTGTTCTTGAACATGTTGATGCATGTGTTTAGGCTTTTGTATCTTCTGCCTGACAGAAGAGGGTATCACAGGGTTGGTGCTGGGTCCCTTATTGTTTGTGATATCCATAAATCATCCATAAAACAGAGTGGAAACAGGCCATTCAGCCCAACTGGTCCACACTGACCCTCTGAAGAGGATCCCACTCAGACCCATCCCTCTACCCTTTATTTCCCATGGCCAGCACATCTAACCTGCACATCTTTGGACTTGAGAGACCAATGATGGGGATGAGAATGTGGGAGGGGGATGATAAATAAATTTGAGGATGACACAGAGATTGGCCGGTGGTTAATATTTCCCTTTATCAGTCGAGGTATAGATTATAAGAGAAGGAAATATTCTGGAGCCATACAGTCCTTGGATAAGCACAGGTCGGTGCCACTCTGGGCTGTATTGTTCTATGTTCAGCACTTTGGTCAGGCCACAACTGGAGTAGTGTGTGCAGTTCTGGTCCTTCCTGGAAGGAAGGGATTGTACTGGGGGGGGTGGGGGGATGCAGAGGAGATTCACCAGGATGCTGCCTGGGAAGGAACATTTCAGTGATGAGGAAAAGCTGGATAAGCTCAGGATGTTTTATTTGGAGGGGTCTCAGATAGAGGTGTGTAAGATTATGAGGGACATGGACAGAGTGGATAGAAAGCAGCTTTTCCTATTTGCTGAAGGATCAATATCCGGGGGAGCAACATTTTGAAGTGAAAGGCAGGAGATTTAGAGATGATTTGAGAAAGTGTTTTCACCCAGAGGTTGGTGCGAGTCTGGAATGTGCTGCCTGGGAGGGGAGTTGACTCAGGAAACCTCACCACCTTTAAAACGTACCTGGACGAGCAACTGAAATGTCATCACATTCAAGGCTATGGGACTAGCGGGGGAAGTGGGACTAGGGTAGATTGAGAGTAGTTTTTGGTGGGACAGACTGGATGGGCCAAAGGGACTCTTCTGTGTGATGTGATTCCATGAATAACACATTCTCAACCAGCACTGGCACGATGACCGAGTGGCCTCTGTGTGTGTCATAACTATTTATGATTTTGAGTTAAATCATTTTGAGTGCCAATCTGGTCTTAATTTCATTAATTGTTGGCGGGAACATTTCCAAGCGTCAAATTTAAATCTGATTGTGACACTCAGCAGCCCCTCCTACAACATCGGCCCTGTCAGCGTCTGAAGCAGCAACTCAGCTGAACTGGAACCCTACAGATACCTGAGAAACTCGAAGATTCGACCTGTGCAGATGTCTGGGCGGGGGAGAGGGGGGTTGTGTTCAGGGCAGAGAGAGGCCACAATGACAATGTAAAGAGCAGTTCATTGTATTTGGGCTGATTAGACCTTGTATCAGATTATAGAGGAGGATTATTGTGGGTAAAGCATTTAGAGAATGATTATTTTCAGTCTTGCATGCAAACTTTCTAAGTGCATAGTGGTCAGCTGTCCACAAAGTACTGGGTGGGCAGTTTGACCACGAGCTTCCTTGTCATTGTTCTGAAATGACCTCCCAGATGCAGAAAGTACACAGGGCGGGACATTACTCCAATGGAGAATTCTACACAGGAAGAGGCCATTCAGCTCCTTACTGATCTGTCTCCTAATTCCAACTCCCCACTTTCTTCCCCATTTCCTCATTATTCTCATCTAACAAGAAATAACTCTCAAACAGCAGTACAGTACACTATAGGAATAGGCCCTTCGGCCCACCAAGCCTGTGCTGACACATGACACCTTTCTAAACCAAAAACGTTTTGCCTCGACACAGTCCATATCCCTCTATTTCCTGCCTGTTCATAAATCCCACTTTTGAAAGTTTAATCTGACATCCCCGAAACCTCCAGCCTCAGTGGGTGTTTAATGGGAAACATTTCAGATCCTCCCACCTCACTACCCCCGGTGTGGGGAGATGGTTCCTGATCTCCCCCTGTAGGAGAAAGTGAGGTCTGCAGATGCTGGAGATCAAAGTTGAAACTTTATTGCTGGAACAGCGCAGCAGGTCAGGCAGCATCCAGGGAACAGGAGATTCGACGTTTCGGGCACAGGCCTGAAGAAGGGCCTGTGCCTGAAACGTCGAATCTCCTGTTCCCTGGATGCTGCCTGACCTGCTGTGCTGTTCCAGCAATAAAGTTTCAACTCCCCCTGTAGGGCCTGCCCCTTGTCCTGGACTCTCCCCCTCCTCTCTCCATCAACCCAATCAACTCCTTTTATCATCTGAGAGACCTTCATGGGATCCCCCTTTAATTTTCGATACTCAGGGGATTACAATCCGGTCGATACAACCCGGCCTCGTCCTTTAACCCTTTCCTCCCCGGGATCATTCTGGTGAATCTGCTCTGTCCCCCCCAAGGCCAATCTCTCCTTCTTGAGGAGTGGGACGCAGACCTGAACCCGGTTCCTCCTGATGGGGCTTGGACCCAGGATTTGAGAGAAACTGGACCATCACTTCCTCTGCTTTGTGATCGAGGTCCCTCCAGATAAAAGTTTTCCATGTTATTTTTTGTTCCTGTCCACAATCTTTTAGTGGTTTCTGTTCTTGGGCCATTTGACCACTGTCCTCCTTCATTGTTTTATCTCATGGGGTTTGAACAGAGAGTGACCTCCACTTGAACACGGGGTACTGAGTACAATTCAGATGATGTAGCGTACAGGGAATAATGCTGGTTGTGTTAAATCCCTCCTGAGTGATTCACTGCGATTGGAAACGGAGACAAATCCTGAATGTGGAGATGGGGGTGAACTTGTCTTTCCAGGTTAACGATGCAGAGATTCCGGAGAATGTTCTGTGGTGCACAGGTTCAAACCCCACCAGGGCAGTTGGTGTAGTTTAAATTCAATCCTGAATAGAAAACTGTCAGTGATTGGTTGCTGTAAAAACCCATCGATCTTTTCCTACCGACAAGATGCATAAATTCAACAATACTCCTGAAACAGCAGCTTCCAAACCCACCAAAAGGACAAGGGCAGCAGATCCATGGGAATGCTACCCCCTCCAAATTCCCTTCCAAGGGTGACAGGGTGGTTCAATGGTTAGTATTACTGCCTCGTAGCACCAAGGTCCCAGGTTCGATTCCTGCCTCAGACAACTGTCTGTGCGGAGTTTGCAAGTTCTCCCCGTGTCTGCGTGGGGTTTCCTCCCACAAACCAAAGATGTGCAGGCTAGGTGGAGTGGTCAAGCTAAATTGTCCATAGTGTCCAGGTGTTGCAGGTTAGATAGGTTAGCCATGGAGAATGCAGGGTTACAGGGGTAGGGTAGAGGGGGGGGTAGTGGGTCTGGGTGGGATGATTGGCCTGCTTCCATGCTGTAAGGATTCCATGATAGAATCGGAATAACCCAGAATCTGTTGTTATGTGATCAGGAAACCAGGAGAAGCACTTTCACACTCCGAGAAATATCCGAATTAACGCTTTACTGACACCTTCAGCAAGTGACAACAATGTTTGGAGACAGATCTGTTACACGGGAGACGTAGTGAAGCATGGAGCCAATTTGAGCGCAGGAATACAGCTCCATGACTCTACGATAGCAAATAAACAGCAAAAAGGGGTAAATGGAAATGAAGTGAATGGATCAGTACAAATCTAATGAGACAGCAGGACAGGCTCAAGGGGCTGAACAGCCTCCTTGCGTACCCTTGCAATTTAGTTACACCGCAAAATAGTGTGCAATTCTCAGTAAAATGAATAACTATTGCTGGTCATTTCTGTAAAAGATCTTATCCTCAACGTCATCAAACCATTTTTACTGTTGTGCCAGTGGTCACTGTAGGTCCCTGAGTCTCTGAACGCTGATTCAGAAACTTCAAATTCAGTCCAGAGGTTTCAGACTACTTCAGACAAATAAATCCAGAGCAATGCTGAGGGAGTGCCGCACTGTCACAGGGTCAGTGCTGAGGGAGTGCCGCACTGTCACAGGGTCAGTGCTGAGGGAGTGCCGCACTGTCACAGGGTCAGTGCTGAGGGAGTGCCGCACTGTCACAGGGTCAGTGCTGAGGGAGTGCCGCACTGTCGCAGGGTCAGTGCTGAGGGAGTGCCGCACTGTCACAGGGTCAGTGCTGAGGGAGTGCCGCACTGTCACAGGGTCAGTGCTGAGGGAGTGCCGCACTGTCACAGGGTCAGTGCTGAGGGAGTGCTGCACTGTCAGAGGGTCAATACTGAGGGAGTGCTGCACTGTCAGAGGGTCAGTACTGAGGGAGTGCTGCACTGTCAGAGGGTCAGTACTGAGGGAGTGCTGCACTGTCAGAGGGTCAGTACTGAGGGAGTGCTGCACTGTCAGAGGGTCAATACTGAGGGAGTGCCGCACTGTCAGAGGGTCAGTACTGAGGGAGTGCTGCACTGTCAGAGGGTCAGTACTGAGGGAGTGCTGCACTGTCAGAGGGTCAGTATTGAGGGAGTGCCGCACTGTCAGAGAGTCAGTGCTGAGGGAGTGCTGCACTGTCAGAGGGTCAGTATTGAGGGAGTGCCGCACTGTCAGAGGGTCAGTGCTGAGGGAGTGCCAAATTGTTGGAGGGTCAGCACTGAGGGAGTGCCGCACTGTCAGAGGGTCAGCACTGAGGGAGTGCCGCACTGTCAGAGGGTCAGTACTGAGGGAGTGCTGCACTGTCAGAGGGTCAGTATTGAGGGAGTGCCGCACTGTCAGAGGGTCAGTGCTGAGGGAGTGCCAAATTGTTGGAGGGTCAGCACTGAGGGAGTGCCGCACTGTCAGAGGGTCAGCGCTGAGGGAGTGCTGCACTGTCAGAGGGTCAGTGCTGAGGGAGTGCTGCACTGTCAGAGGGTCAGTGCTGAGGGAGTGCTGCACTGTCAGAGGGTCAGTGCTGAGGGAGTGCTGCACTGTCAGAGGGTCAGTACTGAGGGAGTGCTGCACTGTCAGAGGGTCAGTGCTGCGGGAGTGCCGCACTGTCAGAGGGTCAGTGCTGAGGGAGTGCAGCACTGTCAGAGGGTCAGTGCTGCGGGAGTGCTGCACTGTCAGAGGGTCAGTGCTGAGGGAGTGCAGCACTGTCAGAGGGTCAGTGCTGCGGGAGTGCGGCACTGTCGGAGGGTCAGTACTGCGGGAGTGCTGCACTGTCAGAGGGTCAGTGCTGCGGGAGTGCGGCACTGTCAGAGGGTCAGTGCTGCGGGAGTGCTATGCTGTTGGTGGGTTATTACTGAGGGTGTGGCAGTGTCAGCATTATGTCCATCAGACAAAGTGGGCCCTGGTGCTAGGTAAATGTCATTTGTCTGGTTGATGCGTTTGGAGACGGCAGAAGTGTCCAGGAATAGGCTGAGCCAGAGTTACCTCTAATTATGTCTGTAATTACAAAATAAACATTGTCATTTAAAACTCACCCACTTCATCAGGCTCCTATTTCTGGATGACCCTAATTCTACTTTTCTGCAATTGTAGAAACACCGTGGAGGGGCTCTGAAAGTGTCGAACTGGACTGGGTGTGTGTGTGTGTGGGGGGGGGGTGGGTGTGTGGGGGGTGTGGGGTGGGTGTGTGTGGGGTGGGTGTGTGTGCGTGGGGGGTGTGTGCGTGGGGGGTGTGTGCGTGGGGGGTGTGTGTGTGGGGTGTGTGTGTGTGTGTTTGGGGGTGTGTGCGTGGGGGGTGTGTGTGTGGGGTGTGTGTGTGTGTGTTTGGGGGTGTGTGTGGGGTGTGGGTGTGGGGTGTGGGTGTGGGGTGTGTGGGTGTGGAGTGTGTGGGTGTGGGGTGTGGGGTGTGTGTGTGTGGGGTGTGGGTGTGGGGTGTAGGGTGTTTGTGTGGCATGTGTGTGGGTGGGGTGTGTGTGTAGGGTGTGGGGTGTGTGTGTATGTGGGGGTGTGTGTGTGTGCGTGTGTTGCTCACCCCCCCACCTCCCCACACCCCCTTCTCCACCCCATATCTTCCTCACCACAGATGCTGCCAGACCTACTGAGTTCCTCCAGTAATTTGTTTTTATTTTAGATTTCCAGCATCTGGAATGAGCTGCCAGTGGAAGTGGTTGAGGCGGGTACATTAACAACATTTAAAGGGCATTTGGACAAACACATGTACAGGAAGGATGCGGAAGGATATGGGCAAAGTGCAGGGAAATGGGGTTAGTGTGGATGGACATTTGGGTCAGCATGGACCAGCGAGGGCCAAAGGGCCTGACTCCGAGCTGTAGAACTCTCTGACTCTATCTGCAGTTTTTTCCTTTTATTATCTGAGATTGGAATGTGAATGACCAGAAATATTTTTGTGAAATGTTTAATAGTGTTCTTTAACACACTTTCATTCTGTTCAGAGACAGGCTGACATTGATAGTTTTAGAGCGTTGCAAATCCAGTAACGTTCCCGGTTTTCCCTGATGCTGACTGGGCTGGGATTTATTGCCTGTGGCTCTTTGCCCTGGACAGTAAACCGCTTCCTGCCCGCCCCCCCCCCCCCCCACACACACACCCAGCCAATGTCAATACTTCAATTTACTGACCTCTAGTATGTTACAACTAATAAAGAGAATGATACGCCTGCTCCCACTGCTGGTTAATACCTGATGTAAACTCTGTTGGCTCCACATTCCAATATCCCCCAGTGTCCTTCCAACCAATCTTCCACATTTCACTTAATCTATACTTCAACCCAAACTCCCCCCCCCCCCCCCCCCCAACCTATGATCTGACTCACCTCACAGTCCCTATGTTAAATGATTCACATCCCTCCCGTTCCATGTAAACCCTCCAGCCCCTACATCCCTCACTATCTCTGTCACCTCCTCCAGCCCCTGCACCCCTCGGGTGACTGTCTGTGGGGAGTTTGCACATTCTCTCTGTGTTTGCGTGGGTTTCTTCTGGGTGCTCCGGTTTCCTCCCACATTCCAAAGATGTTAAGGTGGATTGGCCATGATAAATTACCCGTAGTGTGCAGGAATGTGTAGGTTAGGTGCATTGGCCATAGGACATGCAATGCTTTAAGGATAGGGTCAGAGAAAGGGTCTGGGTGGAACACACCTCAGGTCAGTGTGAACTTGTTGGGCCAAATGGCCTGTTCCCACACTGTGGGGATTCTATGGTCAAAGGTGTAGATTTTGAGGAACATTTGAAAGGAGGAGAGAGCATGACATGGAGAGGGTTAAGGAGGGAATTCCAGAGCTCTGGGCCTGGGAGCTGAGGACTGTGCTGCCAGTGGTGGAGGAAAGGGTGCTGAGAAACACGGGAGAAAATCAGAGAGATGCAGAGATCTCCGAGGGCTCTGGAGCTGAACGCAGTTACTGAGGGAAAGGGAGGTGTGACCATGGAAGAATTAGTAAAGACGGTGAAGAATTTTGATCTCATGGAACATCTTTCCTGGGTATCAGAGTAGGTCAGTGAGCTGAGGAGTGACAGATGAATAGGACATGGCATGAGTTAGAACACTGTCAGCCAGTGAGACAGTGAGTGTAGATTGTGCACGTTGGCCATGAGACAAGTGGAGCAGTTGAGGGAAGAGAGGTGTGTGTAGCGGTAAGTGCCAGCAGCTCCTGGTGCAATCTGCAGTGTTACCGTGAGACAGTTTGTCTCAGGAATTGCACAGATAGTTCACTTTGTTCTTACCTGCGAGGTGGGTGTCAGTGGCTGGAGCAGTGTAAATTGCCCATCCCTAATTGCCCTTTCATGGAACGGTTTGCTCGGCCACTCAGACTGCATTTGAAAGTCAACTCCATCGCTGTGAGTCTGGTGTCAAATGGAAGATTTCCTTCCCTGAAGGGCTTTAGTGAATCAATGGTCACCTGGACTGAGAGTAGACCTACATTGCAGAATTATTAATTGTTATTTATTTATTTGTGAACGGTGCATTTGAGTCTTTGTCGCCAGAGCACAGCCGAGGCCTACAGAATGTTAATATGGTAACATTGACCACAATGCACCACTTCTATCCCATTGGCTGGAACTGATCTTGTCCCAGAATCTTCAATGGTTTGGTCCAGGGTACCCACGGCATTTTGGACTTGCTTCTTATTTAAAATCCTCCTATTGTATACCAATCATCCTCCAAAAAAGTGTCACGTCACACACATCTCTGTAAAATCTAGCATGGATCTGTCATTTTCCATGTCTGTGTCCTCCTGAAATCTGAAAATGTGTTGCTGGAAAAGCGCAGCAGGTCAGGCAGCATCCAGGGAACAGGAGAATCGACGTTTCGGGCATAAGCCCTTCTTCAGGATTCCTGAAGAAGGGGTTATGCCCGAAACGTCGATTCTCCTGTTCCCTGGATGCTGCCTGACCTGCTGCGCTTTTCCAGCAACACATTTTCAGTTCTGATCTCCAGCATCTGCAGACCTCACTTTCTCCTCCTGAAATCTGTAATTATCCCTCTTATTTGTGGAAGCTTTGGAAAGGGTGCAGAGGAGATTTACTAGGATGTTGCCTGGTATGGAGGGAAGGTCTTGAGGAAAGGCTGAGGGCCTTCAGGCTATTTTTGTTAGAGAGAAGAAGGTTGAGAGGTGACTTAATAGAAACATACAAGATAATCAGAGGGTTAGATAGGGTGGACAGGGAGAGCCTTTTTCCAAGTATGGGGACGGCAATCACGAGGGGACACAACTTTAAAGTGAGGGGAGACAGGTATAAGACAGGTGTCAGAGGTAGTTGCTTTACTCAGAGAGTAGTAAGGGTATGGAATGCTTTGTCTGCAACGGTAGTAGATTCGCCAAGTTTAAGTACATTTAAGTCGCATTGGACAGGCATATGGACGTACATGGAATAGTGTAGGTGGGATGGGCTTCAGATTGGTATGACAGGGTGGCGCAACATTGAGGGCCGAAGGGCCTATACTGCGCTGTTATGTTCTATGTTATTTCCAGTGTATCAATAAATGAGGAATTTATATTCTGTATTTGCAAGGCTGGATCTTTGAGGTGTACTAAGAGTGTGGTGTTCCACATCCTGACCATAGTACCTTTCCTACAATCTGAAAAAAAAATTACTGTCTACTTGTTATGGACAAAATCAAACCCTGTCAATATTTTAAGACCCTAATGTTTTCTTAAAGGCAAATGTAAGGTTTCTGAGTTCCAGATGCAATTCAATTGGTCAAACTACTTGACATTAAGTAAAACACAATTTATTACCTGTATTTAAACCCTGTAGTTAATACAACAAAAGAAAGAAGATGTTAGAATAACAACTCTATTGGAAAACTTAACAGAATAATTGATACAGTAGCTATTGCTAATTAACTGTTCCAACTATCACTGTATTCTAACAGATGAAAGGCTTAACAGACAATCAATTTTTCAATGTATAATTTCAGTTACATCACACTGCAAATTTTTGCTATAAATTCTGTGTTAGGATCGAGCCCTCCACTATCACCCGATGAAGGAGCGTCGCTCCGAAAGCTAGTGTGCTTCCAATTAAACCTGTTGGACTGTAACCTGGTGTTGTGTGATTTTTAACTTTGATAAAAAGGCAAATTCAGAAAATCAGATTTTATCTTACATGCAATCTAGCAGCTTAGGGACAGAACCAGCAGCTTTTGATTAGAATTGAGAAAGGGAAGAATCGCATGCTCTTCTTCAAGCCTACAACAGCAACTGCTTAAAGTTAAACCGAGAAAGTAAAAATAACTAGAAATCCTAGACTGTGAGAGCTGGCCACACTCATCCAGGCTGCTTCTATTGTTCTAACTTTAGGTAAAAACCCCAAGGCTTCAGAACTTGTTTACCCTAGTGGCTCTGGTACCTCTGCCTGAAAACAATTTTAAAAAACCAGGACAAAATACACCTCTTAGAGCCACAGATTTATCAACACTGCTCCCTGCTTTCTCACTGCTATAGCACTGTGCTCTTGGGATGTGTAAATGCCATAATACAATCCCAAAGTCGAGGAGGTGAGTTGTCCTTGATGTCCTTGGCTAAACTTTTTCCCTCAAATTGACATCACAGAAACAGACTGGCCATGACCACCTGCTGTTAATGGGATCTTGCTGTGCACAAATTGGCTGCTGTGTTTCCTATTTTACAGCAGTGACTATGAAACACATTTCATTGTCTGTAAGGTATTTGTCACGTCCTCAGGTTGTTTTTTGGAAAATGAATCTTACCAGTTGTTTTATGATTGCCGTAGTGTTTGATAAACCCCTGTGTTTTCTCTCTCTCTCTTCACAGCTGGTCCTGTTGATGTCCTCCAAACTTTAGACTTTCACAATTTGCCAAATGGAATTCGTAAAACCCCTGGATTCTGCAAGAACAGAAGGAACGCGCAGGGAGCAGACGTGGCATTCAAAGTGACGAAACAAGCTCAGCTCAGTGCTCCAACCAGGCAGTTATTTCCAGGTAGGTCCCCTAGCGGCTCACTGGCCGTCTGACTGTGGATTGAAGGGACTCTGTCTCCTGCATGTGTGGAGGTATTTCAAAGTGGAGAGCTTGATGTTGTAGGGATGTAGAGACACAAGATATTATGGGATGTCAAAGGCAATGCTTTTGGAACATGTGAGGAAGTGCTAGGGAGTGATGATGGGGAATTTCATCTCTTGACCAGGGTTAGGAAAAGCATTGACCGTGGAGCAGCCTGCCCTTTGTGTGTCCTATCTACTGTTGGGAAACATTGCCACAGACAGTGCATTCACATGACTGGCAGATTCCCATGGCTGACCCTTCTCTGGAGAGGAGACCAGTCTCCTCTAAACCCTGACAACCCGTGCTCACATTCTTAAAATTTGAATTCCTTCGATTCATTCTCAGCTATTTCACCCCCAGGTGATTAAAGCTCCCTAACAGATAGAGCATGAGGCTGTTTGATCTTTGAGGTAATGCTTCTGAAGCAGTTAATGTCGAAGGAACAGAGTGAAAACAGCACTCCTGAGAAAACTTTCACATCAGAGTTGGTAAGAGACACAAGAAAAACACAATGGGCTCTCCACAATGGGCACAGGCAGTGACCTTCAAGAAGATTACTCCAGGAGTCATTGAGAGCAAAACAAATGATGAGGCTTGGGGCAAGGGGGAGGATGTGGTAAAAGTAGAAAGGAGCACTGATGAACTGTTTTGAAGTTAAATGCTAAATTTGAAACTCAACAAATGAATACACCATTGTATTCTGATCAAACAGCAGATACTAACAGTCAGTAACAATGCTGTAGAACAATAAAAGGTTTCCAACCTGAAATAGACAATAGGTGCAGGAGTAGGCCATTCTGCCCTTCGAGCCTGCACCACCATTCAATATGATCATGGCTGATCATCCTTAATCAGTATCCTCTTCCTGCCTTATCTCCATAACCCTTGATTCCACTATCTTTGAGAGCTCTATCCAACTCTTTCTTAAATGAATCCAGAGACTGGGCCTCCACTGCCCTCTGGGGCAGAGCATTCCACACAGTCACCACTCTCTGGGTGAAGAAGTTTCTCCTCATCTCTGTCCTAAATGGTCTACCCCGTATTTTTAAACTGTGTCCTCTGGTTCGGGACTCATCCATCAGCGGAAACATGTTTCCTGCTGCCAGAGTGTCCAATCCTTTAATAATCTTATATGTCTCAATCAGATCCCCTCTCAGTCTTCTAAACTCAAGGCCATTCCTGAAGAAGGGCTAATGCCCGAAACGTCGATTCTCCTGTTCCCTAGATGCTGCCTGACCTGCTGCGCTTTTCCAGCAACACATTTCCATCTCTGATCTCCAGCATCTGCAGACCTCACTTTCTCCTCAAGGGTATACAAGCCAAGTCACTTCAGTCTTTCAGTGTAAGGTAATCCCGCCATTCCAGGAATTGACCTCGTGAACCTACGCTGCACTCCCTCAATAGCCAGAATGTCTTTCCTCAAATTTGGAGACCAGAACTGCACACAGTACTCCAGGTGTGGTCTCACCAGGGCCCTGTACAGCTGCAGAAGAACCTCTTTGCTTTATACTCAATTCCTCTTGTTATGACGGCCAGTATGCTATTAGCCTTCTTCACTACCTGCTGTACCTGCATGCTTACCTTCATTGACTGGTGTACAAGAACACCCAGATCTCTCTGTACTGCCCCTTTACCTAAATTCATTCCATTGAGGTAGTAATCTACCTTCCTGTTCTTGCCACCAAAGTGGATAACCATACATTTATCCACATTAAACTGCATCTGCCATGCATCTGACCACTCACCTAACCTGTCCAGGTTACCCTGTAATCTCCTAACATCCTCATCACATTTCACCCTGCCACCCAGCTTTGTATCATCAGCAAATTTGCTAATGTTATTGCTGATACCATCTTCTATATCATTAACATATATTGTAAAAAGCTGTGGTCCCAGCACGGATCCCTGCGGTACCCCACTGGTCACTGCCTGCCATTCCGAAATGGAGCCGTTTATCACTACCCTTTGTTTCCTATCAGCCAACCAACTTTCAATCCAATCTAGTACTTTGCCCCCAATACCATGCGCCCTAATTTTACTCACTAACCTCCTGTGTGGGACTTTACCAAAAGCTTTCTGAAAGTCGATTCCCCTCTCCTCTGATGCCGCCTGATTTGCTGTGCTTTTCCCAGCTCCACTCCTTATCTGCTGTAGAACAACAGGCAATAGCCAGCCATGGCAAAAGAATACGCCAGTAGGAAGACAGCAGCTCACCTCCAAATAATATACTGAAGCATGACATGTCTCCAGAGCAGCAAAAAGCCAAATTCTTACTCGCATGAAATGATTGGACCTCTTTCCTTTAGAAAAGTTCCTCGAGGCATTCTGAAGAGAAAATGGAAATACAACCAACTCAAGTTTCATAGAGTTTGTTGATTTCAATGGACATCTTATTTATTTTAAATTTGAGCAGGGGTGAATGTCACTATCCTATCAGATTAAATCTAATGGATGAGGGAAGTTATCCATTATAACTTATCAAAGTAGGAAGAACCACTCTCACCATGACAGGTATGAAACTTGAGTAATTCCCTATCTCTGGGGAGACAGTGACTGCTCCCATTACTTTGCCAACCAGTCTTTTGACTGCAATCATTTGTCTCAAAGCTGATAATTTGGGTCACTGTTTCATACTGATGTTCTGACCTTTGGAATAACCTTTTCCAAACCCTAGTCCATATCCCATTGTCCCAATTTTAAAAAAAAACTCCAAAAATGGTGACAATGTAATTCATGCACCTTTCATCAAAAAATGAATATATAAATATTGATGACATATGGTAAACCATTGGACCATGAGATTCAGGAGTAAAATTAGACCAATCGGCCCATCAAGTCTGCTCTACCATTTAATCATTGCTAATGTGTTTCCCAACCCCATTCTCCTGTCCTAGTCCCATAACCCTTAACCACTTACTAATCACATACTTATCCATCTCTGCCTTAAATATACTCAATGACTTGGCCTCTGTGCAACACTGAGTTCCACAGGTTCACCACCCTCTGGCTGAATAAATTCCTCCTCATCTCCGTTCTAAAGGGTCTAATGTATAATGTGAATAGTTGTGGCCCCAACATTGACCCCTGCGGGACTTCTCTAGTCACCAGCTGCCATGCTGGAAAAGACTCTGTTAGCCCTGTTCTCTGCATTCTCTCAGTTAGCCAACCCTCTCTCCATGCCAGCACCTTGTCCCTAACATCATGGGATCTTATTCAGCTGCCTCCTGTGCAGCACCTTGTCAAAGGCCTTCTGGAAATCCAAATAGATCACGTCCACTGGCCCCCCCTTGTCTAACTTGCTCATTACCTCCTCAAAGAATTCTAACAGGTTTGTCAGGCATGACTACCCCTTGACGAAACTGTGCTGACTCAGCCCTATTTTACCATGCACTCCAAGTACACTGCAATCTCATCCTTAATATTGGACTCGAAAAAATGACTGAGGTCAGGCTAACCGCCCTATAATTTCCCATCTCTTCCTTTCTCCCTTCTTAAACAGCTGTGTCACATTAGCCTTTTCCAGTTGTCTGGGACACTGCCTGACTCCAGTGAGTCCTAAAAGATCACCTCCAACGCCCACCCAATCTCTTCAGTTCTCTCTTTCAGAGCCCTGAGGTGTAATCCATCTGGTCCGGGTGATTTATCCACCTTCAGACTTTTCAGCTTCCCCAGCACCTTCTCCTTGGTGATGGCCACTACTCTCACCCCTGCCCCCTGACTCTCTTGAGGTTTTAGTATGGTGCTGGTGTCTTCCTCTGAAAACTGATGCAAAGTACCTATTCAGTTCCTCCACTATTTTATTTTGTTCCCCATTACTACTTCACCAACATCAGACCGTCAGTGATCCAATGTTCGCTCTCTGCCTCTCTCTTAACTTATAGATGTCTAAGAAAAACCTCTTGTAATCTTCTTTTATATTACTAGTTAGCTTATTCTCATATTTAATCTTCTCCCCCACCTATTGCTTTTTCAGTTACTGCCTCCTGGTTTTTAAAGGCTCCCCAATCCCCTGGCTTCCCACTGATCCTCGCTGTGGTGTAAACCTTTCCATTTGCTTTTATGCTCTCCCTGCCTTCCCTTATCAGCCACGGTCGCCTCATCCTCCCCTTGGTCTGTTACTTCTTCCTTGGGATGGGTTTCTGCTGTCTCTCCCGAACTGTCCCCAGAAACCCCTGCCATTGCTGTTCCCCCATCGTCCCCGCTGGGCTCCCCTTCCAACCAGCTCTGGCCAGCCCCTCCCTCATGCCTTTGTAGTTATCTTTTCTTGACTGTAATACCATTCCATCTGGTTCCAGCTTGTCCCTCGGAAACTGCCGGCTGAATTCCTTCATACTATGGGCACTGCCCTTTCAGGGTTACTCCCCCTTCAACTCCTGAGTCAAGTCTGTCTCATTACACATCACCAAATCCAGAATTGCCTGTTCCCTTTTGGGCTCTACCACAGACTGCTCCAAAAAACTGACGCAAAGACATTCTGTAAATTCCTTTTCTTGATATTCACTGCAAACCTGACTTTCCCTGAATATTGAAGTCCTCCATGATCACCTTTCTTAAATGCCTTTTCTATTTCCTGATTTATTTCCTGCCCCACACCCTGGCTGCTGCTCAGAGGCCTGTACACAGCTCCCATCAGGGTCTCTTTCCTTTGTAGTCCCACACACAGATTCTGTATTTTTTGACTCTGTATCATTTCTTGCTATTGATTTAATTTCATTTCTTATGAACAAAGGAACCCAGCCCCCTGTCCCTCTGCCCATCAGCCTGTCCTCCCGAGAGCACGTGTATCCCTTGGATATTTTGTTCCCATCCCTGATCCCCTGGAAGCCATGTCTCTGAGATACCCACAGCGTCGTACCTGCTAATTTCAGTCTATGCCACAAGCTCATTGACCTTGTTTTGTACACTGCGTATATTTAAGTACAACACCCTCTGTCCTGTATTGACTGACCCCATTCTCATAGTTGTCCCTTTATCTGCTGTGTCTGAAGTTAAATTCCTGGCCCTCTCCATTCTCTCTGTCCTATTGCTTGTTCTGGAAACTTTAAAAATCTCTGCTGGACCCTCACCCCCTTTAACACTTTCCATAATTTTCCACATAACTGAACCCCACCTCCCCTATTTAATTTAAAGCCCTATCTATAGCCTGAGTTATATGATTCACCAGACACTAGTCCCAAGATGATTCAGGTGGAGCCCGTCCCATTGGAACAGGTCCCTCCTTCACTATTACTGGTGCCAATGTCCCTTGAATTTAAACCCGTTTCTCCCTCCTCAATCTTCGAGCTACATGTTTACCTTTTTCATCTTGTTGATCCTGTGTCAATTAGTTCATGGCTCAGATAGTAATCCAGAGATTATCAGCGTTTTGGTTCTGTTTATTAATTTAGCCTCTCGCTGCTCATATTCCCTCAGCAGAACCTTTCCTTCTTCTACCTGTTCTGTTATCTACATTGACAACAACAACTCGATCTATCCCCTCCCTCTCCAGGTTTCTCTGCAGCCCTGATGAGATATCCTGAACCCGGGCACCAGGCAACGCAGCCTTCAGGACTCCTGGTGCTGGCCACAGAGAACTGTGTCTATTCCCCTGACTATACTCTCCCTCATTACTACTACATTTCACTTTTCTGCCTCCTCTTCAATGGCTCCCTGTCCCATGTTAGAACATAGAACAATACAGCGCAGAACAGGCCCTTCGGCCCTCGACGTTGCACCGACCTGTGGACTTTTCTCAGCTCGTCCCCCTACACTATCCCAAAACCATCCATGAGCTTATCTAAGGATTGTTTAAATCTCCCTATTGCTGTGATCAGTTTGCTGATCCTCCCTACAGACTGCACTAACATCCACACAGGGAGTAGGAATCTCAAACCTGTTAGATAACTTCAAGGTCTGAGTCTCCTTCAGCACTACCTCCTGGATCCCTCTAGCTACCTTGCCCATTGTCACAATCCAGTATGGTGGATGGGAGCGGATTGTGGCTGTTACAGCTGCTCCTTTCTCTGAGTTTCCTTCTCATAGAACATAGAACATAGAAGAATACAGTGCAGTACAGGCCCTTTGGCCCTCGATGTTGCGCCGATCCAAGCCCACCTAACCTACACTAACCCACTATCCTCCATATACCTATCCAATGCCCGCTTAAATGCCCATAAAGAGGGAGAGTCCACCACTGCTACTGGCAGGGCATTCCATGAACTTACGACTCGCTGAGTGAAGAACCTACCCCTAACTTCAGTCCTATATCTACCCCCCCCTTAATTTAAAGCTATGCCCCTTGTAATACCCGACTCCATACGCGGGAAAAGGTTCACACTGTCAACCCTATCTAACCCCCTAATCATCTTGTACACCTCAATCAAGTCACCCCTAAACCTTCTTTTCTCTAATGAAAACAGCTACATTCCTGAAGAAGGGCTAATGCCCGAAACGTCGATTCTCCTGTTCCCTAGATGCTGCCTGACCTGCTGCGCTTTTCCAGCAACACATTTCCATCTCTGATCTCCAGCATCTGCAGACCTCACTTTCTCCTAATGAAAACAGCCCCAAGTGTCTCAGTCTTTCCTCATACGATCTTCCTTCCATACCAGGCAACATCCTGGTAAACCTCCTCTGCACCCGTTCCAGTGCCTCCACATCCTTCCTATAGTATGGCGACCAAAACTGCACACAATATTCCAGATGCGGCCGCACCAGAGTCTTATACAACTGCATCATGACCTCAGGACTCCGGAACTCAATTCCTCTACCAATAAAAGCCAGTACGCCATATGCCTTCCTCACCGCACTATTTACCTGGGTGGCAACTTTCAGAGATCTGTGTACATGGACACCAAGATCCCTCTGCTCCTCCACACCAACAAGTATCCGACCATTAGCCCAGTACCCCATCTTTTTGTTATTCTTCCCAAAGTGAATCACCTCACACTTAGCTACATTGAATTCCATTTGCCACCTTTCTGCCCAGCTCTGCAGTTTCTCTATATCCTGCTGTAACCTGCCACATCCTTCCTCACTGTCAACAACTCCTCCGACTTTCGTATCATCCGCAAACTTGCTCACCCAACCTTCTAACCCCTCTTCCAGGTCATTTATAAAAATGACAAACAGCAATGGTCCCAAAACAGATCCTTGCGGAACACCGCTAGTGACGGCACTCCATGAAGAAACTTTGCCATCAACTACTACCCTCTGTCTTCTTCCATCCAGCCAATTCCTAATCCAAACCTCCAACTCACCCTCAATGCCATATCTCCGTATTTTCTGCAGTAGCCTACCATGGGGAACCTTATCAAACGCCTTACTAAAATCCATATATACCACATCTACCGCTTTCCCCTCATCAACCTCCTTCGTCACCTTTTCAAAGAATTCAATAAGGTTTGTGAGGCACGACCTGCCCTTCACAAAACCATGCTGACTATCCTTGATCACATTATTCCTATCCAGATGTGCATAAATCCTATCCCTTACAATTCTCTCTAAGACTTTGCCCACAACAGAAGTGAGACTTACCGGCCTATAGTTACTAGGGTTATCCCTACTCCCCTTTTTGAACAAGGGAACCACATTTGCTATCCTCCAGTCTTCTGGCACTACTCCTGTAGACAAAGAGGACATAAAAATCAAGGCCAATGGCTCTGCAATCTCCTCCCTTGCTTCCCAGAGAATCCTAGGATAAATGCCATCAGGCCCAGGGGACTTATCTATTTTCACCTTTTCCAGGATTTCCAACACCTCTTCTCTACATACCTCAAAGCCATCCATTCTACTTATTTGTGACTCAGTATTCACATCGACGACAATGCCCTGTTCCTGAGTAAATACTGAAGAAAAGTATTCATTCAGTGTCTCCCCAATCTCTTCCGCCTCCACACTCAACTTCCCACTACTATCCTTGACTGGACCTATTCCTATCCTAGTCATTCTTTTATTCCTAACATACCTATAGAAAGCCTTAGGGTTTTCCCTAATCCTACCGACTAAGGACCTTTCATGTCCCCTCCTTGCTGCTCTTAGCTCTCTCTTCAGGTCCTTCCTGGCTACCCTATAACTCTCAATCGCCCCAATTGAACCTTCACGTCTCATCTTGAGATAGGCCGCCCTCTTCCATTTAACAAGGGATTCCAATTCCTTATTAAACCACGGCTCCCTCGCACGACCCTTTCCTCCCTGCCTGACAGGTACATAATTATCAAGGACACTCAATAGTTGCTCCTTGAACAAGCTCCACATATCATTTACACTCTTGCCTTGGAATCTACTTTTCCAAGCCACACATCCTAAGTCATGCCTCACCGCATCATAATTTCCCTGACCCCAGCTATAACTCTTGCCCTGTAGTACACACTTATCCCTCTCCATCACGAGAGTAAAAATCACCGAATTATGGTCACTATCCCCAAAGTGCTCACCTACCTCTAATTCTAACACCTGGCCTGGTTCGTTACCCAGAACCAAATCCAGTATGGCCTCACCTCTTGTTGGCCTGTCTACATATTGTGTCAGGAAACTCTCCTGCACACATTGGACAAACACTGACCCATCTAACGAACTTGAGCTATAGCTTTCCCAATCAATATCAGGAAAGTTAAAGTCCCCCATAACAACCACCCTATTACTGTCACTCATCTCCTGAATCACCTTCCCAATCCTTTCTTCAATGATTCTAGGACTATTGGGAGGCCTGTAAAAGACTCCTAACAGGGTGACCTCACCTTTCCTATTCCTAACCTCAATGCCAGAGCGGATTGTTTTCTTGATGCAGTAATTAGTATTTTTATGTCTTACCTTGTTTTGGGAACTTTTAAAAAAATAGATCAAAAACAATGATATTTAGATGGGAGGGAAGCGACAGAGCAGGAGACGAAGTTAAAAGGGATCTGGATGAGTGCGTGAATATTGATTTGATTTATTATTGTCACATCTACCTAAGAGCAGTGCAGTACAGGCAGAGATCATCCGGTGGTTGAGCAGGGTGAGGAACACAAAGTTACAGCTGCAAAGAAGGTGCACGGAAAGCAAGATTGATCGGGAGGGTTCAGGGGGATATGGGCCAAATGCTGACAAAGGGGATCAGATCACTTTAGGATATCTGGTCAGCATGGATGAGTTGGAACGAAGGGTCTGCTTCTGTATAACTCTGTGACTCGATGACTCTGTCCCTTACCACTGAATTTGAGGGCTGAAATCTAAGGGCTGTTGCTCCCTCCTGAAACACAGTATCCAGGTAAATCTCCCCCTCCCTGACTCCGGCTCATCAGCTCCGAGCTGGGTTCTTCAAGTAACCACAATGGGATCTAGCAGCTTCCACAACATGCAGGTACCACACATTGCCTGGCCTGGGATCTCGATTTTATATACTCAGTTCTTAATTTGATTTTTTAAATGATTTTGTATTGGCCTTTTTGCTTGCAGCCTGTTAACATTTCTCCTATTTACCTTCAATCTGGATGTAACCTATAACAGACAGTTACTAGCTATCACTATTAGCACTGCTGCCTCACAGCACCAGGGTCCCAGGTTCGATTCCAGCCTCAGGCGACTGTCTGTGGGGAGTTTGCACATTCTCCCTGTGTCTGCGTGGGTTTCCTCTGGGTGCTCTGGTTTCCTCCCACAGACCAAATTTGTGCAGGTCAGGTGAATTGGCCATGCTAAATTGCCTGTAGCGTTAGGTGCATTAGTCAGGGGTAAGTGGAGGGGAATGGGTCTGGGTGGGTTACTCTTCGGAGGGTCGGTGTGGACTTGTTGGGCCAAAGGGCCTGTTTGCACACTGTCGGGAATCTAATTTAATCACCAACCGATGTATGCTTTACCTGTTATGTTACTCGTGGGTGGAGCTTGGAAATGGTAATGGTTCAGAAAGAGTTAATGGGGAAGGTGCACTGGTGACATTCATATTATCTCTGCCACTTGATAGTATAGTTTGGCTGAACTAGTTAATGTTGATTGTACCAATTGCAATTATACAATACACTACACTTTCTTATGCAAGACAAGTGTTACTTCTTGTGAACACACTCTCATGATTTCTGGATAATTAGACGGGCTGTTAAATCCGACACAGAAAGCAGGATTTGTGAGGTACATCAGCACCCGTTATCTCTAATTCAGTTTTACAGGTTCCTGTTCTAGTTTACAAAGTTTCAGTTGTGTTTTTGTTGCTGTACCTCACCTGGGGCTGATTAACTTGATGAATGGTTTCTTTAAAAGAATACAAAGGAGGATTTGTTGCAGTGAGTAAGCCTCCAGAGGAGCCCAATGCTCCAACTTTTGAATGTTTCTCTGCATTCCCTGGGGTTGGGGCTGATCTGTACTTGAATCCCATTCACCCACCTCAGTGGCGTAAGCCTGAAGCCTGAGACAGCACCATCACAGATTAATTATTTTATCGTGACTCCCTCCACCTCCAGCCTCTCAGTATCTGGCGGAGCTGGAGGGAGGGGCAGGCTGCACATTTCCAAAACCCTTTGTGTGAGAAGCAATTGTGTGGCTCACCCAGACAGTGTGAAAATGTGGCATTCTCTCCCAAAAACGTAGGTCCTGTAGCTGAGTTAAAATGATAAAATCAGTGTTTGTTAACATCGTGACCAGATAGGGGGCAGTAAAGATGTAGAGCAATGGCAGGTGGGTTACAGATCAACCACAGTCACATTCAATGGTGGAGCCAGTGAACGGGGCCGAATGGCCTCCTCCTAGCTCTTGGTAGGATATTTGTGAACAAGAGAATCAAAGCTTTGAAAGTGCTCACAAGTGATTCTCGATAAAGTTAATAAATCCAACATTTATTATTCCCAAGGCTGTCCTTTGATGTGAACATTATAAAACCTGATTTTAAGCAGCTCCAGGATTGTGATGATTCTGTCAAGGGGTGAATACGGCCAGGTTACAGGACAGGAAACGGGTATGATAGGAACGGATTAAATCAGTTTCATCACTTAGAAACAAAGGAGGACATTCAGCCCCACAAACCTATCCTAATTTTAAAGTCAAGCACAGACAGGTGTACACTTTAACTCCAGTCACATGCCTTAGCACCAGAATCTAACAATCCCCAGAACCTACACCTTTCCCTGAGAGAGACAGTTCCAGATGCCCCCCCACTACCCCCCCATGTGGGTAGGTGGTTCCTGATCTCCCCCTGTAGGGCCTGGCTCAGATGGGAAGGTCCTGCCCCTTGTCCTGGACTCTCCCCCTCCTCTCTCCATCAACCCAATCAACTCCTTTTATCATCTGAGAGACCTCCATGGGATCCCCCTTTAATCTTCGATACTCAGGGGATTACAATCCGGTCGATACAACCCGGCCTCGTCCTTTAACCCTTTCCTCCCCGGGATCATTCTGGTGAATCTGCTCTGTCCCCCCCAAGGCCAATCTCCCCTTCCTGAGGAGTGGGACGCAGACCTGAACCCGGTTCCTCCTGATGGGGCTCAGGCCAGAGTTGGAGAGAAACTCAGAACTGCAGAGGGCAAAACTGGCAATCAGCCCACCATGCCTGCACTGGCTCTTCGGATGATTATGGTGACTTAGTGATCCAGGCTGGGTCAGGTTTGTCTCAGTGAATAATGAAGTGCAAAAGCTAAACATCGTTTTACTCACTCATGGGTCAAGGACATCACTGGCTGCGCCCAGCATTTATTGCTCGTCCCTAATTGCCTCTTGAGAAGGTGGGGGTAAGCTGCCTTCTTGAACCGCTACAGTCCATGTGCTGTATTTAGACCCACAATGCCCTGAGGGAGGGAATTCAAATATTTTTACCCAGCGACAGTGAAGGAACTGCGATATATTTCCAAGTCAGGATTGGGAGTGGCTTGGAGGGGAACTTGAAGGTGGTGCCATTCCCACATATCTATGGTCCCTTTCCATCTTCTGAAGTATAGAGGGAGTGCCGCACTGTCGGACAGTCAGTGCTGAGGGAGTGCCGCACTGTCAGGGGATCGGTGCTGAGGGAGTGCTGCACTGTCAGAGGGTCAGTGCTGAGGGAGTGCTGCGCTATCGGAGGGTCAATGCTGAGGGAGTGCTGCACTGTCGGAGGGTCAGTGCTGAGGGAGTGCTGCACTGTCAGAGGGACAGTGCTGAGGGAGTGCCGCACTGTCAGAGGGACAGTGCTGAGGGAGTGCTGCACTGTTGGAGGGTCAGTACTGAGGGAGTGCTGCACTGTCGGAGGGTCAGTACCGAGAGAGTGCCGCACTGTCAGATGCGCTGTCTTTCCTGTGTTGTTTCAGTACCACCACCACCCTTTCATCTGTCTGAGTGATATTGCAGATGCTCCTGTCCAGCAGGAGTGAATCTTTGGTCCTGAGTTACGATCTGTCACACAGTTTGGCTGATCATTGTCGCAGAGATCTTGCTGTGTGTAAATTGATGTCACGTTCACTGCTTTTTAATATTGACTACACTTTAGCAATAGACAATTGGGAAAGCTTGTGCTATTATATTATAGCAAGTTCTCCTTCAAAATGTCCGAGATTTTTTCACATTGTACTGATTATTTCCTCCTGCAGGTGGACAGTTCCCACGTGACTTCTCCATTTTAGTTACTCTGAAGCCCAAACGGAACACCCAGGCGTTCCTTCTCTCCATCTACAATGAGCAAGGTGTGCAGCAGCTGGGAGTGGAGGTCGGCAGGTCTCCTGTGTTTGTGTACGAGGATCAGAATGGTCGCCCAGCGCCAGAGGATTACCCAATTTTCACCACAACTAACCTTGCTGACAACAAGTGAGTAAGTCGGGAGTGAGGCATCACTGCGCCTGGTTAAGGTCGGCCTAGCGTAGGGCTCTCACAGAGATGCAGGAACTACAGTTGTTTCTGGAGGAGCTGGGATTAGAGCAGGGAAGGTTCGGGGGATTTTATTGAGGTGTTCAGAATCATGAAGCGAGTTAGATCAAGTAAATCAGTGTCTCCAGTGCAGGAGTAAGAACCAAAAAGACCCGCCAAGTCAGGGAGTGTGTGTGAGGAGTGAGAGTTCATGCGGCAGGTCGATGAGTTTCAAACTGAACTGAGGAGAAATAGCAACCAGAGATGGGGGGAAGGTGGACAAGGTCGCAGGGCTTGCGTTTACAAAGAACAGACAGTGGGAGTGGGTTTGGAGAGAGTGTGTCCCAGAGAGTTGGGAGAATGTGGAAGAGCCAGGATGGAAATTAATCCAGCAAAGTGATAAAACAAGGAATGAGAAAAACAAATCTCTGAACCAAGAGAAGGTAGAGCTTCTGATCGGAAAATATTCAACTCACCTTTGAGATTCCAGAGGGAGGGCTGAGATTCCGGAGGGAGGGCTGAGTCAGTCAGTGACATGTAGAATTCAGGTTGAACTTAGAGTCGTAGAGATGTACAGCAGAGAAACAGACCCATTTGTCCAACCTGTCCATGCTAACCAGATATCCTAACCTAATCTAGTCCCATTTTCCAGCACTTGGCCTATATCCCTCTAAACTCTTCCTATTCATATACCCATCCAGATGCCTCTTAAATGTTGCAATTGTACCAGCCTCCCCCACAAACTCTGGCAGCTCATTCCATACACGTACCACCCTCTGTGTGAAAATGTTGCCCCTTCGGTCTCTTTTATATCTTTCCCCTCTCACCCTAAACCTATGCCCTCTCGTTCTGGACGCCCCCACTTCAGGGATAAGACCTTGTCTATTTAACCTATCCATGCCCCTCATGATCTTATAAACCTCTATAAGGTCACCCCTCAGCCTCCGACGCTCCAGAGAAAACAGCCTCAGCCTGTTCAGCCTCTCCCTGTAGCTCAAATCCTCCAACCCTGGCAACATCCTTGTAAATCTTCTCTGGACCCTTTTAAGTTTCACAACTATCGACTAATGTCATGAGATTTTAATTACATGCCAGTGAAATTATTAATTGTGTATTTCACATTATATAGATTTTCAAAACAATTTAAATAGTTTCCTTGAGGGTTGCTAAGCAGAGCCAGAAAAATGACAGCCTATTCCTGCCCTCACATCCATTCAATCTAATATTGGTTTGCTGGGAAGAATGGCCAAGAGGGGGCTAATGGAAGCTCAGGATCACATTGGGCACTCAGTCTCTGTTTGGTCTTACCAGTGTAGAGAACAGCTCATTGTGAGTGTGAAAGGTAGACTGGATTGAAAGGTACAAAGAACAAAGAACATTACAGCATAGGGACAGACCCTCCGGCCCTCCAAGCCTGCACCAACCCAGATCCTTTATCTAAACCTGTCGCCTATTTCCTAAGGATCTGTATCCCTCTGCTCCCTGCTCATTCATGTATCTGTCCAGATACATCTTCAACGATGCTATCATTCCCACCCCTACCACCTCCGATGGCAACGCATTCCAGGCCCCCACCACCCGCTGTATGAAAAACTTTCCACGTATATCTCCACTAAACCTTTCCCCTCTCTGTTTGAACTCATGACCCCTAGTAATTGAGTCCCCACTCTGGGAAAAAGCTTCTTACTATCCACCCTGTAGGCCTCAATCAGGTTCCCCCTTCAACCTCTATCTTTCTAATGAAAACAATCCTAACCTACTCAACCTCTCTTCATAGCTCGCACCTTCCATACCAGGCAACATCCTGGTGAACCTCCTCTGCACTCTCTCCAAAGCATCCACATCCTTTGGGAATGTGGCAACCAGATCTGTACACAGTATTCCAAATGTGGTCAAACCAAAGTCCTATACAGCTGTAACATGACCTGCCAACCCTTGTACTCAAAACCCCGTCTGATGAAGGACAGCATGCTGTATGCCTTCTTGACCACTTTACTGACCTGCGTTGCCACCTTAAGGGTACAATGGACATGAACACCCAGATCTCTCTGTGCATCAATTTTCCCCAGGACTTTTCCATTTACTGTATAGTTCGCTCTGGAATTGCATCTTCCAAAATGTATCACCTCACATTTGTCCGGATTGAACTCCATCAGCCATTTCTCTGGCCAGCTCTCCAACCTATCTATATTCTGCTGTACCCCTTCACTATCTGCTACTCCACCAATCTTAGTGTCATCTGCAAACTTACTAATGAGGCAACCTACACCTTCCTCCAAATCAGTTATGTATATCACAAACAACAGTGGTCCCAGCATGGATCCCTGTGGGACACCGCTGCTCACAGCTCTCCATTTTGAGAAGTTTCCTTCCACTACGACTCTCTGTCTCCTGTTGCCCAGCCAGTTCTCTATCTATCCAGCTAGTACACCCTGGACTCCATGTGACTTCACTTTCTCCATCAGCTTACCATGGGGAACCTTACTAAAGTCCATGGATATACCATCTACACACCTTCCCTCATTAATCATTTATGTCACCTCTTCAAAGAATTCTATTAAGTTGGTAAGACATGACCTTCCCTGGACAAGACCATGCTGCCTATCACTGATTACCCTATTTTCTTCCAAATGGGTACATATCCTATCCCTCAGTATCTTCTCCAGTCGCTTCCCTACCACTGACATCAGACTCACTGTTCTATAATTACCTGGATTATCCCTGCTACCCTTCTTAAACAAGGGGACAACATCAGCAATCCTCCAGTCCTCTGGGACCTCACCCATGTTCAATGATGCTGCAAAGATATCTGTTAAAGCCCCAGCTATTTCCTCTCCCCCTTCCCTCAGTAACCTGGGGTAGATCCCATCCGGTCCTGGGGACTTTGAGAATACCCAACCTTAATGCCTTTGAGAATACCCAACACTTCCTCCCTCCTTATGCTGACTTGATCTTGAGTAAGCAAAGATCTATCCCTAACCTCAACATCTGCCATGTCCCTCTCCTTGGTGAATACTCATTAAGAATCTCATCCATTTTCTCTGACTCCACACATATCTTTCCTCCTTTGTCCTTGAGTGGGCCAACCCTTTCCCTCATTACCCTCTTGTTCCTTATATATGAATGAAAGGCTTTGGGGTTTTCATTAATCCTGCTCACTAAGGATATCTCATGACCCCTCTTTGTCCTCTTAATTCCTCATTTCGGATTGATCCTACATTCCCGATATTCTTCCAAAGCTTTGTCTGTTTTCAGTCGCCTCGACCTTATGTATGTTTCCTTTTTCCTCTGAGCTAGTCTCACAATTTCACCTGTCATCCATGGTTCCCGAACCACTCTGATCTAGACTCTGGCTTCCAGCATCTGCAGTCCTTGGTTTTACCTAGACTCTGAGGCGATTGAGTTAACTCAGGCTGTATTGAATCAAGCTTAGGAGAGCCTGTGGAATTCACTCCCAACGAAAGCAGTGTCGGTGTTTTCAAGACGGAGGTAGATACAGCTATTGAGGCTAACGGGATCAGGGATATAGGGATGAGGCTGGCATCAGGATGTTGAGCTCAATGATCAGCCATGATCATATTGAATGATGGGCCAGGCTCGGGGGGGGCTGAATGGCCTACTCCTGCTGCTATTTTCTATGTTTCTTGCTCATGGATACCAAGGCGGTATGTGTGAAATGTTTCCATCAGATTGTGTGTTTTGCAGGTGGCATCGCGTGGCTATCAGTGTTCAGAAAAAGAATGTGACAATGATTGTAGACTGTAAAAAGAAAACTTCCCAACCACTCCCAAGGAGTAACAACCCCATCGTGGATACAAACGGAATCACGGTGTTTGGGACAAGGATCCTGGATGAGGAAGTCTATGAGGTAACAGCTTTTAAAAATCATCAGCTTTAGAGCATTGTCTCTTCACAGCAAGTTTCATTTACAGCATCTTTAGTCAATTAAAACATCCCAGAATGCTCCAACAGACCACTAAAGGCTCAAACTATGACCTGGGGTCACATGAGGTGATATTTAGGACAGGTGACCAAAATATTGGTTAAAGAGGGAGGTTATAGGAAACATCTTAAGGGAGGACTGAGTGATGAATCTCACTCTGCTCTGGGAGTACACTGGAAATCAAACCCTCCTGTTCCCAGACTCGTCACTAAGTGAAAGATTTTGAAATATACACAGAATTCCCATTTCCGAGGTTGAAGGAAAGCAGGGGCGGGATTCTGTAACTAACGAGAATGCTTGTTCATTACAATAAATAGACACTAGCTACAGGTAAATTATCACAAACTGTTGGTGAAAACTCACTTCCTTTTACACAGATAAAGACAGACCCTGAAGGAAATATAAAGAACAGGTATTAACGGCGGGGGGAGATCTGGGAGGGTAGTTCAGTGGTCCCTGTCCATAGGGGTTGTTGAGATGTTCTTGAACTGATCAGAATTCTGCTTCTTGATCTTCCTTCTCCAGATACTTTCACTGGTTTTCACAAGGAATGGAGTGACTGGTGCACATTGATAAAGATCTCTGACTTATTAGTGTTCCTGTGAGAGACTAAAAATTGCTCTGTTTTTCAGATTGACTAACTATCTGCCAAAAAAGAAGCTCATTAATTCTGTGTCTCACTTTCATTGGCCGAGCCTATTTGCAGAATTTCATTCATGTTTTTGTTAAAATTGGGAAAGAGAAAAAGCAGAAGGTTAGACAGGAAACTCTGACAAGTCATTGAGTTATTTTAAATCTGCTTGAAGAGGAGTGTTTGTCTAATCAGGTGTGTTGGGAAGGAGAGAGAGACAGATTGTATAGGGATCTGTAGGGCTGGAGTCTGGGATGGGTGATTGTATAGGGATCTGTAGGGCTGGAGTCTGGGATGGGTGATTGTATAGGGATCTGTAGGGCTGGAGTCTGGGATGGGTAATTGTATAGGGATCTGTAGGGCTGGAGTCTGGGATGGGTGATTGTATAGGGATCTGTAGGGCTGGAGTCTGGGATGGGTGATTGTATAGGGATCTGTAGGGCTAGAGTCTGGGATGGGTGATTGTATAGGGATCTGTAGGGCTAGAGTCTGGGATGGGTGATTGTATAGGGATCTGTGGATTCTGAAGATTTTATTAACATGTCAGAAAGAGAGCAATTAGTTCAGTGACAGTGACACCACATTGCTTGTGTATCTGGAAGACTTCTGTACACGTTCACAGCTCCAGTCAAATCACATTGTTGGCTTATGACAGACTCATAGAAACATCATAGCACTCCAGAGAGACCATTCTACCCTCTGTGTCTGTGCTGGATGAGTATAGAATAGAATGGAATGGAATAGCCTTTATTGTCACAGTAAAAAGTTTGTAACGTTGCCTCTCGATGCCATCTCAGGTGCAGGGCACCCAGTTATGTTAAATGTTGTTATAGAGAAATAATAATAAAAAAAAACATCATAGGAATCCCAAGTTTATATATCCAGAATGAGAATAAAAAATATTTTTAAAGTACTCAACTTATGGTCCTTTTCCTGTGTGTCTGTGTACATTGGGTTTCAGAACGCAAGCACACACTGCCTCCACACGCTGACATCTGTCCAGGACTCAACCCAAGGATTCCCCCCCCCCCGGACTTCCCCTCCCCCAGGACTCCCCTCCCCCAGGACCCCCCACCTCCCGGACTTCCCCCCCCCCCCAGACTCCCCACCCCTAGGACTCCCCACACCCCCCCACCCCTCCCCCAGGACTTCCCCACCCCCAGGATTCCCCACCCACCCATCCCCGCCCGCCCCTTAGGTCTCTTTTATATCTTTCCCCTCTCACCCTAAACCTATGCCCTCTAGTTCTGGACTCCCCGACCCCAGGGAAAAGACTTTGTCTATTTATTCTATCCATGCCCCTCATAATTTTATAAACCTCTATAAGGTCACTCCTCAGCTTCCAATGCTCCAGGAGAAACAGCCCCAGCCTGTTCAGCCTCTCCCTATATCTCAAACCCACCAACCCTGGCAACATCCTTGTAAATCTTTCCTCAATGAAAATTCTCAAGTTCTGATAGAGTTATAGTGTCATAGAGCACAGAAGCAGACCCTTCATTCCAACCAGTCCATGCCAAACATAATCCCAAACTAAACCCGTCCACCTGCCTGCAACTGCCCCATATCACTCCAAACCTTTCCATTTACGTAATTATCCAAATGCCTTTTAAACGTTGTAACTGTCCCCACACCCACCAATTCCTCAGGAAGATCATTCCACACACAAACCAGCCTCTGTGTAAAAAATAATCCTCAACACGTTTCAATATCCTATATTTCTTGTGAATTCCCTTTGGTCTCTGTACCGGGACCTATTTTGGATTGATCTTGTGCTGAGACCCCTTGGCTTTTTGATTTTCTGATAGATCGCTTTGATGGAGTAAATCAGGAGGAAGTGTTTCTGGGGACAGGAGGGTGAGGGAGCAGAGGGAGACAGATTGCAGGGAATTGGGGAGAAACCCCTGAGGGGGAGGGGAGGGGATTGTTTTACACAGTGAGTTGTTAGGATCTGGAAGGTGCTGCCTGAAAGGGCGGTGGGAGCAGATTCAATCAGAACTTTCACATCGGGAAACACAAAGAGGGAAACTCATAAATAATATTCAGGAATATGGGGGAAAGAGAAGGGGATAAGGAATCTAACTGGATCACTCTCTCAGAGTTGGCAAAGGGAAGGTATCTAAAACCTGCAGTCAGATTCACTAATTCTAGCTGGGATTTTAATTCCCATAATTTGGATTAGTCTAGACCACTGATTGCTAGTGCCATAACAGAACCTGTGTGCAACTGTACTGAGTGAATTGTACATTTAAAAATATCATGTTCTATTTTGACATCCTTGTGCTAGGACACTGTTATTTCTTGGGGCGTTGATGGATGGTTGGAGTTTCTCACCGATCTTGGCATTGTCCTGATTTTATTCTGCATTTTCAGTCCGAGTTGTACCAAGGGGAAATGGGCCTGGTGCCCAGTGAATAGTGATCTCTGCCAAAAACACTGGGAAAGACATTACCCGAGCGTTTCCACTCTGTTAGATTTGATCCTCAAAGCAACCTCCCTCTCCCTTCGCCAAGCAACTCAATGTCCTGGGGAGTCACTGGCAGCGTTTAACAGTCAGATGGAATGTGTGTGTATAGATCAACACAACACAGAGAAGGTGGGGGGGTTAGTACGTGGAGTTAATAAACAGATCAACCAGAATGGAATTAGAGAGTGGGGTTGTTTTGAGGGGCTAAATGGCCTCATCCTATCCCTATATTCAGAGTGAGTGATTGTCCATGGCTGATTATTCTGAATGAGTCAGACTGACCAAGCTCACGATAGCGTCGAAAACTCCTTACCTGAGTCATGTTGATCTGTTGATGGGAGCTGGGAGTCAGTATCTGAGACCAGGAGAAGGTGCTGCCCTGAGCTGCTTTTTGAAACATTAGGATCAGTCTGTGTTTCTCCTGTTCAGCCCAGGCTGTCCCAGTGTTGGACCTCAATCTGCCAAACGCTCTGGGAAACCTCAGCTGACATCACGGAGTTGGAATGGGTCTGCAGTGATAGTGAGAGCTGCTGGCTGCTGGGAGTGTGGAATTGAAGCAGCAGATGAGAGATTGGCAAGCTGCCCTGGGCCAAGCCTTGGTGGGCTAGCAGCAGGGGGGAGGGGGCAGGGGGGAGGAGGGGGGGAACAGCAGTAACAGCAGCAGCTGGGAGAGCAATAATCACAGGCTGGGAAAAGAAACACTGCCTTTTGGCAGTGAATAAAAAGGTGGCCTCCTGTTAGACAGCTGCCAAACTGTGATCTGAGTATTTATACAGATTTACACCGAATGGAAACTGTCTCCAGAGAGACACTTGGTAGCTAAGGAAAGACTTGCATTTCAGTGGCGCCTGTCACCACCTCAGCTTACTCCCAAAACATTTTGGAACCAATCGCATGGCTTTCTGAAGGGTAGATACTGATGATATATAAAACACAGAAGTCAGGAGGTGGACAGTAAGATTCCACAAACAATAAGCAGATAACCAGCAGATTGACACATCCTATGGTAATAACTGAAGGATAAATATTGACCAGCACACGCCCCCTGCGCAACCCCCGCGCACACACACAAACACACTCAACATGGCTCATTAAATCACTGTCTGCATTAAACTGACAAGGCAAACCTCAGCTGGAACACAGCACCTCCGACATTGCAGCACTCCCTCAGTTCTGACCCTCCGACAGTGCAGCACTCCCTCAGTTCTGACCCTCCGACAGTGCGGCACTCCCTCAGTACTGACCCACCGACAGTGCGGCACTCCCTCAGTACCGACCCTCCGACAGTGTGGTGCTCTCTCAGTACTGACCCTCCCTCAGTACCGACCCTCTGACAGTGCGGCACTCCCTCAGCACTGACCCTCTGACAGTGCGGCACTCCCTCAGCACTGACCCTCTCTCAGCACTGACCCTCCAACAGTGCAGCACTCCCTCAGTAATGACTCTCTGACAGTGCAGCACTCCCTCAGTACCGACCCTCTGACAGTGCGGCACTCCCTCAGCATTGACCCTCTGACAGTGCGGCATTCCCTCAGCACTGACCCTCCGACAGTGCGGCACTCCCTCAGCACTGACCCTCCGACATGTGCGGCACTTCCTCAGCACTGACCCTCCGACAGTGCAGCACTCCCTCAGCACTGACCCTCCGACAGTGCGGCACTCCCTCAGCACTGACCCTCTGACAGTGCGGCACTCCCTCAGCACTGACCTTCTGACAGTGCGGCACTCCCTCAGCACTGACCCTCTGACAGTGCAGCATTCCCTCAGTACTGATCCTCTGACAGTGCGGCACTCCCTCAGCACTGACCCTCTGACAGTGCGGCACTCCCTCAGCACTGACCTTCTGACAGTGCGGCACTCCCTCAGTACTGACCCTCTGACAGTGCAGCACTCCCTCAGCACTGACCCTCTGACAGTGCAGCATTCCCTCAGTACTGATCCTCTGACAGTGCGGCACTCCCTCAGCACTGACCCTCCGACAGTGTGGCACTCCCTCAGTACTGATCCTCTGACAGTGCGGCACTCCCTCAGCACTGACCTTCTGACAGTGCAGCACTCCCTCAATGCTGAGCTGGAATTTGTCTGAATTTGCTGCTGTCTGTGGATTATTGTTTTGAATCGATATTGTTGTTCCTCAGAGCAGAATGACATGTTGAATGTTATGGTGATGATGGGATAACTCATCTCTGGGCAATTAGAGATGGGTAATAAATGCTGGTCCAGCCAGTGATACCTTCATCCTGTGAATGGATAAAAATAAGATCCTATCAATTGCTATCTGAAGGGAATACATCAAATTTAATAACATTATCAACTCCTAAAGCACCTTGTTGAGTTGTGACTGATAAAACACTGCTTGATCCTGACTGTTACACCTGTGACCTTTGATAAATCCTGTTGGTATTAAGTTGTGAACCTACCATTCTCAGTGAGATGTTTGTCTTTCGGTGTTTAGTGATAGCTGATCGGTGGCAATGTGTTCTGTTCATTTTTTGAAGATGAAGCTGGGATACCGTGAGCAGGCTTTATAGCACAATCTACCCAGAGTGAACATAGAACATAGAACAGAGCTGAAAATGTGTTGCTGGAAAAGCGCAGCAGGTCAGGCAGCATCCAAGGAGCAGGAGAATCGACGTTTCGGGCATAAGCCCTTCTTCAGGAATGGGGAAAGTTTGTCCAGCAGGCTAAGATAAAAGGTAGGGAGGAGGGACTTGGGGGAGGGGCGTCGGAAATGTGATAGGTGGAAAGAGGTCAAGGTGAGGGTGAGAGGTCTTCCTGACCTCTCCGCCCCCACCCCAGTCTGACCTATCACCCTCACCTTGACCTCTTTCCACCTATCACATTTCCGACGCCCCTCCCCCAAGTCCCTCCTCCCTACCTTTTATCTTAGCCTGCTGGACCAACTTTCCTCATTCCTGAAGAAGGGCTTATGCCCGAAACATCGATTCTCCTGTTCCCTGGATGCTGCCTGACCTGCTGCGCTTTTCCAGCAACACATTTTCAGCTCTGATCTCCAGCATCTGCAGACCTCACTTTCTCCTCATAGAACACAGAACAGTACAGCACAGAACAGGCCCTTCAGCCCACGATGTTGTGCCAACCACTGATCCTCATGTATGCACCCTCAAATTTCTGTGACCATATGAATGTCCAGGAGTCTCTTAAATGTCCCCAATGACCCTGCCTCCACAACTGCTGCTGGCAACGCATTCCATGCTCTCACAACTCTCTGTGTAAACTACCCGCCCCTGACATCCCCTCTATACTTTCCTCCAACCAGCTTAAAACTATGACCCCTCGTGTTAACAATTTCTGCCCTGGGTAATAGTCTCTGGCTATCGACTCTATCTCTGCCTCTCATTATCTTGTATACCTCAATTAGGTCCCCTCATCGCCTCCTTTTCTCCAATGAAAAAAGTCCGAGCTCAGTCAACCTCTCTTCATAAGATAAGCCCTCCAGTCCAGGCAGCATCCTGGTAAACCTCCTCTGAACCCTCTCCAAAGCATCCACATCTTTCCTATAATAGGGCGACCAGAACTGGGCACAGTATTCCAAGTGCGGTCTAACCAAAGTTTTATAGAGCTACAACAAGATCTCACGACTCTTAAACTCAATCCCCCTGTTAATGAAAGCCAAAACACCATATGCTTTCTTAACAACCCTGTCCACTTGGGTGGCCATTTTAAGGGATCTATGTACCTGCACACCAAGATCCCTCTGTTCCTCCACACTGCCAAGAATCCTATCCTTAATCCTGTACTCAGCTTTCAAATTCAACCTTCCAAAATGCATCACCTTGCATTTATCCAGGTTGAACTCCATCTGCCACCTCTCGGCCCATCTCTGCATCCTGTCAATGTCCCGCTGCAGTCTACAATAGCCCTCTATACTGTCAACGATACCTCCAACCTTTTTGTCATCTGTAAACTTGCTGACCCATCCTTCAATCCCCTCATCCAAGTCATTAATAAAAATTACAAACAGTAGAGGCCCAAGGACAGAGCCCTGTGGAACACCACTCACCACAGACTTCCAGGCAGAGTATTTTCCTTCTACTACCACTCGCTGTCTTTCTGTTGGCCAGCCAATTCTGTATCCCGACAGCTATGTTCCCCTGAATCCCATTCCTCCTGACCTTCTGAATGAGCCTACCATGGGGAACCTTATCAAATGCCTTGCTGAAGTGCCGTTCACTCATCACTCTGTCTTCATTCACTGTCATTACTCCCATAACAGCCTCCATGTCCCCTTTCTCTCCTTGCTCCCTCTAAGGTCTCTGTACTCCTTCCATTCTGCCCTGTTAATGCTCCAATTCTCCTGGCTAAAACATTGGTGACCATGCCTTCAGTGCCTGGCTGCTGTGTCCTGACTCTCTTCCCCCTCGAAACCTCGTTATGACCTGTGGGCGCTTCTTGAGACTGAGCTCCATTTGTCAGAATATCCCCTCCTTTGGTGTGGTGCCAAAAATGTGGCTGATCAAAGTGAGTTTGGCTCCTTGTGAGTAATCCTCACGGTGTTCTTGTTTCAGCAAACGATGGGAATGAATGAAACCTTGACCCACATTCTTTCTTTCTCCAATGAGATGGTTCTATTTCATGTGTGGACAGGGAGTAAATTAATCTTCGCCAATTTTGGAACAGTGTTTTTGCTGTCTGTGATGCAATGCCCTGCTCAGGACAGTGTCACCCTGTTTGCATTTTTCACTCCTGGCTTTGAATAATTTCATACTGCTACAATTTTATCCTAAAATGTAAAACAAAATTATTCTTAATCGCTGGTTGGGTGTACAAGACTCTAATTTAGTTTAAAAATATTGACTTAATTACTGTGAGAAATAAGGATAACTCTGGAGATGTGATTCTCCACCCAGTAATGTGGACTTGAAAGGCCATCAGATGTATGAGCTGGAGGAGACCATTCAGCCCCTCGGGCCTGTTCCATTATTAAACAAGATCGAGGCTGATCTGTTTGTGTTTCCAATCCCATAAGCCCGTGTACCCCCCGATCGTCCGCCACTCCCCTGCATCACAAGAGTCTATCCCCCTCTGTCTGGGAAATATTCACTGACTCAACCTCCACTACCTTCTGAGGCAGAGAGTTCCAAAATCTCACAACCCTCTGAGAGGGGAAAACAATCTCATCTCTGCCCTGAAGGTGGTGACTCCTAATTTTAATTTTAACCTAATTCACTCGACAAAATAAAAATAAAAATAAAAATAAACAAATCGAAAGGACTGTGGATGTTGGAAATTGGAGACAAAAACAGAAATGGTTGGAAAAGCTCAGCAGGTCTGGCAGTATCTGTGGAGAGAAATCAGAGTTAACGTTTCGGGTCGAATGACCCTTCCTCAGAGAGCTGACAAAAGCTTATGATTTTAAATAAACCTGTGGGACTATAACCTGGTGACGTGTCCACCCCAGTCCAACAGCGGCATCTCTCCATCTTGAATAAAGAGCCCAAAACAGTACACAGTATTCGGGATGTGATCTCACCGATGCCGTGGATAAATGAAGCAGAATATCTGCACTTTTATATTCAATGCCTCATCCCATTAAATGTCAGCGTTCCATTAGTCTTCATCATCACTTGCTGTACGTGCGTATGAACGCTCTGTGCCTCAGGCACTCCAACACCCTGATCCATCTACACCTCAGAATTCCACAGTCGTTCTCCAGTTAAGTAACATTCAGGTTTTTTTAATCTTCCTTCCAAAGTGAAGAACTTCACAATTTCCCACATTATACTTCACCTTCCAGACCTTTACCCACTCTCTCAACCGAGCTCTTTGCATCTGCAGACCCCTTTCCAAACTATCTCGGTGTTGTCTGGGAATTTATCCACCGTGTATTCACTCCCCTCATCTACATTGAGACAACTGCACAGAGGCTGGTATCCCGTCACCAAGTCTCCCCTTTATTTCCACGTGGAGAGTTTTTGACCCTGATCCAGCTCCCTCGGAGCCAGCTCTCAAAGTGACAGAACCCCTGACACTCTTGTTTCTACCTGTCAGCCAGGGCTCCTGATTGGGGCTGTTAATCTGGTCCAATCAGGGAACTCGTATTCTATGAGGTGCAGCTGGTTGACCATGTTACAATAATTACATCCCTCCCCCTCTGAGTCCGCAGACATAGGCCGGTTCGGCCTTTGTAGTGCCTCCGGGGCATTTTAGCACTGGGCCAGGTTCCTCCAACCCCGCCTCTGTTATGGGTGACGTGTAACACACAGTAACTCACCTCTTGTTTCCGGAACATCTCGGAAGAAATGCATTCTCCTGTTTAGTCAGGAAAGGTGTTCGAGGCGGTGATAGCCATTGTACCCACCTCAGATTCTAAGATTCAATGCTTCACCGAGACGGAGACCCCATGGGTTCCGGGACAGTCTGAAAGGATGTCAAGAAGTTGAGCATGTTTTGCTCATGCCCCGTTTGTGAGTTTGCAGCTTTCATATGGGTCCACGTGTTTGTTCAGGACCATCACAACAACCCAAACTTTATACATCACTAGACCTGACTTCGCGGTGACCATGCCTCTTACCCAGGTGGGGCCATTCCTGTGGTTCCTGTGTGACACTTTGTCACCTGAAGTAAACTGTCTCTCTCACTTAGCGGAGTGTTGTGCCTGGCACTGGCATTCTTGATGCTGTTTCATCCACCTGCACTCCCCCACGCTCCCAAAGTCTGAGAAGATCAGGTTTAACCTGGTGCAGAGTCTTCTCCCCATGAGCATCTATGCTGGAGCCATCCCTGCATGACAGGCTGGTCTTAAGTCAATTAGGAACCGGGACAGTTTGGGTTCGAGTGAAGTTGTAGGCTGTTTCTTCAAGCCTGCCTTCAAAGTTTGGACTGCTGTTTCTGCCAGACCATTGGATGATGGATGATATGGAGCTGTCCTTAGATGATGAATACCATTCGACTTTAGAAAATATTTGAATTCCCTGCTGGTAAACGATGGCCCGTTATCCGTGACCAACACTTCGGGAGTCCGTGAATGAATTCTATGTACATCCAGCCTCTTTGAGTGGGGTCCATAATGACTAAGAACATTGAGCCTATGAAAGGACCTGCAGAGTTGACATGTAACTTAATCCAGGGTTTATCAGCCAAACGGCTCTTGGATAGGCACATGGAGGGGATGTAATTTAGTTTAAACTTATAGTAGATAAAAGGTTGGCACAACATCAAGGGCCAAAGAGCCTGCACTGTGCTGTCCTGCTCTATGTTCGATATATTCCCACAAATGTGGGGGAGCTGAAGGTGGTAACTTTTGTCCTTGTTGGCACTCTGGGCACTGTCCCACCAACATGGCTATGTCTGCATCCAATCCTGCCCACCAGGCATAATGTCTCACCAGCACCTTCATTTTGGAAATCTCTGGCTGACCCTGGTGGAGTTTAGCCTGTATCTGGTGGCGACCTTTACTCGGGACAATCACTCTTGCTCCCATAATAATATGCCGTGCTCTACTGCGGTCTGGTCTCTCCCGTTCCAAAAAGGTTTCAATTCTGGCTCTGATGGCGCTTTGGTTTCCCCATCACCACTGGCGACTTCAGGACTGGATCTTTCTGCATCCAAGGTCTGATATTGTGAGCTGTGATTGGGAGTGTGTTCAGAAAATTCAAAACCTTTATGGACTCTTCCAGTGGCGTTACCATCAGCAGCAGCACAATGCGTCCACATTGGTCTCTTAGCTTCTTGGGGGCTGGTGTTCCAACTTGTAATTGTAGACACTTTAGCATTAAATCCCACTGCTGAGTTTGGTCTGTAGCTGTGGGCGGCACTGCCTTGGTCTGAGTTTGGTCTGTAGCTGTGGGCGGCACTGCCTTGGTCTGAGTTTGGTCTGTAGCTGTGGGCGGCACTGCCTTGTCCTCTTCATGTAGACGCTATAGGGGTTTGTGATCCTTGTTATGACAAAGTTACATTTGTGACAGTATTGGTAGCACTTGCAGACTCTGTCAAACCTTCCTTCTTTATTTGGGTGTATTTATGCCCTGCACTAGCCAAAGTCCTGGCTGCATACACTATTGGGTGTTCCTCTCCATTGGGCCACCTAAGCGCTAATACTATCCTGATGCCATTTGGTGAGACATCGCATCTCGATAGCAGATCCTTGCTTGGGACCATTGTGCACCAACACCTTCGAGGATGATAGCTGTTTCTTCACTTCCCTGAAAGCTAGGGCTTGGCTACATGATCATTACCAAAGCTGATCCTTCCTTGAGTTGATAATGATGGAGACCGGCTTATGTAGGAACTTTCAGTAATAATTCACCAACCCAAAGGAAAGACCTACACTCCAGTACAGACATGGGAGCCAGGGCTCCTTGGATCACTCTCACTTTATCTTCCAATGGGTGTAACCCAGTTTTATCAGCTGTGTAACCCCAATGAGTCAGTTGCGGTGCCTGGGACACAGTATTCCCTTCTAAGGCGTACGCCCACCTGGGAGAAACATATAGGGCTATGTCCCAGTTCTGTACGTGCTCCTTCTTGGTCTTCCCTGTTGTTAGCACCTCATGGTGACCTGAGGTAGATCTTGAAAAATGTTCTCCACCATCTGCTGAATCAGAGCACAGGCTGACAACACCCCACATGGCAGCCTCGTATATTAGTGCAAACCCTTATGGGTATGGATTGTAGTGTACTCCTGAGAATCCTCATCCAACAGTAACTGCAGGTATGCATGGCTCATGCCCAGCTTTGTGAAGGACTGCGTCCCTTCCCCTCCTCCCCCATCTCGCTAGTTTTGCATTTGAGGGATTGGATATTTATCTAGGTGTGTTTCCTCTTTATTTAAGGTCCCCTCAAAGGTGAACTGACCTATCAGGCTTCACAATCGGTATGATCGGGTGCTGCCCAGTTGACAAACTGGATTGGTTTGATTCCTTCACTCTCCAGCCTCCTGATTTCTGCCTCTACTTTTCCCTGTGAGGCAAATGGCCCTGGGCCAGCCTTGCAGAATCGTGGAATTGCTTCCTGGTCAACATATAACCCTTTGGTAGTCCCCAGACCTTCCTGAAAAACCTCCAGGTATTTAATTAGGAGTCATTTTTTAATTGAGAAATGTGGAGCTAATCAAGGTGAATCTTTCTCAGCTAATATTTTCCCTTCAACCTTGGGCCCAAACCTTTTACTACAATCAATGGGAACTGAACCAGCTGCTTCTCATAAGAAATTGGACCAAAGTTGTCCCCTTAATCTGTAAAGGTTCCCTGGTATAGATCCTCAATCTGGCCCAGATCTTGCATAAACATAATGGTTGGAATCAGATTAAAAACTGGTTCTCCAACCATTACACCAGCATTGATCTCGATTTGAGCCAGGTGACCACATAGCCAGATGTTTAGATTATTAGATTACTTAGTGTGGAAACAGGCCCTCCGGCCCAACAAGTCCACACTGACCCTCCGAAGAGCAACCCACCCAGATCCATACCCCTACATTTACCCCTTACCTAACACTGTGGGCAATTTAGCACGGCCAATTCACCTGACCTGCACATCTTTGGACTGTGGGAGGAAACCGGAGCACCCGGAGGAAACCCACGCAGACACTGGGAGAATGTGCAAACTCCACACAGTCAGTCACCTGAGGCGGGAATTGAACCCGGGTCTCTAATGCTGTGAGGCAGCAGTGCTAACCACTGTGCCACCGCAACATCTCAGCAACATCCAAATGAGAACCAATGTAACTGTTCCAAACCAGGTGGGGGTGGGTTTCCAGGGCGCGCACTCCCCTGGATACCGGCCTGTGAGTTTTTTTACTCAGTTCAGGCCTAGTGAGACTCTTTTGTTGTCCTGAGTCCACAGATCGGCAGCAACTACAGTAGCTTGCTGGCCTGGATCCTGAAGAAGCTTTTAACCGTTTGGCCGAAGTTTGGCCTGGTTTTGGGGTTTTGCTGTGGGCTGACCGAGAGTCCCTCTGTTCAGGATTTGTCCTGAGTGAGGCTGTGCGGTTGCCTTCCCTCAAGTGGTGTTCCTCAAGCTGTGGGACTGGTGAAGGTGTCCACGTCCATCGGAGTACCCTGTAACTCATGCTCCACTTACTGCATTGTCCAATAATAAAGCCAGTTGTACTGCCTGCTTGAAGTTCAGTTGGGTTTCTGCTAGGAGGCGCATTCACATAGTTACCTCATTAATCCCCAATACTATTTTCTCAGAATCTCATTAAGGGTGAAACCAAAGTCACATGTTTCTGTCAGTCATCTTAACCTCGTCAAAAATCTCAATATGGATTCCTCTGGTTCTCGAATTGCTGAGTAAACCCGATAGTGTCTCAGAATTGGAGGAGCCTTGGGGGTCGTAATATTCATTAAGTAAATCTATCAGCTCTTGAAAAGTTTCAGTATCTGGTGTCTCAGGAAAACTCAGGCTCCTAATAACTGAAAAAGCTGTGGGTCCACAAGCTGCCAGGAGAATTACTTGTTACTTTTCCTCTGCCCCAATGTCATTTGCTCAGTAAAAAATAACACATTCTTTCCACAAACTGGGCCCAGTCTTTGACAGCAGGATAGATTGGTTCCCAAATAATGATACAATACCAGAAATGTTTACCCCCCCCAGTCAAAGACAACTGTTGCAAGTGAATATCTTCAGGAGCATGCATTTCTGTTTTTTGCCCTGAAATAACTCTGCAGAAACCGATACCCCATCACTATGTCCCCCTTTATTTCCATGTGGGGAATCCTTAACACTGACCCAGCTCCCTCAGAGAGAGCTCTCAGAGTGAACAGGACCTCTGACACTCCTGTTTATATCTGTCAGTCAGGGCTCCCTGATTGGGGCTATTAATCTGACCCAATCAGGGAACTCACTTTCTATGATGTCCACCTGGCTGACATTGTTACAATCACTAAGTGCATCATTGATGTAAATTGCAAAAGGTTGAGGTCCCAGCACAGACCGCTGGGGACCTCCACTCATTACATCCTGAGAATCCGAAATATAACCCATTTCTTCCAACACCGTTTTTCTGCCAGGTGGCCAGCCCTGTACCCATTTTATTATGTTACCCCCACACCAGGAGCTTTTATTTGCTGTAACAATCTTTAACGTGGCATTTTGTCAAATTCCTTCTGGAAATTTAAGTACAGTTCATCTACTGGCTCCCCCTCCTCTACAGCCCATCTTATTCATAGAGTCATAGAGATGTACAGCATGGAAACAGACCCTTCGGTCCAACCCGTCCATGCCAACCAGATATCCCTACCCAAACTAGGCTCACCTGCCAGCACACGGCCCGTATCCCTCCAAACCCTTCCTATTCATATACCCATCCAAATGCCTCTTAAATATTGCAATTGTACCAGCCTCCACCACATCCTCTGGCAGCTCATTCTATACACATACCACCCTCTGTGTGAAAAGGTTGCCCCTTAGGTCTCTTTTATATCTTTCTCCTCTCACCCTAAACCTATGCCCTCTAGACTCCCTGACCCCAGGGAAAAGACTTTGTCTATTTATCCTATCCATGCCTCTCATAATTTTGTAAACCTCTATAAGGTCACCCCTCAGCCTCCGACATTCCAGGGAAAACAGCCCCAACCTGTTCAGCCTCTCCCTATAGCTCAGATCCTCCAACCCTGGCAACATCCTTGTAGGTCTTTTCTGAACCCTTTCAAGTTTCACAACATTTTTCCGATAGGAAGGAGACCAGAATTGCACGCAATATTCCAACAGTGGCCTAACCACTGTCCTGTACAGCTGCAACATGACCTCCCAACTCCTTTGTACTGAATACTCTGACCAATAAAGGAAAGCATACCAAACGCCTTCTTCACTATCCTATCTACCTGCGACTCCACTTTCAAGGAGCTATGAACCTGCACTCCAAGGTCTCTTTGTTCAGCAACACTCCCTAGGACCTTAGCATTAAGTGAATAAGTCCTGCTAAGACTTGCTTTCCCAAAATGCAGCACCTCGCATTTATCTGAATTAAACTCCATCTGCCACTTCTCAGCCCATTGGCCCATCTGGTCCAGATCCTGTTGTAATCTGAGGTAACCCTCTTCGCTAACCACTACACCTCCAATTTTGGTGTCAGCTGCAAACTTACTAACTGTACCTCTTATGCTCGCATTCAAATCATTTATGTAAATGACAAAAAGTAGAGGACCCAGCACCGATCCTTGTGGCACTCCACTGGTCACAGGCCTCCAGTCTGAAAAACAACCCTCCACCAGCACCCTCTGTCTTCTACCTTTGAGCCAGTTCTGTATCCAAATGGCTAATTCTCCCTGTATTCCATGAGATCTAACCTTGCTAACCAGTCTCCCATGGGGAACCTTGCCGAACGCCTTACTGAAGTCCATATAAATCACATCTACTGCTCTGCCCTCATCAATCTTCTTTGTTACTTCTTCAAAAAATTCAATTAAGTTTGTGAGACATGATTTCCCATGCACAAAGCCATGTTGACTATCCCGAATCAGTCCTTGCCTTTCCAAATACATGTACGTCCTGTCCCTCAGGATTCCCTCCAACAACTTGCCCATCACTGAGGTCAGGCTCACCGGTCTATAGTTCCCTGGTTTGTCTTTACCGCCCTTCTTAAACAGTGGCACCACGTTTGCCAACCTCCAGTCTTCCGGCACCTCACCTGTGACTATCGATGATACAAATATCTCAGCAAGAGGCCCAGCAATCACTTCTCTAGCTTCCCACAGAGTTCTCGGGTACACCTGATCAGGTCCTGGGGATTTATCCACTTTTAACCGTTTCAAGACATCCAGCACTTCCTCCTCTGTAATCTGGACACTTTGCAAGATGTCACCAGCTACTTCCCTACAGTCTATATCTTCCATATCCTTTTCCACAGTAAATACTGATGCAAAATATTCATTTAGTATCTCCCCCATTTTCTGTGGCTCCACACAATGGCTGCCTTGCTGATCTTTGAGGGGCCCTATTCTCTCCCTAGTTACCCTTTTGTCCTTAATATATTTGTAAAAACCCCTCTGGATTGTCCTTAATTCTATTTGCCAAAGCTATTTCATGTCCCCGTTTTGCCCTCCTGATTTCCCTCCTAAGTATACTCCTACTTCCTTTATACTCTTCAAAGGCTTCACTCGATCTATCCTGTCTATACCTGACATATGCTTCCTCCTCTTTCTTAACAAATCCTCAATTTCCTTAGTCATCCAGCATTCCTTATACCTCCCAGCTTTCCCTTTCACCCTGACAGGAATATACTGTCTCTGGATTCTTGTTATCTCATTTCTGAAAGCTTCCCATTTTCCAGCCGTCCCATTACCTGCGAACATCTGCCCCCAATCAGCTTTTGAAAGCTCTTGCCTAATATCGTCAAAATTGGCCTTTCTCCATTTTAGAACTTCACCTTTTAGATCTGGTCTCTCCTTTTCCATCACTATTTTAAAACAAATAGAATTATGGTCGCTGGCCCCAAAGTGCTCCCCCACTGACACCTCAGTCACCTGCCCTGCCTTATTTCCCAGGAGGAGGTCAAGTGTTGCACCTTCTCTAATAGGTACATCCATATACAGAATCAGAGAATTGTCTCGTACGCACTTCAAAGGACTTTTATGAATCAGTGAAACTTTTTTTTTAAAGTTCATTTGTGGAATGTGGGTGTCCTCAGCAATGCCAGCATTAATTGCCCATCCCAGTTAAGAGTCAATCACATTGCTGTGGGTCTGGAGTCACATGTTGGCCAGACCGGGTGAGGATGGCAGTTTCTTTCCCTGAAGGACATTAGTGAACCCAATGGGTTTTTCCAGCAATCGACAATGGTTTTATCATCAACATTAGTCTCTTAATTCCAGATTTTTAATTGAATGCAAATTCCATCATCTGCAGGATTTGAACCTGGGTCCCGGGGTTGTTACCTTGGTCTCATTCCTGATGAAGGGCCTATGCCCGAAATGTCAATTCTCCTGCTCCTCAGTTGCTGCCTAACCGTCTGCTTTTTCAGCACCACATTCTCGTCTCTGGATTAATAATCCAGTTGTAACGCCACTAGGCCATTGCCTTCCCTTTGATGAACCCATGCTAACACTTCCTGTTCCTCTCAGTGCCCAGCTACAATCTCTTCAATGATTGATTCCAACCCCTTCCCCATGACAGACATCAAGGGAACTGGCCTATAGCCTGCTGCCTCTCTTCCTGCCTGAACACAGCGGGGTCACGTTGCTGTGCTCACTCTGATGGGACCCAATGGAAAAGCTTTGAACTTTGCAAAATCCGGATCCACAATCCATGATCATGTGACCAACAAGTTCAAGATGCATCAACAGCAGTGCACCTCCAAAGAGCTGGGGATCTGACAGATCCAATTGCCCAGATCCCCCTTGGCTCTGTATGTCTGATTGTTTCCGTCACCTTTCAACTCCAACAATGCTGACCCTTTAACCTGTTTGAAGTGGGACTTGGATCCAAATTGCTTCAACTATTCATTACGGATTGAAGATCTTCACCTTCCATTTTTAAAACAGATCCCCCTAGGCAGAGAGTAAGCCTTGAATTATCCAGAGATGGGATAATACCACAAGACCCTCAGAAGTGTTTAAAATAATAAATTAATAGATGTAGTTGACAGGATGTGAAACTGCACAGGAAGATCCCAATGGATTTGAATTTAACACCTTAGCTACTCATCAATAACTACCAGGTGATTGGAATCATTTAAAATCATTGCGTTTCAGAGACAGCACCGTAGCTCGGCACTGAATTAGCGATGATCCAAAATCTAATGAGCACAGCTGGATATTTCAGTGTGTTTTAAGGGAAAGCTCTTTATGAAATGATGCAGGAGGTTCAGAGGACTGTGCAATGAGGTCAATCCAGCAGCATTTGATGGAAACTTGTAGGTGAAACACAACCCGCTGTACTGGAGAATTCCTGAAGATGATTGGTGTTTAAGAAGCAAGTCTTTCTGGTCTTTCTGTCCAGCTGTAGCTGATGATGGGTTGGAGGTTGCTGTGTGAGGGACAGTGATGGAACAGTTTTGATATGCTGTGATTATTTAGGCTGCCTGTTGTATTTGGCTCCCAGCAAGCAGTGATCAGTTTTCAGCGCTCAGCGCACGTTTCTCTCATCCAACATCCCAACGCTCCCATGTTGTTGGAAGCTCTCCCAGTTTCTCAGTGCTCCTCAGCCAGTTTCATTACAGCAATCAGAAACCTTCTCAAAAGTAAAATTGCACACTTTCCCTAAATATGTCACTGCTGGATCTCACCGTGATAGGCTGAACTGGAAATGAAACTCTGTGTCCGAGAACACTCAGGCAGTTGCCAGCCGATCACTAGAACTCACACATCACCGAACCATTACAGTGCAAAAAGGGGCCATTCAGCACACTGTGCCTGTGCTGGCTGTCTGAACAGTGGTATTGTCATGAGGGTATTAATCCAGAGACCCAGGTAATATCCCAGGGACCAGGGCTTGAATCAATTTGAATTTAATTCCAATTTTAAAAATCCGGAATTAAGAGTCTAATTATGGCTATGAATCCATTATTGATTGTTGGAAAAACCCATTTGGGTCATTAATGTCCTTTAGGGAAGGAAACTGCCATCCTTACCTGGTTCGGCCAACACGTGACTCCAGACCCACAGCAATGTGGGTGACTCTTAACTGCCCTCTGGGTAATTAGGGATGGGTAATAAATGCTGGCCTGGTCAGTGATGCCCTCATCCTGTGAATGATTTTTTTAAAAAGTAATCCTGAATTTCGTATTGAAAGTGTGAGTTGACCTGGTCTCCCCTGCACACTCGGGCAATGTCTTCCAGACTGTGACCACTCACTGCAGAAAATCGCTTTCTTCTCCATCACCTTTATTTCTTTTGTGAATTTAAATCTGTATCTCTTGGTCTGGATCCTGTCATAATGGGAGCGGTTTCTCCTGATCTATTGGCCCGACCTTATTGAGAAAGAAATGTTCTTTAGAGTGGCACGTTGTCTGTAGCTAAATGAAGATTCACTGTGGCATAATCTGTAGCCTCACGGCCCAGCATATCCCCCACTCAACTATTACCATCAGCCTGGGGATCAACCCTGGTTCAATGGAGAGTGCAGGTGGACATGCCAAGAGCAGCACCAGGCAGGCCTGAAGATGAGGTGCCAAGCTGGTGAAGCCACCAAACAGGATTACTTCCAAACAGCATAAACAGCCAGTGATAGACAGAGCTAAGTGATGCCACGACCATTGGATCAGATCTAAGCTCTGCAGTCCTTACACATCCAGTGGTGAATGGGGGTGGACAATTGAACAACTTACTGGAGGAGGAGGCTCCACAAATCTCCCCATCCTCAATGACGGAGGAGCCCAGCACATCAGGGCAAAAGATAAGTCTCTAGCTTTCACAGCAATCTTCAGCCAGAAGTACTGAGCAGATGGTCCATCTCAGCCTCCTCCAGTGGTCCCCAATATCACAGATACCAGTCTCCAGCCAATTCAATTCACTCCACGTGATGTCAAGAAACAGTTGGAGACACTGGATGCTGCAAAGGCTGTGGGCCCTGACAACATTCCAGCAATAGTACTGAAGACTTGTGCTCCAGAACCTGCTGCTCCCCCACCCAAGCTGTTCCAGTTACAACACTGGCAGCTACCCGACAATGTGGAAAACTGTCCAGATATGTGCTGAACACAAAAAACAGGACAAATCATAGCTTCTTGATGGGAAAATCATGCCTGACAAATTTACTGGAATTCTTTGTTGAGGCAATAAACCGGGAAGATAAAGGGGAGGCAGTTGATGTAATATATTTGAGTTTTCAGAAGATGTTTGATAAGGTGCCACATATTAGGCTGCTTAATAAGGGAAGAGTCCATGATGATGGATGTGATGTAGGAACATGGATCGAAGATTGTCTGATAGATACCAGAGAGTTGGGATAAAGACGATGTGCTCTCAGACTGGCAACTTGTAACTAGTGGAGTGCCACAGGGATCAGTGCTGGGACCATATGTGCTATTAGTAACATATATTGATAGTAAGGAAAGTGAATGTACTTTGTGGATGTGACAATAATGGGTAGGAAGGCAAGTGGTGAGGATGAGACAGCATCTGCAGGGAGGTAGAGCAAGTGGGTAAAAACCTGGCAGGTTACTGAATCACAGAGTGAGAATCAGAGAGTTTTTCTGATGAAGAAGGAGACCATTCAGCCCATTGGACAGGGTCTGTCACCAGGTGTCAATCTCCTGCCTTTTCCATTACTATCCCCTCTTGAACCTCCACCACATTTCTGGGCAGTGCATCCTGAACAACTCACTGAGTGAAAGGTTTTAACACACATTACCTTTGCTTTGTTTGTGTTTTAAATCTGTGCCCCTCTTGTTCTTGTTTGTCTTGTGAATGGGAATAACTTTCTCCAGGTTTACTGTCCAGCCCGCTCATGATTTTGAAAACCTCCATTAAATCTCTTCTCAATTTTATTCTTTCTGGGGTACAGTCACAACTTTTTCATTCACCCCTCATCACTACAGTTTCTCATCTCAGGAAACATTCCTCTCAACTGCATACGCACTTTCTCCAATGAGTTCACATCTTTCCCATAACTGGTCTAACAAGTGTCTTGTACAAGTTCGACATCACCTTCCTGTTCTGGTACTCTGCATCCCTGTTAATGAAGCTGAGGATGGTGTGTGCTTTATTAGCTCCTCCCTCTCTACGTGATCTGTGCACATATACCCCCAGCTCTCTCTGCTTTGCCCACACCTTCTCTAGAATTATACCCCTTGTTTTATTTTGTCTTTCAATGTTCTTCTGACCAAAGTGCATCACTGTACGTCATCTCATCTCACCTCACCTCACCTCACCTCACCTCACCTCACCTCACCTCACCTCACCTCACCTCACCTCACCTCACCTCACCTCATCCCACCTCACCTCACCTCACCTCATCCCACCTCACCTCACCTCATCCCACCTCACCTCACCTCACCTCACCTCACCTCACCTCACCTCACCTCACCTCATCCCACCTCACCTCACCTCACCTCACCTCACCTCACCTCACCTCACCTCATCCCACCTCACCTCACCTCATCCCACCTCACCTCACCTCATCCCACCTCACCTCACCTCATCCCACCTCACCTCACCTCACCTCACCTCACCTCACCTCACCTCACCTCACCTCACCTCATCCCACCTCACCTCACCTCACCTCACCTCATCCCACCTCACCTCACCTCACCTCACCTCACCTCACCTCACCTCACCTCACCTCACCTCACCTCACCTCACCTCATCCCACCTCACCTCACCTCATCCCACCTCACCTCACCTCACCTCATCCCACCTCACCTCACCTCATCCCACCTCACCTCACCTCACCTCACCTCACCTCACCTCACCTCACCTCACCTCACCTCATCCCACCTCACCTCACCTCACCTCACCTCACCTCATCCCACCTCACCTCATCCCACCTCACCTCATCCCACCTCACCTCACCTCATCCCACCTCACCTCATCCCACCTCACCTCATCCCACCTCACCTCACCTCATCTCACCTCACCTCATCCCACCTCACCTCATCCCACCTCACCTCACCTCATCCCACCTCACCTCATCCCACCTCACCTCATCCCACCTCACCTCATCCCACCTCACCTCATCTCACCTCACCTCACCTCACCTCATCTAAAAAGAAAACCTCACATTTCTTTGCATCGAACTGCATCTGCTCCCTACCCACCCACGCCACCAAATTGTCACTGGTCCTTTGGAGTCCCACACTGTCCCCCTCACAGTTTACAATTTTTCCAAGTTTAAATGCCATCTGGAATCTTTGAAATTATCCTTTGTACACGAAGATCGAGACTATTAACAACAACAACAAAAGCAGAAATTGCTGGAAAAGATCAGCAGATCTGGTAGCATCCGTGGTAAGAATGCAGCTCACCAACAGATATCAGATGGAATATAACAAAGGGAAATGTGAGGTGATGCACTTTGTCCAAAAGAATAGAGGAGTAGGATATGGTTTAAATGGAGAAAGACTGTGGAAAGATACAGAACAGAGGGATTTGGGAGTCCGTGCACGTCAACCTAAAGTTAGCGTCCATGTTTAGTTGGTAACAGGGAAGGCAAATGGAATATTGGCCTTTACTTCCAAATGAATGGAATATGAAAGTAGGGAGGGATTATTAAAACTATACAAGACACCAGTCAGACTACAATTGGAATACTGTGAACAGTCATGGCCTCCTTATCTAAGAATAGATATATTGGCATTAAAGGCAGCCCAGAGAGGGTTCACTGGGATGGTACAGCTCTGGAGTGACTGCCCTATGAGGAGAGGTTGAGTAAATTGGATCTGTTCTTATTAGAATTCAGAAGTATGAGAAATGGCCTGTTAAAACATGCAAGATTCTTAGAGGACTTGACAGGGGAGATGCAAAAGGGCTGTTTCTTCTTGTGGGAGTCAAGAACCAGACAGCACAATCTCAGAATCAGGGGTCATTCATCTAAGATAGAGATAAGGAGGAATTTCTTCTTTCCTAGAGGAGGGAATCTGTGGAATTATTTATCACAGAAGACTGTTGATGTTGGATGATTAAGTATATTCAAGGCTGAGAGAGTCAGATTTTTAATCAGGAAGGGAATCAGTGGTTGTTGGAAAAAGCTGGGAAAGTGCAGTTGAGGCTTATTAAAGTAGCCATGATCGCAGGGAATAGCAGCGCAGACCCGATGGGATGAATGGCCTCACTGCTGCTATGATGATGGTCTGATTAACCCATCCAGTAGTTTTCTTGGTATTGATTGTGTGCATGACAATGTCATATCTTTACTCTTTGTATTTCACTTTCACTTTGAGTTAACTGTGTTTATTTGGCTTCAAGCAGGATCGGTGATTTTCACAGACCTAGTCTCTGGTTTGTCTGCATGCAGTGCAGCTGGTTCAGTGACAAATTTGCTTCCAGCAGCAACTTATTCCAACAGCTTTTGGAAATTCAATCTAACAGTTGCATGCTCTGAAAGGTTGAAATTTGTAGTCCACGAGTGACTAAGCAGCTGACAATTTTGGAGAAAGAGTGGTTGAAATATGCTTCCAGTCCATGGTTGTATGATTGATCTGCTGCAGATGAGCTGTGATGGTCCAGACACGACGAAGTGTGAAATCTGTTCACTGTCAAAGTGAGGGATTGGGATCGTTGACTTGCTGCCATCACTCAGCGATCACAGCGAGCGTGGAAAGGGTTTCCCCAGCTCCACTGCTGTCTCCCGGCAGAAACCTCATCCCACTCTATCTCTGGCTCTGTTTCCAATCACAGGCTCCAGAGCTCGGCACAGAGAGGGAGCGGGAGGCTGTAACCGTGACAGGGAAGGCACGAGCGAGTGGAATACAAGGCAACACTCATACATATCACAGCTTTCAATTGGCACCAATCTCTGGAACAGCTAATCATACCACAAAGGGGCAGCACTGAGGGAGTGCTGCACTATCAGAGGGCCAGTGCAGAGGGGGTGCCACACAGTCGGAGGGTCAGTACTGAGGGAGTGTTGCACTATCAGAGGGACAGTACTGAGGGAGTGCCGCACTGTCAGAGGGTCAGTGCTGAGGGAGTGCTGCACTGTCAGAGGGTCAGTACTGAGGGAGTGCCACGCTGTCAGATGGTCAGTGCTGAGTGAGGGCTGCACTGTCAGAGGGTCAGTGCTGAGTGAGGGCCGCACTGTCAGAGGGTCAGTACTGAGTGAGGGCCGCACTGTCAGAGGGTCAGTGCTGAGTGAGGGCCGCACTGTCAGAGGGTCAGTACTGAGTGACGGCCGCACTGTCAGAGGGTCAGTGCTGAGGGAGAGCCACACTGTCAGAGGGTCAGTGCTGAGTGAGGGCCACACTGTCAGAGGGTCAGTACTGAGTGATTGCCGCACTGTCCGAGGGTCAGTACTGAGGGAGTGCCGCACTGTCAGAGGGTTAGTACTGAGGGAGTGCCGCACTGTCAGAAGGTTAGTGCTGAGGGAGTGCCGCACTGTCAGAGGGTCAGTACTGATGGAGTGCTGCACTGTCGTAGGGTGAGTACTGAGGGAGTGCTACACTGTCAGAGGGTTAGTACTTAGGGAGTGCAGCACTGTCAAAGGGTCAGTGCTGAGTGAGCGCCGCACTGTCAGAGGGTCAGTGCTGAGGGACTGCCGCACTGTCAGAGGGTCAGTACTGAGGGAATGCCGCACTGTCAGAGGGTCAGTGCTGAGTGAGCGCCGCACTGTCAGAGGGTCAGTGCTGAGGGGGTGCAGCACTGTCAGACGGTCAGTGCTGAGGGAATGCCGCACTGTCAGAGGGTCAGTGCTGAGTGAGGGCCGCACTGTCAGAGGGTCAGTGCTGAGGGAGAGCCGCACTGTCAAAGGGTCAGTGCTGAGGGAGAGCCGCACTGTCAGAGAGTCAATGCTGAGGGAGAGCCGCACTGTCAATGGGTCAGTACTGAGGGAGTGCCCTACTGTCAGAGGGTCAGTACTGATGGAGTGCAGCGCTGTCAGAGGGTCAGTGCTGAGGTAGTGTTGCACTGTCAGAGGGTCAGTACTGAGGGTTTGCAGCTATGTCGGAGTGTCAGTACTGAGGGTGTGCTGCACTGTCAGAGGGTCAGTACTGAGTGATTGCCGCACTGTCCGAGGGTCAGTACTGAGGGAGTGCCGCACTGACAGAGGGTCCGTGCTGAGGGAGTGCCGCACTGTCAGAGGGTTAGTGCTGAGGGAGTGCCGCACTGTCAGAGGGTCATTGCTGAGGGAGTGCTACACTGTCAGAGGGTTAGTACTTAGGGAGTGCAGCACTGTCAAAGGATCAGTGCTGAGTATGCGCCGCACTGTCAGAGGGTCAGTGCTGAGGGGGTGCAGCACTGTCAGACGGTCAGTGCTGAGGGAGTGCTGCACTGTCAGAGGGTCAGTGCTGAGGGAATGCTGCACTGTCAGAGGGTCAGTACTGAGGGTGTGCAGCACTGTTGGAGGGTCAGTGCTGAGTGAGGGCCGCACTGTCAGCGGGTCAGTGGTGAGGGAGTGCTGAACTGTCAGAGGGTCAGATTTTTTTTAGATTAGATTACAGTGTGGAAACAGGCCCTTCGGCCCAACAAGTCCACACTGACCCGCCGAAGCGAAACCCACCCATACCCCTACATTTACCCCTAATCTAATACTACGGGCAATTTAGCATGGCCAATTCACCTGACCTGCACATCTTTTGGACTGTGGGAGGAAACCGGAGCACCCGGAGGAAACCCACGCAGACACGGGGAGAACGTGCAAACTCCACACAGTCAGTCGCCTGAGGCGGGAATTGAACCCGGGTCTCTGGCGCTGTGAGGCAGCAGTGCTAACCACTGTGCCACCGTGCCGCCCACCAGGGTCAGTGCTGAGGGAGTGCAGCGCTGTCAGAGGGTCAGTACTGAGGGAGTGTTGCGCTGTCAGAGGGTCAGTGCTGAGGGAGTGTTGCGCTGTCAGAGGGTCAGTGCTGAGGGAGTGCTGCACTGTCAGAGGGTTAGTACTTAGGGAGTGCCGCACTGTCAGAGGGTCAGTGCTGAGGGAGTGCGGCACTGTCAAAGGGTCAGTGCTGAGTGAGCGCAGCACTGTCAGAGGGTCAGTACTGAGGGAGTCACGCACTGTCAGAGGATCAGTACTGAGGGAGTGCTGCAATGTCAAAGGATCAGTGCTGATGGCGGGTTGCACTGTCGTAGGGTGAGTACTGTGGGAGTGTCACACTGTCAGCGGGTCAGTACTGATGGAGGGCTGCACTGTCAGAGGGTCAGGACTGAGGGAGTGTTGCACTGTCACAGGGACAGTACTGAGGGAGTGCCACGCTGTCAGAGGGTCAGTGCTGAGTGAGGGCTGCACTGTCAGAGGGTCAGTACTGAGTGAGGGCCGCACTGTCAGAGGGTCAGTGCTGAGTGAGGGCCGCACTGTCAGAGGGTCAGTACTGAGTGAGGGCCGCACTGTCAGAGGGTCAGTGCTGACAGAGAGCCACACTGTCAGAGGGTCAGTGCTGAGGGAGGGCCGCACTGTCAGAGGGTCAGTGCTGAGGGAGTGTTGCACTGTCACAGGGACAGTACTGAGGGAGTGCCACGCTGTCAGAGGGTCAGTGCTGAGTGAGGGCTGCACTGTCAGAGGGTCAGTGCTGAGTGAGGGCCGCACTGTCAGAGGGTCAGTACTGAGTGAGGGCCGCACTGTCAGAGGGTCAGTGCTGACGGAAAGCCACACTGTCAGATGGTCAGTGCTGAGGGATGGCCGCACTGTCAGAGAGTCAGTGCTGGGGGAGTGCCGCACTGTCAGAGGGTCAGTGCTGAGGGAGTGCCGCACTGTCAGAGGGTCAGTACTGAGGGAGTGCTGCACTGTCAGAGGGTCAGTGCTGAGGGAGTGTTGCACTGTCACAGGGACAGTACTGAGGGAGTGCCACGCTGTCAGAGGGTCAGTGCTGAGTGAGGGCCGCACTGTCAGAGGGTCAGTGCTGAGTGAGGGCCGCACTGTCAGAGGGTCAGTGCTGAGTGAGGGCCGCACTGTCAGAGGGTCAGTGCTGAGTGAGGGCCGCACTGTCAGAGGGTCAGTACTGAGTGAGGGCCGCACTGTCAGAGGGTCAGTGCTGAGGGAGAGCCACACTGTCAGAGGGTCAGTGCTGAGGGAGGGCCGCACTGTCAGAGGGTCAGTGCTGAGTGACGGCCGCACTGTCAGAGGGTCAGTGCTGAGGGAGAGCCACACTGTCAGAGGGTCAGTGCTGAGGGTGGGCCGCACTGTCAGAGGTCAGTGCTGAGTGAGGGCCGCACTGTCAGAGGGTCAGTACTGAGTGATTGCCGCACTGACCGAGGGTCAGTACTGAGGGAGTGCCGCACTGACAGAGGGTCCGTGCTGAGGGAGTGCCGCACTGTCAGAGGGTTAGTGCTGAGGGAGTGCCGCACTGTCAGAAGGTTAGTGCTGAGGGAGTGCCGCACTGTCAGAGGGTCAGTACTGATGGAGTGCTGCACTGTCGTAGGGTGAGTACTGAGGGAGTGCTACACTGTCAGAGGGTTAGTACTTAGGGAGTGCAGCACTGTCAAAGGGTCAGTGCTGAGTGAGCGCCGCACTGTCAGAGGGTCAGTGCTGAGTGAGGGCCGCACTGTCAGAGGGTCAGTGCTGAGGTGGTGCAGCACTGTCAGAGGGTCAGTGCTGAGTGAGGGCCGCACTGTCAGAGGGTCAGTGCTGAGTGAGGGCCGCACTGTCAGAGGGTCAGTGCTGAGTGAGGGCCGCACTGTCAGAGGCTCAGTGCTGAGGGAGAGCCGCACTGTCAGAGGGTCAGTGCTGAGGGAGAGCCGCACTGTCAGAGAGTCAATGCTGAGGGAGTGTTGCACTGTCACAGGGACAGTACTGAGGGAGTGCCACGCTGTCAGAGGGTCAGTGCTGAGGGAGGGCCGAACTGTCAGAGGGTCAGTGCTGAGGGGGTGCAGCACTGTCAGAGGGTCAGTGCTGAGGGAGTGCTGCACTGTCAGAGGGTCAGTGCTGAGGGAATGCTGCACTGTCAGAGGGTCAGTACTGAGGGAGTGCTGCACTGTCAGAGGGTCAGTGCTGAGGGAATGCTGCACTGTCAGAGGGTCAGTACTGAGGGTGTGCAGCAGTGTTGGAGGGTCAGTGCTGAGGGAGTGTTGCGCTGTCAGAGGGTCAGTGCTGAGGGAGTGTTGCGCTGTCAGAGGGTCAGTGCTGAGGGAGTGTTGCGCTGTCAGAGGGTCAGTGCTGAGGGAGTGCTGCACTGTCAGAGGGTCAGTGCTTAGGGAGTTCTGCACTGTCAGAGGATCAGTACTGAGGGAGTGCCACACTGTCAGAGGGTCAGTGCTGAGGGAGTGCTGCACTGTGAAAGGATCAGTGCTGATGGCGGGTTGCACTGTCGTAGGGTGAGTACTGCGGGAGTGTCACACTGTCAGCGGGTCAGTACTGATGGAGGGCTGCACTGTCAGAGGGTCAGTGCTGAGGGAGTGTTGCGCTGTCAGAGGGTCAGTGCTGAGGGAGTGCTGCACTGTCAGAGGGTTAGTACTTAGGGAGTGCCGCACTGTCAGAGGGTCAGTGCTGAGGGAGTGCGGCACTGTCAAAGGGTCAGTGCTGAGTGAGCGCAGCACTGTCAGAGGGTCAGTACTGAGGGAGTCACGCACTGTCAGAGGGTTAGTGCTGAGTGAGCGCCGCACTGTCAGAGGATCAGTACTGAGGGAGTGCTGCAATGTCAAAGGATCAGTGCTGATGGCGGGTTGCACTGTCGTAGGGTGAGTACTGCGGGAGTGTCACACTGTCAGCGGGTCAGTACTGATGGAGGGCTGCACTGTCAGAGGGTCAGGACTGAGGGAGTGTTGCACTGTCACAGGGACAGTACTGAGGGAGTGCCACGCTGTCAGAGGGTCAGTGCTGAGTGAGGGCTGCACTGTCAGTGGATCAGTGCTGAGTGAGGGCCGCACTGTCAGAGGGTCAGTGCTGAGTGAGGGCCGCACTGTCAGAGGGTCAGTACTGAGTGAGGGCCGCACTGTCAGAGGGTCAGTGCTGACAGAGAGCCACACTGTCAGAGGGTCAGTGCTGAGGGAGGGCCGCACTGTCAGAGGGTCAGTGCTGAGGGAGTGTTGCACTGTCACAGGGACAGTACTGAGGGAGTGCCACGCTGTCAGAGGGTCAGTACTGAGTGAGGGCCGCACTGTCAGAGGGTCAGTGCTGACGGAGAGCCACACTGTCAGAGGGTCAGTGCTGAGGGATGGCCGCACTGTCAGAGAGTCAGTGCTGGGGGAGTGCCGCACTGTCAGAGGGTCAGTGCTGAGGGAGTGCCGCACTGTCAGAGGGTCAGTACTGAGGGAGTGCTGCACTGTCAGAGGGTCAGTGCTGAGGGAGTGTTGCACTGTCACAGGGACAGTACTGAGGGAGTGCCACGCTGTCAGAGGGTCAGTGCTGAGTGAGGGCCGCACTGTCAGAGGGTCAGTGATGAGTGAGGGCCGCACTGTCAGAGGGTCAGTGCTGAGTGAGGGCCGCACTGTCAGAGGGTCAGTACTGAGTGAGGGCCGCACTGTCAGAGGGTCAGTGCTGAGGGAGAGCCACACTGTCAGAGGGTCAGTGCTGAGGGAGGGCCGCACTGTCAGAGGGTCAGTGCTGAGTGACGGCCGCACTGTCAGAGGGTCAGTGCTGAGGGAGAGCCACACTGTCAGAGGGTCAGTGCTGAGGGTGGGCCGCACTGTCAGAGGTCAGTGCTGAGTGAGGGCCGCACTGTCAGAGGGTCAGTACTGAGTGATTGCCGCACTGTCCGAGGGTCAGTACTGAGGGAGTGCCGCACTGACAGAGGGTCCGTGCTGAGGGAGTGCCGCACTGTCAGAAGGTTAGTGCTGAGGGAGTGCCGCACTGTCAGAGGGTCAGTACTGATGGAGTGCTGCACTGTCGTAGGGTGAGTACTGAGGGAGTGCTACACTGTCAAAGGGTCAGTGCTGAGTGAGCGCCGCACTGTCAGAGGGTCAGTGCTGAGGGAATGCCGCACTGTCAGAGGGTCAGTGCTGAGTGAGGGCCGCACTGTCAGAGGGTCAGTGCTGAGGTGGTGCAGCACTGTCAGAGGGTCAGTGCTGAGTGAGGGCCGCACTGTCAGAGGGTCAGTGCTGAGTGAGGGCCGCACTGTCAGAGGGTCAGTGCTGAGTGAGGGCCGCACTGTCAGAGGCTCAGTGCTGAGGGAGAGCCGCACTGTCAGAGGGTCAGTGCTGAGGGAGAGCCGCACTGTCAGAGAGTCAATGCTGAGGGAGTGTTGCACTGTCACAGGGACAGTACTGAGGGAGTGCCACGCTGTCAGAGGGTCAGTGCTGAGGGAGGGCCGAACTGTCAGAGGGTCAGTGCTGAGGGGGTGCAGCACTGTCAGAGGGTCAGTGCTGAGGGAGTGCTGCACTGTCAGAGGGTCAGTGCTGAGGGAATGCTGCACTGTCAGAGGGTCAGTACTGAGGGAGTGCTGCACTGTCAGAGGGTCAGTGCTGAGGGAATGCTGCACTGTCAGAGGGTCAGTACTGAGGGTGTGCAGCACTGTCAAAGGGTCAGTGCTGAGTGAGCGCCGCACTGTCAGAGGGTCAGTGCTGAGGGAATGCCGCACTGTCAGAGGGTCAGTGCTGAGGTGGTGCAGCACTGTCAGAGGGTCAGTGCTGAGTGAGGGCCGCACTGTCAGAGGGTCAGTGCTGAGGGGGTGCAGCACTGTCAGAGGGTCAGTGCTGAGGGAGTGCAGCGCTGTCAGAGGGTCAGTGCTGAGGGAATGCTGCACTGTCAGAGGGTCAGTACTGAGGGAGTGCTGCACTGTCAGAGGGTCAGTGCTGAGGGAATGCTGCACTGTCAGAGGGTCAGTACTGAGGGTGTGCAGCACTGTTGGAGGGTCAGTGCTGAGTGAGGGCCGCACTGTCAGCGGGTCAGTGGTGAGGGAGTGCTGAACTGTAAGAGGGTCAGTGGTGAGGGAGTGTTGCGCTGTCAGAGGGTCAGTGCTGAGGGAGTGTTGCGCTGTCAGAGGGTCAGTGCTGAGGGAGTGCTGCAGTGTCAGAGGGTCAGTGCTTAGGGAGTTCTGCACTGTCAGAGGATCAGTACTGAGGGAGTGCCACACTGTCAGAGGGTCAGTGCTGAGCGAGTGATGCACTGTCAGAGGGTCAGTACTGAGGGAGTGCTGCACTGTCAGAGGGTCACTACTGAGGGTGTGCTGCACTGTCAGAGGGTCAGTACTGAGGGAGTGCTGCACTGTGAAAGGATCAGTGCTGATGGCGGGTTGCACTGTCGTAGGGTGAGTACTGCGGGAGTGTCACACTGTCAGCGGGTCAGTACTGATGGAGGGCTGCACTGTCAGAGGGTCAGGACTGCACTGTCAGAAGGTCAGTACTGAGTGAGGGCCGCACTATCAGAGAGTCAGTGCTGAGGGAGTGCCGCACTCTCTGAGGGTCAGTGCTGAGGGAGTGCCGCACTGTCAGGGTCAGTACCGAGGGAGTGCTGCACTGTCATAGGGTCAGTGCTCAGGGAGTGCCGCACTGTCAGAGGGTCAGTGCTGAGGAAGTGCAGCACTGTCAGAGGGTCAGTGCTGAGGGAGAGTTGCACTGTCAGACGGTCAGTACTAAGGGAGTGCCGCACTGTCAGAGGGTTAGTCCTGTGGATGTGCAGCTACGTTGGAGGGTCAGTGCTGATGGCGCGCCGCACTGTCAGAGGGTCAGTGCTGAGGGAGAGCCGCACTGTCAGAGAGTCATTGCTGAGGGAGTGCTGCACTGTCTGAGGGTTAGTGCTGAGGGATTGCCGCACTGTCAAAGGGACAGTACTGAGGGAGTGGCACACTGTCAGAGGGTCAGTACTGAGGGAGTGCCGTACTGTCAGAGGGTCAGTACTGAGGGAGTGCCGTACTGTCAGAGGGTCAGTACTGAGGGAGTGCCGTACTGTCAGAGGGTCAGTACTGATGGAGTGCAGCGCTGTCAGAGGGTCAGTGCTGAGGTAGTGCTGCACTGTCAGAGGGTCAGTGCTGAGGGAGTGCTGCACTGTCAGAGGGTCAGTACTGAGGGAGTGGCACACTGTCAGAGGGTCAGTACTGAGGGAGTGCTTTACTGTCAGAGGGCCAGTACTGAGGGCGGTCCGCACTGACAGAGGGTCAGTGCTGAGGGAGCTCCACACTGTCAAAGGGTCAGTACTGATGGAGGGCTGCACTGTCAGAGGGTCAGTACTGAGGGTGTGCAGCACTGTTGGAGGGTCAGTGCTGAGGGAGTGCAGCGCTGTCAGACGGTCAGTACTGAGGGAGTGCAGCGCTGTCAGCGGGTCAGTACTGAGGGAGTGCAGCGCTGTCAGAGGGTCAGTACTGTGGGAGTGTTGCGCTGTCAGAGGGTCAGTGCTGAGGGAGAGTTGCGCTGTCAGAGGGTCAGTGCTGAGGGATTGCTGCACTGTCAGAGGGTCAGTGCTGAGGGATTGCTGCACTGTCAGAGGGTCAGTGCTGAGGGAGTGCCGCACTGTCAGAGGGTCAGTACTGAGGGAGTGCCGCACTGTCAGAGGGTCAGTGCTGATGGAGTGCCGCACTGTCAGAGGGTCAGTGTGAGTGAGCGTCGCACTGTGAGAGGTTCAGTGCTGAGGGAGTGCAGCACTGTCAGCCGGTCAGTACTGAGGGAGTGCTGCACTGTCAGAGGTTCAGTGCTGAGGGAGTGCAGCACTGTCAGAGGGTCAGGGGTTAGGGAGTGTCACACTGTCAGAGGGTCAGTACTGAGGGAGTGCCGCACTGTTGGAGGGTCACTGCTGAGGGAATGCTGCACTGTCAGAGGGTCAGTACTGAGGGTGTGCAGCATTGTCAGAGGGTCAGTGCTGAGGGAGTGCTGCACTGTCAGAGGGTCAGTACTGAGGGAGTGCTGCACTGTCAGAGGGTCAGTACTGAGGGAGTGCTGCACTGTCAGAGGGTCAGTACTGAGGGAGTGCTGCACTGTCAGAGGGTCAGTACTGAGGGAGTGCTGCACTGTCAGAGGGTCAGTACTGAGGGAGTGCCGCACTGTCAGAGGGTCAGTGCTGATGGAGTGCCGCACTGTCAGAGGGTCAGTGTGAGTGAGCGTCGCACTGTGAGAGGTTCAGTGCTGAGGGAGTGCAGCACTGTCAGCCGGTCAGTACTGAGGGAGTGCTGCACTGTCAGAGGTTCAGTGCTGAGGGAGTGCAGCACTGTCAGAGGGTCAGGGGTTAGGGAGTGTCACACTGTCAGAGGGTCAGTACTGAGGGAGTGCCGCACTGTTGGAGGGTCACTGCTGAGGGAATGCTGCACTGTCAGAGGGTCAGTACTGAGGGTGTGCAGCATTGTCAGAGGGTCAGTGCTGAGGGAGTGCTGCACTGTCAGAGGGTCAGTACTGAGGGAGTGCTGCACTGTCAGAGGGTCAGTACTGAGGGAGTGCTGCACTGTCAGAGGGTCAGTACTGAGGGAGTGCTGCACTGTCAGAGGGTCAGTGCTGAGGGAGGACCGCACTGTCAGCGGGTCAGTGCTGAGTGAGTGCTGCACTGTGTGAGGGTCAGTACTGAGGTTGTGCAGCAATGTCGGAGGGTCAGTACTGAGGGAGTGCCACACTGTCAGAGGGTCAGTGCTGAGGGAGGGCCGCACTGTCAGAGGTCAGTGCTGAGTGAGGGCCGCACTGTCAGAGGGTCAGTACTGAGTGATTGCCGCACTGTCCGAGGGTCAGTACTGAGGGAGTGCCGCACTGACAGAGGGTCCGTGCTGAGGGAGTGCCGCACTGTCAGAGGGTTAGTGCTGAGGGAGTGCCGCACTGTCAGAAGGTTAGTGCTGAGGGAGTGCCGCACTGTCAGAGGGTCAGTACTGATGGAGTGCTGCACTGTCGTAGGGTGAGTACTGAGGGAGTGCTACACTGTCAGAGGGTTAGTACTTAGGGAGTGCAGCACTGTCAAAGGGTCAGTGCTGAGTGAGCGCCGCACTGTCAGAGGGTCAGTGCTGAGGTGGTGCAGCACTGTCAGAGGGTCAGTGCTGAGTGAGCGCCGCACTGTCAAAGGGTCAGTACTGAGGGAGTGCCGTACTGTCAGAGGGTCAGTACTGATGGAGTGCAGCGCTGTCAGAGGGTCAGTACTGAGGTAGTGTTGCACTGTCAGAGGGTCAGTACTGAGGGTATGCAGCTATGTCGGAGTGTCAGTACTGAGTGATTGACGCACTGTCCGAGGGTCAGTACTGAGGGAGTGCCGCACTGACAGAGGGTCTGTGCTGAGGGAGTGCCGCACTGGCAGAGGGTTAGTGCTGAGGGAGTGCCGCACTGTCAGAGGGTCATTGCTGAGGGAGTGCTGCACTGTCGTAGGGTGAGTACTGAGGGAGTGCTGCACTGTCAGAGGGTTAGTACTTAGGGAGTGCAGCACTGTCAAAGGGTCAGTGCTGAGTATGCGCCGCACTGACAGAGGGTCAGTGCTGAGGGGGTGCAGCACTGTCAGACGGTCAGTGCTGAGGGAGTGCTGCACTGTCAGAGGATCAGTGCTGAGGGTGTGCAGCACTGTTGGAGGGTCAGTGCTGAGTGAGGGCCGCACTGTCAGCGGGTCAGTGGTGAGGGAGTGCTGAACTGTCAGAGGGTCAGTACTGAGGGAGGGCTGCACTGTCAGAGGGTCAGGACTGAGGGAGTGCTGCACTGTCAGAGGGTCAGTACTGAGGGAGTGCAGCACTGTCAGAGGGTCAGTGCTGCACTGTCAGAAGGTCAGTACTGAGTGAGGGCCGCACTATCAGAGAGTCAGTGCTGAGGGAGTGCCGCACTCTCTGAGGGTCAGTGCTGAGGGAGTGCCGCACTGTCAGGGTCAGTACCGAGGGAGTGCTGCACTGTCATAGGGTCAGTGCTCAGGGAGTGCCGCACTGTCAGAGGGTCAGTGCTGAGGAAGTGCAGCACTGTCAGAGGGTCAGTACTGAGGGAGTGCAGCACTGTCAGAGAGTCAGTGCTGAGGGAGAGTTGCACTGTCAGACGGTCAGTACTAAGGGAGTGCCACACTGTCAGAGGGTTAGTACTGTGGATGTGCAGCTTCGTTGGAGGGTCAGTGCTGATGGCGCGCCGCACTGTCAAAGGGTCAGTACTAAGGGAGTGCCGCACTGTCAGAGGGTTAGTACTGTGGATGTGCAGCTTCGTTGGAGGGTCAGTGCTGATGGCGCGCCGCACTGTCAGAGGGTCAGTGCTGAGGGATTGCCGCACTGTCAAAGGGACAGTACTGAGGGAGTGCCGTACTGTCAGAGGGTCAGTACTGATGGAGTGCAGCGCTGTCAGAGGGTCAGTGCTGAGGTAGTGCTGCACTGTCAGAGGGTCAGTACTGAGGATGTGCTGCAATGTCGTAGGGTGAGTACTGAGGGAGTGCCGCACTGACAGAGGGTCAGTGCTGAGGGAGTGCCGCACTGTCGTAGGGTGAGTACTGAGGGAGTGCACCACTGTCAGACGGTCAGTGCTGAGGGAGTGCTGCACTGACAGAGGGCCAGTACTGAGGGCGGTCCGCACTGACAGAGGGTCAGTGCTGAGGGAGCTCCACACTGTCAAAGGGTCAGTACTGATGGAGGGCTGCACTGTCAGAGGGTCAGTACTAAGGTTGTGCAGCACTGTTGGAGGGTCAGTGCTGAGGGAGTGCAGCGCTGTCAGACGGTCAGTACTGAGGGAGTGCAGCGCTGTCAGCGGGTCAGTACTGAGGGAGTGCAGCGCTGTCAGAGGGTCAGTACTGTGGGAGTGTTGCGCTGTCAGAGGGTCAGTGCTGAGGGAGAGTTGCGCTGTCAGAGGGTCAGTGCTGAGGGATTGCTGCACTGTCAGAGGGTCAGTGCTGAGGGAGTGCCACACTGTCAGAGAGTCAGTACTGAGTGAGGGCCGCACTGTCAGACGGTCAGTACTGAGGGAGTGCAGCGCTGTCAGCGGGTCAGTACTGAGGGAGTGCAGCGCTGTCAGAGGGTCAGTACTGTGGGAGTGTTGCGCTGTCAGAGGGTCAGTGCTGAGGGATTGCTGCACTGTCAGAGGGTCAGTGCTGAGGGATTGCTGCACTGTCAGAGGGTCAGTGCTGAGGGAGTGCCACACTGTCAGAGAGTCAGTACTGAGTGAGGGCCGCACTGTCAGAGGGTCAGTACTGAGGGAGGGTTGCGCTGTCAGAGGGTCAGTGCTCTGAGGGAGTGCTGCACTGTCATAGGGTCAGTACTGAGGGAGTGCCGCACTGTCAGAGGGTCAGTACTGAGGCAGTGCCGCACTGTCTGAGGGTTAGTACTGAGGGAGTGCCGCACTGTCAGAGGGTCAGTGCTGAGGGACCGCCGCACTGTCAAAGGGTCAGTGCTGAGGGAGTGTTGCGCTGTCAGAGGGTCAGTACTGAGTGAGTGCCGCACTGTCATAGGGTTAGTACTGAGGATGTGCAGCTACGTTAGAGGGTCAGTGCTGAGAGAGCGCCGCACTGTCAGAGGGTCAGTGCTGATGGAGTGCCGCACTGTCAGAGGGTCAGTGTGAGTGAGTGTCGCACTGTGAGAGGTTCAGTGCTGAGGGAGTGCAGCACTGTCAGCCGGTCAGTACTGAGGGAGTGCTGCACTGTCAGAGGTTCAGTGCTGAGGGAGTGCAGCACTGTCAGAGGGTCAGGGGTTAGGGAGTGTCACACTGTCAGAGGGTCAGTACTGAGGGAGTGCCGCACTGTTGGAGGGTCACTGCTGAGGGAATGCTGCACTGTCAGAGGGTCAGTACTGAGGGTGTGCAGCATTGTCAGAGGGTCAGTGCTGAGGGAGTGCTGCACTGTCAGAGGGTCAGTACTGAGGGAGTGCTGCACTGTCAGAGGGTCAGTACTGAGGGAGTGCTGCACTGTCAGAGGGTCAGTACTGAGGGAGTGCTGCACTGTCAGAGGGTCAGTACTGAGGGAGTGCCGCACTGTCAGAGGTTTAATGCTGAGGGAGTGCTGCACTGTCAGAGGGTCAGTGCTGAGGGATTGACACACTGTCAGAGGGTCAATAGAGAGGGTGTGCCGCACTGACAGAGGGTCCGTGCTGAGGGAGTGCCGCACTGTCGGAGGGTCAGTCCTGAGGGAGTGTCACACTGTCAGAGGGTCAGTACTGAGGGAGTGCTGCACTATCAGTGGGTCAGCACTGCGGGAGTGCCACACTGTCAGAGGGTCAGTAGTATGGGAATGCCACACTGTCAGCGGGTCAGTATTGAGGGAGTGCCACACTGTCAGAGGGTCAGTACTGAGGGAGTGCCACACTGTCAGCGGGTCCGTATTGAGGGAGTGCTGCACTGTCGTAGGGTGAGTACTGAGGGAGTGCCATACTGTCAGAGGGTTAGTACTAAGTGAGTGCAGCACTGTCAGAGGGTCAGTACTGATGGAGTGCTGCACTGTCGTAGGGTGAGTACTGAGGGAGTGCCACACTGTCAGAGGGTTCGTACTGAGGTAGTGCTGCACTGTGAGAGGGTCAGTTTTGAGATTGTGCAGCAATGTCGGAGGGTCAGTGCTGAGGGAGTGCCGCACTGTCAGAGAGTCACTGCTGAGGCACTGCTGCACTCTCGGAGGGTCAGTACTGAGGGAGTGCAGCGCTGTCATGGGGTCCGTACTGAGGGAATGCCACACTGTCAGAGGGTCAGTCCTGAGGTCGTGCTGCACTATCTGAGGGTCAGTGCTGAGGTAGTGCTGCTTTGTCAGAGGGTCAGTGCTGAGGGAGTGCTGCACTGTCAGAGGGTCAGTGCTGAGGGTGTGCCACACTGTCAGAGGGTCAGTGCTGAGGGAGTGCTGCACTGTCAGAGGGTCAGTACTGAGGGAGTGCTGCACTGTCAGAGGGTCAGTGCTGAGGGAGTGCCGCACTGTCAGAGGGTCAGTCCTGAGGTAGAGCTGCACTGTCTGAGGGTCAGTGCTGAGGGCTTGCAGCACAGTCGGAGTGTCTGTGCTGAGGGAGTGCCGCACTGTCAGAGGGTCAGTGCTGAGGGAGTGCTGCACTTTCAGAGGGTCAGTGCTGAGGGAGTGCCGCACTGTCGGAGGGTCAGTGCTGAGGGAGTGCCGCACTGTCAGAGGGTCTGTACGGAGCGAGTGCAGCACTCTGAGGTTCAGTACTGAGGTATTGCCGCACTGTCGGAGGGTCAGTGCTGAGGGAGTGCTGCACTTTCAGAGGGTCAGTACTGAGGGAGTGCTGCACTGTCAGAGGGTCAGTACTGAGGGAGTGCAGTGCTGTCAGAGGTTCAGTACTGAGGGAGTGCTGCACTGTCAGAGGTTCAGTTCTGAGGGAGCGCCGCACATTCAGAGGGTCAGTCCTGAGGTATTGCCGCACTGTCAGAGTGTCAGTACTGAGGGAGTGCAGCGCTGTCAGCGGGTCAGTACTGAGGGAGTACAGTGCTGTCAGAGGAACAGTACTGTGGGAGCGCCACACTGTCAGAGGGTCAGTTCTGAGGTAGTGCTGCACTGTCAGAGAGTCACTGCTGAGGGAGTGCTGTACTGTCGGAGGGTCAGTACTGACGGTGTGCAGTACTGTCAGAGGTTCAGTGCTAATGGAGTGCCGCACTGTCAGAGGGACAGTGCTGAGGGAGTGCCACACTGTCAGAGGGTCAGTACTGAGGGAGCGCCACATTGTCAGAGGGTCAGTCCTGAGGTCGTGCTGCACTGTCTGAGGGTCCTTTGATGAGGTAGTGCTGCTTTGTCAGAGGGTCAGTGCTGAGGGAGTGCTGCACTGTTGGAGGGTCAGTGCTGAGGGAGTGCAGCACTGTCAGAGGGACAATACATAGGTAGTGCTGCACTGTCAGAGGGTCTGTACTGAGGGAGCACCGCACTGTCAGAGGGTCAGTGCTGAGGTAGTGCTGCACTGTCAGGGAGTCACTGCTGAGGGAGTGCTGCATTGTCAGAGGGTCAGTACTGAGGGAGTGCCGCACAGTCAGAGGGTCAGTACTGAGGGAGTGAAGCGCTGTCAGAGGGTCAGTACTGAGGGAGTGAAGCGCTGTCAGAGGGTCACTACTGTGGGAGTGCTGCTCTGTCTGACGATCAGTGCTGAGGTAGTGCTGCACTGTCAGACGGTCAGTGGTGAGGGAGTGGAGTGCTGTCAGAGGGTGAGTTCTGAGGTAGTGCTGCTTTGTCAGAGCGTCAGTACTGAGGGATTGCTGCACTGTCAGAGGGTCAGTACTGAGGGAGTGCCACACTGTCAGAGGGTCCGTACTGAGGGAGTGCTGCACTGTCAGAGGGTCCGTACTGAGGGAGTGCTGCACTGTCAGAGGGTCCGTACTGAGGGAGTGCTGCACTGTCAGAGGGACAGTGCTGAGGGAGTGCCGCACTGTCAGAGGGACAGTGCTGAGGGTGTGCTGCACTGTCGGAGGGTCAGTACTGAGGGAGTGCCGCACAGTCAGAGGGTCAGTACTGAGGGAGTGCAGCACTGTCATAGGTTCAGTACTGAGGGAGTGCCACACTGTCAGAGGGTCAGTACTGAGGGAGTGCAGCGCTGTCATAGGGTCCGTACTGAGGGAATGCCACAGAGTCAGAGGGTCAGTACTGAGGGAGTGCTGCAGTGTCATAAGGTCAGTACTGAGGGAGTGCTGCAGTGTCATAAGGTCAGTACTGAGGGAGTGCCGCACTGTCAGAGGGTCAGTACTGAGGGAGTGCAGCTCTGTCAGAGGGTCAGTGCTGAGGGAGTGCCGCACTGTCAGAGGGTCAGTCCTGAGGTAGAGCTGCACTGTCTGAGGGTCAGTGCTGAGGGTTTGCAGCACAGTCGGAGTGTCTGTGCTGAGGGAGTGCCGCACTGTCAGAGGGTCAGTGCTGAGGGAGTGCTGCACTGTCAGAAGGTCAGTGCTGAGGGAGTGCTGCACTGTCAGAGGGTCAGTACTGAGGGAGTGCCGCACTGTCAGAGGGTCAGTGCTGAGAGAGTGCCGCACTGTCAGAGGGTCAGTGCTGAGGGAGTGCTGCACTGTCAGAGGGGCAGTGCTGAGGGTGTGCTGCACTGTTGGAGGGTCAGTACTGAGGGAGTGCTGCACTGTCAGAGGGTCTGTACGGAGGGAGTGCTGCACTGTCAGAGGTTCAGTACTGAGGGAAGGCCGCACTGTCAGAGAGTCAGTCCTCAGGTGTAGCCGCACTGTCAGAGGGTCAGTACTGAGGGAGTGCAGCGCTGCCAGAGGGTCTGTGCTGAGGGAGTGCGGCACTGTCAGAGGGTCAGTGCTGAGAAAGTGCCGTACTGTCAGAGGGTCAGTGCTGAGGCAGTGTTGCACTGTCAGAGGGTCAGTACTGAGGGAGTGCGGCACTGTCAGAGGGTCAGTGCGGAGGGAGTGTTGCACTGCCGGAGAGTCAGTACTGAGGGAGTGCAGCACTGTCAGAGGATCAGTGCTGAGGGAGTGCCGCACTGTCAGAGGGTCAGTACTGAGGTCGTGCAGCACTGTCTGACGGTCAGTACTGAGGGAGTGCTGCACTGTCAGAGGGTCTGTACTGAGGGAGTGCAGCACTGTCAGATGGTCAGTGCTGAGAGAGTGCTGCACTGCCTGAGGGTCAGTGCTGAGGGAGTGCTGCACTGTCGGACTGTCTGTGCTGAGGGAGTGCAGCACTGTCAGAGGGTCAGTGCTGAGGGAGTGCAGCACTGTCAGAGGGTCAGTGCTGAGGGAGTGGAGCGCTGTCAGAGGGTGAGTTCTGAGGTAGTGCTGCTTTGTCAGAGCGTCAGTACTCAGGGAGTGCTGCACTGTCATAGGGTCCACACTGAGGGATTGCTGCACTGTCAGAGGGTCAGTACTGAGGGAGTGCCACACTGTCAGAGGGTCCGTACTGAGGGAGTGCTGCACTGTCAGAGGGTCCGTACTGAGGGAGTGCTGCACTGTCAGAGGGTCCGTACTGAGGGAGTGCTGCACTGTCAGAGGGTCCGTACTGAGGGAGTGCTGCACTGTCAGAGGGTCCGTACTGAGGGAGTGCTGCACTGTCAGAGGGTCCGTACTGAGGGAGTGCTGCACTGTCAGAGGGTCAGTACTGAGGGAGTGCCACACTGTCAGAGGGTCAGTACTGAGGGTGTGCAGCACTGTCGGAGGGTCAGTACTGAGGGAGTGCCGCACAGTCAGAGGGTCAGTACTGAGGGAGTGCTGCACTGTCATAGGTTCAGTACTGAGGGAGTGCCACACTGTCAGAGGGTCAGTACTGAGGGAGTGCAGCGCTGTCATAGGGTCCGTACTGAGGGAATGCCACAGGGTCAGAGGGTCAGTACTGAGGGAGTGCTGCAGTGTCATAAGGTCAGTACTGAGGGAGTGCCGCACTGTCAGAGGGTCAGTACTGAGGGAGTGCAGCACTGTCAGAGGGTCAGTGCTGAGGGAGTGCCGCACTGTCAGAGGGTCAGTCCTGAGGTAGAGCTGCACTGTCTGAGGGTCAGTGCTGAGGGTTTGCAGCACAGTCGGAGTGTCTGTGCTGAGGGAGTGCCGCACTGTCAAAGGGTCAGTGCTGAGGGAGTGCTGCACTGTCAGAAGGTCAGTGCTGAGGGAGTGCTGCACTGTCAGAGGGTCAGTACTGAGGGAGTGCCGCACTGTCAGAGGGTCAGTGCTGAGAGAGTGCCGCACTGTCAGAGGGTCAGTGCTGAGGGAGTGCTGCACTGTCAGAGGGTCAGTGCTGAGGTAGTGCTGCACTGTCAGAGGGTCAGTGCTGAGGGTGTGCTGCACTGTCAGAGGGTCTGTATTGAGGGAGTGCTGCACTGTCAGAGGTTCAGTACTGAGGGAAGGCCGCACTGTCAGAGAGTCAGTCCTCAGGTGTAGCCGCACTGTCAGAGGGTCAGTACTGAGGGAGTGCAGCGCTGTCAGAGGGTCAGTGCTGAGGGAGTGCAGCACTGCCAGAGGGTCTGTGCTGAGGGAGTGCGGCACTGTCAGAGGGTCAGTGCTGAGAAAGTGCCGTACTGTCAGAGGGTCAGTGCTGAGGCAGTGTTGCACTGTCAGAGGGTCTGTGCTGAGTGAGTGCGGCACTGTCAGAGGGTCAGTGCTGAGGGAGTGCCGCACTGTCAGAGGGTCAGTGCTGAGGGAGTGTTGCACTGCCGGAGGGTCAGTACTGAGGGAGTGCTGCACTGTCAGAGGATCAGTGCTGAGGGAGTGCCGCACTGTCAGAGGGACAGTACTGAGGGAGTGCTGCACTGTCAGAGGGTCAGTACTGAGGGAGTGCCGCACTGTCAGAGGGTCAGTACTGAGGGAGTGCTGCACTGTGAGAGGGTCAGTGCTGAGGGAGTGCCGCACTGTCGGAGGGGCAGTACTGAGAGAGTGCTGCACTGCCTGAGGGTCAGTGCTGAGGGAGTGCTGCACTGTCGGAGTGTCTGTGCTGAGGGAGTGCAGCACTGTCAGAGGGTCAGTGCTGAGGGAGTGCAGCACTGTCAGAGGGTCAGTGCTGAGGGAGTGGAGCGCTGTCAGAGGGTGAGTTCTGAGGTAGTGCTGCTTTGTCAGAGCGTCAGTACTCAGGGAGTGCTGCACTGTCATAGGGTCCACACTGAGGGATTGCTGCACTGTCAGAGGGTCCGTACTGAGGGAGTGCTGCACTGTCAGAGGGTCCGTACTGAGGGAGTGCTGCACTGTCAGAGGGTCCGTACTGAGGGAGTGCTGCACTGTCAGAGGGTGCGTACTGAGGGAGTGCTGCACTGTCAGAGGGTCAGTACTGAGGGAGTGCCACACTGTCAGAGGGTCAGTACTGAGGGTGTGCAGCACTGTCGGAGGGTCAGTACTGAGGGAGTGCCGCACAGTCAGAGGGTCAGTACTGAGGGAGTGCTGCACTGTCATAGGTTCAGTACTGAGGGAGTGCCACACTGTCAGAGGGTCAGTCCTGAGGGAGTGCAGCACTGTCATAGGGTCCGTACTGAGGGAATGCCACAGAGTCAGAGGGTCAGTACTGAGGGAGTGCTGCAGTGTCATAAGGTCAGTACTGAGGGAGTGCCGCACTGTCAGAGGGTCAGTACTGAGGGAGTGCAGCACTGTCAGAGGGTCAGTGCTGAGGGAGTGCCGCACTGTCAGAGGGTCAGTCCTGAGGTAGAGCTGCATTGTCTGAGGGTCAGTGCTGAGGGTTTGCAGCACAGTCGGAGTGTCTGTGCTGAGGGAGTGCCGCACTGTCAGAGGGTCAGTGCTGAGGCGGTGCTGCACTGTCAGAAGGTCAGTGCTGAGGGAGTGCTGCACTGTCAGAGGGTCAGTACTGAGGGAGTGCCGCACTGTCAGAGGGTCAGTGCTGAGAGAGTGCCGCACTGTCAGAGGGTCAGTGCTGAGGGAGTGCTGCACTGTCAGAGGGTCAGTGCTGAGGTAGTGCTGCACTGTCAGAGGGTCAGTGCTGAGGGTGTGCTGCACTGTTGGAGGGTCAGTGCTGAGGGAGTGCTGCACTGTCAGAGGGTCTGTACGGAGGGAGTGCTGCATTGTCAGAGGTTCAGTACTGAGGGAAGGCCGCACTGTCAGAGAGTCAGTCCTCAGGTGTAGCCGCACTGTCAGAGGGTCAGTACTGAGGGAGTGCAGCGCTGTCAGAGGGTCAGTGCTGAGGGAGTGCAGCACTGCCAGAGGGTCTGTGCTGAGGGAGTGCGGCACAGTCAGAGGGTCAGTGCTGAGAAAGTGCCGTACTGTCAGAGGGTCAGTGCTGTGGCAGTGTTGCACTGTCAGAGGGTCAGTGCTGAGGGAGTGTTGCACTGCCGGAGGGTCAGTACTGAGGGAGTGCAGCACTGTCAGAGGATCAGTGCTGAGGGAGTGCCGCACTGTCAGAGGGTCAGTACTGAGGGAGTGCTGCACTGTCAGAGGGTCAGTACTGAGGGAGTGCCGCACTGTCGGAGGGTCAGTACTGAGAGAGTGCTGCACTGCCTGAGGGTCAGTGCTGAAGGAGTGCTGCACTGTCAGAGGGTCAGTGCTGAGGGAGTGCAGCACTGTCAGAGGGTCAGTGCTGAGGGAGTGCTGCTTTGTCAGAGGGTCAGTGGTGAGGGAGTGCAGCACTGTCAGAGGGTCAGTACTAAGGTAGTGCTGCCCTGTCAGAGGGTCAGTCCTGAGGTCGTGCTGCACTGTCTGAGGGTCAGTGATGAGGTAGTGCTGCTTTGTCAGAGGGTCAGTGCTGAGGGAGTGCTGCACTGTCAGAGAGTCACTGCTGAGCGAGTGCTGCACTGTCAGAGGGTCAGTACTGAGGGAGTGCAGCACTGTCAGAGGGTCAGTGCTGAGGGAGTGGAGCGCTGTCAGAGGGTGAGTTCTGAGGTAGTGCTGCTTTGTCAGAGCGTCAGTATTCAGGGAGTGCTGCACTGTCATAGGGTCCACACTGAGGGATTGCTGCACTGTCAGAGGGTCAGTACTGAGGGAGCGCCACACTGTCAGAGGGTCAGTTCTGAGGTAGTGCTGCACTGTCAGAGAGTCACTGCTGAGGGAGTGCTGTACTGTCGGAGGGTCAGTGCTGAGGGAGTGTTGCACTGCCGGAGGGTCAGTACTGAGGGAGTGCAGCACTGTCAGAGGGTCAGTGCTGAGGGAGTGCAGCACTGTCAGATGGTCAGTGCTGAGGGAGTGCTGCTTTGTCAGAGGGTCAGTGGTGAGGGATTGCAGCACTGTCAGAGGGTCAGTACTAAGGTAGTGCTGCACTGTCGGAGTGTCTGCGCTGAGGGAGTGCTGCACTGTCGGAGTGTCTGCGCTGAGGGAGTGCTGCACTGTTGGAGGGTCAGTGGTGAGGGAGTGCAGCACTGTCAGAGGGTCAGTGCTGAGGGAGTGCGGCACTGTCAGAGGGTTCGTGCTGAGGGAGTGCAGCACTGTCAGAGGGTCAGTGCTGAGGGAGTGCGGCACTGTCAGAGGGTCAGTACTGAGGGAGTGCAGCGCTGTCATGGGGTCCGTACTGAGGGAATGCCACACTGTCAGAGGGTCAGTCCTGAGGTCGTGCTGCACTGTGTGAGGGTCAGTGCTGAGGTAGTGCTGCTTTGTCAGAGGGTCAGTGCTGAGGGAGTGCTCCACTGTCAGAGGGTCTGTACGGAGGGAGTCCTGCACTGTCAGATGGTCAGTACTGAGGGTGTGCCGCACTTTCGGAGGGTCAGTGCTGAGGGAGTGCTGCACTGTCAGAGGGTCAGTGCTGTGGTAGTGCTGCACTGTCAGAGGGTCAGTGCTGAGGGTGTGCCGCACTGTCGGAGGATCAGTGCTGAGGGAGTGCCACACTGTCAGAGGGTCTGTACGGAGCGAGTGCAGCTCTGTCAGATGTTCATTACTGAGGGAGTGCTGCACTGTCAGAGGTTCAGTACTGAGGGAGCCCCGCACATTCAGAGGGTCAGTACTGAGGGAGTGCAGCGCTGTCAGCGGGTCAGTGCTGAGGGAGTGCTGCACTGTCAGAGAGTCACTGCTGAGCGAGTGCTGCACTGTCAGAGGGTCAGTACTGAGGGAGTGCAGCGCTGTCAGCGGGTCAGTGCTGAGGGAGTGTTGCACTGTCAGAGAGTTACTGCTGAGGGAGTGCTGCACTGTCAGAGGGTCAGTACTGAGGGAGTGCAGTGCTGTCAGAGGGACAGTACTGTGGGAGCGCCACACTGTCAGAGGGTCAGTTCTGAGGTAGTGCAGCGCTGTCAGAGAGTCACTGCTGAGGGAGTGCTGTACTGTCGGAGGGTCACTGCTGAGGGAGTGCTGCACTGTCAGAGAGTCACTGCTGAGGGAGTGCTGCACTGTCAGAGGGTCAGTACTGAGGGTGTGCAGCACTGTCAGAGGTTCAGTGCTTATGGAGTGCCGCACTGTCAGAGTGACAGTGCTGAGGGAGTGCCACACTGTCAGAGGGTCAGTCCTGAGGGTGTGCTGCACTGTTAGAGGGTCAATACTGAGGGAGCGCCACACTGTCAGAGGGTCAGTCCTGAGGTCGTGCTGCTCTGTCTGAGTGTCCTTTGCTGAGGTAGTGCTGCTTTGTCAGAGGGTCAGTGCTGAGGGAGTGCTGCACTGTTGGAGGGTCAGTGCTGAGGGAGTGCAGCACTGTCAGAGGGTCAGTACTAAGGTAGTGCTGCACTGTCGGAGTGTCTGCGCTGAGGGAGTGCTGCACTGTTGGAGGGTCAGTGGTGAGGGAGTGCAGCACTGTCAGAGGGTCTGTACTGAGGGAGTGCAGCACTGTCAGAGGGTCAGTGCTGAGGGAGTGCGGCACTGTCAGAGGGTCAGTGCTGAGGGAGTGCGGCACTGTCAGAGGGTCAGTGCTGAGGGAGTGCAGCACTGTCAGAGGGTCAGTGCTGAGGGAGTGCGGCACTGTCAGAAGGTCAGTACTGAGGGAGTGCAGCGCTGTCAGCGGGTCAGTGCTGAGGGAGTGCTGCACTGTCAGAGAGTCACTGCTGAGCGAGTGCAGCTCTGTCCGAGGTTCAGTACTGATGGAGTGCTGCACTGTTAGAGGGTCAGTACTGAGGGCGTGCAGCGCTGTCAGAGGGACAGTGCTGAGGGAGTGCCACACTGTCAGCAGGACAGTGCTGAGGGAGTGCCACACTGTCAGAAGGTCAGTCCTGAGGGAGTGCAGCACTGTTAGAGGGTCAGTACTGAGGGAGCGCCACACTGTCAGAGGGTCAGTCCTGAGGTCGTGCTGCTCTGTCTGAGGGTCCTTTGCTGAGGTTGTGCTGCTTTGTCAGAGGGTCAGTGCTGAGGGAGTGCTGCACTGTTGGAGGGTCAGTACTGAGAGAGTGCTGCACTGTCAGAGGGTCAGTCCTGAGGTAGAGCTGCACTGCCTGAGTGTCAGTGCTGAGGGTTTGCAGCACAGTCGGAGTGTCTGTGCTGAGGGAGTGCCACACTGTCAGAGGGTCAGTGCTGAGGGAGTGCTGCTTTGTCAGAGGGTCAGTGGTGAGGGAGTGCAGCACTGTTAGAGGGTCAGTGGTGAGGGAGTGCAGCACTGTCAGAGGGTCAGTCCTGAGGTCGTGCTGCACTGTCTGACGGTCAGTACTGAGGGAGTGCTGCACTGTCAGAGGGTTAGTGCTGAGGGAGTGCAGCACTGTCAGAGGGTCAGTGCTGAGGGAGTGCGGCACTGTCAGAGGGTCAGTACTGAGGGAGTGCAGCGCTGTCATGGGGTCCGTACTGAGGGAATGCCACACTGTCAGAGGGTCAGTTCTGAGGTCGTGCTGCACAGTCTGAGGGTCAGTGCTGAGGTAGTGCTGCTTTGTCAGAGGGTCAGTGCTGAGGGAGTGCTGCACTGTCAGAGGGTCAATCCTGATGGAGTGCCGCACTGTCAGAGGGTCTGTCCGGAGCGAGTGCAGCTCTGTCAGAGGTTCAGTACTGAGGGAGCGCCGCACATTAAGAGGGTCAGTACTGAGGGAGTGCAGCGCTGTCAGCGGGTCAGTGCTGAGGGAGTGCTGCACTGTCAGAGAGTCACTGCTGAGCGAGTGCAGCTCTGTCAGAGGGTCAGTACTGAGGGCGTGCAGCGCTGTCAGCGGGTCAGTGCTGAGGGAGTGCTGCACTGTCAGAGAGTTACTGCTGAGGGAGTGCTGCACTGTCAGACGGTCAGTACTGAGGGAGTGCAGTGCTGTCAGAGGGACAGTACTGTGGGAGCGCCACACTGTCAGAGGGTCAGTCCTGAGGTAGTGCTGCACTGTCAGAGAGTCACTGCTGAGGGAGTGCTGCACTGTCAGAGAGTCACTGCTGAGGGAGTGCTGCACTGTCAGAGGGTCAGTACTGAGGGAGTGCCGCACTGTCAGAGGGACAGTGTTGAGGGAGTGCCACACTGTCAGAGGGTCAGTCCTGAGGGAGTGCTGCACTGTTAGAGGGTCAGAACTGAGGGAGCGCCACACTGTCAGAGTGTCAGTCCTGAGGTCGTGCTGCTCTGTCAGAGGGTCCTTTGCTGAGGTAGTGCTGCTTTGTCAGAGGGTCAGTGCTGAGGGAGTGCTGCACTGTTGGAGGGTCAGTACTGAGGGATGCAGCGCTGTTATGGGGTCAGTACTGAGGGAATGCCACACTGTGAGAGGGTCAGTACTGAGTGAGTGCTGCTTTGTCAGAGCGTCAGTGGTGAGGGAGTTCAGCACTGTCAGAGGGTCAGTACTAAGGTAGTGCTGCACTGTCAGAGGGTCAGTGGTGAGGGAGTGCAGCACTGTTAGAGGGTCAGTGCTGAGGGAGTGCAGCATTGTCAGAGGGTCAGTCCTGAGGTCGTGCAGCACTGTCAGAGGGTCAGTACTGAGGGAGTGCTGCACTGTCAGAGGGTCTGTACGGAGGGAGTGCTGCACTGTCAGATGGTCAGTACTGAGGGTGTGCCGCACTGTCGGAGGGTCAGTGCTGAGGGAGTGCTGCACTGTCAGACGGTCAGTGCTGAGGTAGTGCTGCACTGTCAGAGGGTCAGTGCTGAGGGTGTGCCGCACTGTCGGAGGGTCAGTGCTGAGGGAGTGCCGCACTGTCAGAGGGTCTGTACGGAGCGAGTGCAGCTCTGTCAGAGGTTCAGTACTGAGGGAGTGCTGCACTGTCAGAGGTTCAGTACTGAGGGAGCGCCGCACATTCAGAGGGTCAGTACTGAGGGAGTGCAGCGCTGTCAGCGGGTCAGTGCTGAGGGAGTGCTGCACTGTCAGAGAGTCACTGCTGAGTGAGTGCAGTTCTGTCAGAGGTTCAGTACTGATGGAGTGCTGCACTGTCAGAGGGTCAGTACTGAGGGCGTGCAGCGCTGTCAGCGGGTCAGTGCTGAGGGAGTGCTGCACTGTCAGAGAGTTACTGCTGAGGGAGTGCAGTGCTGTCAGAGGGTCAGTACTGAGGGAGTGCAGTGCTGTCAGAGGGACAGTACTGTGGGAGCGCCACACTGTCAGAGGGTCAGTCCTGAGGTCGTGCTGCTCTGACAGAGGGTCCTTTGCTGAGGTAGTGCTGCTTTGTCAGAGGGTCAGTGCTGAGGGAGTGCTGCACTGTTGGAGGGTCAGTGCTGAGGGAGTGCAGCACTGTCAGAGGGTCAGTACATAGGTAGTGCTGCACTGTCAGAGGGTCAGTACTGAGGTGGTGCAGCACTTTCAGAGGGTCAGTACTGAGGGAGTGCTGCACTGTCAGAGGTTCAGTGCTGAGGGAGTGCGGCACTGTCAGCGGGTCAGTACTAAGGTAGTGCTGCACTGTCGGAGTGTCTGCGCTGAGGGAGTGCTGCACTGTTGGAGGGTCAGTGCTGAGGGAGTGCAGCACTGTCAGATGGTCAGTGCTGAGGGAGTGCTGCTTTGTCAGAGGGTCAGTGGTGAGGGAGTGCAGCACTGTCAGAGGGTCAGTACTAAGGTAGTGCTGCACTGTCGGAGTGTCTGCGCTGAGGGAGTGCTGCACTGTTGGAGGGTCAGTGGTGAGGGAGTGCAGCACTGTCAGAGGGTCAGTGCTGAGGGAGTGCAGCACTGTCAGAGGGTCAGTCCTGAGGTCGTGCTGCAGTGTCTGACGGTCAGTACTGAGGGAGTGCTGCACTGTCAGAGGGTCTGTACTGAGGGAGTGCAGCACTGTCAGATGGTCAGTGCTGAGGGAGTGCTGTACTGTCAGAGGGTCAGTGCTGAGGGAGTGCGGCACTGTCAGAGGGTTCGTGCTGAGGGAGTGCAGCACTGTCAGAGGGTCAGTGCTGAGGGAGTGCGGCACTGTCAGAGGGTCAGTACTGAGGGAGTGCAGCGCTGTCATGGGGTCCGTACTGAGGGAATGCCACACTGTCAGAGGGTCAGTCCTGAGGTCGTGCTGCACTGTGTGAGGGTCAGTGCTGAGGTAGTGCTGCTTTGTCAGAGGGTCAGTGCTGAGGGAGTGCTGCACTGTCAGAGGGTCAGTACTGAGGGAGTGCTCCACTGTCAGAGGGTCTGTACGGAGGGAGTGCTGCACTGTCAGATGGTCAGTACTGAGGGTGTGCCGCACTTCCGGAGGGTCAGTGCTGAGGTAGTGCTGCACTGTCAGAGGGTCAGTGCTGAGGGTGTGCCGCACTGTCGGAGGATCAGTGCTGAGGGAGTGCCGCACTGTCAGAGGGTCTGTACGGAGCGAGTGCAGCTCTGTCAGATGTTCATTACTGAGGGAGTGCTGCACTGTCAGAGGTTCAGTACTGAGGGAGCGCCGCACATTCAGAGGGTCAGTACTGAGGGAGTGCAGCGCTGTCAGCGGGTCAGTGCTGAGGGAGTGCTGCACTGTCAGAGAGTCACTGCTGAGCGAGTGCTGCACTGTCAGAGGGTCAGTACTGAGGGAGTGCAGCGCTGTCAGCGGGTCAGTGCTGAGGGAGTGTTGCACTGTCAGAGAGTTACTGCTGAGGGAGTGCTGCACTGTCAGAGGGTCAGTACTGAGGGAGTGCAGTGCTGTCAGAGGGACAGTACTGTGGGAGCGCCACACTGTCAGAGGGTCAGTTCTGAGGTAGTGCAGCGCTGTCAGAGAGTCACTGCTGAGGGAGTGCTGTACTGTCGGAGGGTCACTGCTGAGGGAGTGCTGCACTGTCAGAGAGTCACTGCTGAGGGAGTGCTGCACTGTCAGAGGGTCAGTACTGAGGGTGTGCAGCACTGTCAGAGGTTCAGTGCTTATGGAGTGCCGCACTGTCAGAGTGACAGTGCTGAGGGAGTGCCACACTGTCAGAGGGTCAGTCCTGAGGGTGTGCTGCACAGTTAGAGGGTCAATACTGAGGGAGCGCCACACTGTCAGAGGGTCAGTCCTGAGGTCGTGCTGCTCTGTCTGAGTGTCCTTTGCTGAGGTAGTGCTGCTTTGTCAGAGGGTCAGTGCTGAGGGAGTGCTGCACTGTTGGAGGGTCAGTGCTGAGGGAGTGCAGCACTGTCAGAGGGTCAGTACTAAGGTAGTGCTGCACTGTCGGAGTGTCTGCGCTGAGGGAGTGCTGCACTGTTGGAGGGTCAGTGGTGAGGGAGTGCAGCACTGTCAGAGGGTCTGTACTGAGGGAGTGCAGCACTGTCAGATGGTCAGTGCTGAGGGAGTGCGGCACTGTCAGAGGGTCAGTGCTGAGGGAGTGCGGCACTGTCAGAGGGTCAGTGCTGAGGGAGTGCAGCACTGTCAGAGGGTCAGTGCTGAGGGAGTGCGGCACTGTCAGAGGGTCAGTACTGAGGGAGTGCAGCGCTGTCAGCGGGTCAGTGCTGAGGGAGTGCTGCACTGTCAGAGAGTCACTGCTGAGGGAGTGCTGTACTGTCGGAGGGTCAGTACTGAGGGAGTGCTGCACTGTCAGAGGGACAGTGCTGAGGGAGTGCCACACTGTCAGCAGGACAGTGCTGTGGGAGTGCCACACTGTCAGAAGGTCAGTCCTGAGGGAGTGCAGCACTGTTAGAGGGTCAGTACTGAGGGAGCGCCACACTGTCAGAGGGTCAGTCCTGAGGTCGTGCTGCTCTGTCTGAGGGTCCTTTGCTGAGGTTGTGCTGCTTTGTCAGAGGGTCAGTGCTGAGGGAGTGCTGCACTGTTGGAGGGTCAGTGCTGAGGGAGTGCAGCACAGTCGGAGGGTCAGTACTGAGAGAGTGCTGCACTGTCAGAGGGTCAGTCCTGAGGTAGAGCTGCACTGCCTGAGGGTCAGTGCTGAGGGTTTGCAGCACAGTCGGAGTGTCTGTGCTGAGGGAGTGCCGCACTGTCAAAGGGTCAGTGCTGAGGGAGTGCTGCTTTGTCAGAGGGTCAGTGGTGAGGGAGTTCAGCACTGTCAGAGGGTCAGTACTAAGGTAGTGCTGCACTGTCAGAGGGTTAGTGGTGAGGGAGTGCAGCACTGTTAGAGGGTCAGTGCTGAGGTCGTGCAGCACTGTCGGAGGGTCAGTCCTGAGGTCGTGCTGCACTGTCTGACGGTCAGTACTGAGGGAGTGCTGCACTGTCAGAGGGTCCGTACTGAGGGAGTGCAGCACTGTCAGAGGGTCAGTGCTGACGGAGTGCGGCACTGTCAGAGGGTCAGTGCTGAGGGAGTGCAGCACTGTCAGAGGGTCAGTGCTGAGGGAGTGCGGCACTGTCAGAGGGTCAGTACTGAGGGAGTGCAGCGCTGTCATGGGGTCCGTACTGAGGGAATGCCACACTGTCAGAGGGTCAGTTCTGAGGTCGTGCTGCACAGTCTGAGGGTCAGTGCTGAGGTAGTGCTGCTTTGTCAGAGGGTCAGTGCTGAGGGAGTGCTGCACTGTCAGATGGTCAGTGCTGAGGGAGTGCGGCACTGTCAGAGGGTCAGTGCTGAGGGAGTGCGGCACTGTCAGAGGATCAGTGCTGAGGGAGTGCAGCACTGTCAGAGGGTCAGTGCTGAGGGAGTGCGGCACTGTCAGAGGGTCAGTACTGAGGGAGTGCAGTGCTGTCAGAGGGACAGTACTGTGGGAGCGCCACACTGTCAGAGGGTCAGTCCTGAGGTAGTGCTGCACTGTCAGAGAGTCACTGCTGAGGGAGTGCTGCACTGTCAGAGAGTCACTGCTGAGGGAGTGCTGCACTGTCAGAGGGTCAGTACTGAGGGAGTGCCGCACTGTCAGAGGGACAGTGTTGAGGGAGTGCCACACTGTCAGAGGGTCAGTCCTGAGGGAGTGCTGCACTGTTAGAGGGTCAGAACTGAGGGAGCGCCACACTGTCAGAGTGTCAGTCCTGAGGTCGTGCTGCTCTGTCAGAGGGTCCTTTGCTGAGGTAGTGCTGCTTTGTCAGAGGGTCAGTGCTGAGGGAGTGCTGCACTGTTGGAGGGTCAGTACTGAGGGATGCAGCGCTGTTATGGGGTCAGTACTGAGGGAATGCCACACTGTGAGAGGGTCAGTACTGAGTGAGTGCTGCTTTGTCAGAGCGTCAGTGGTGAGGGAGTTCAGCACTGTCAGAGGGTCAGTACTAAGGTAGTGCTGCACTGTCAGAGGGTCAGTGGTGAGGGAGTGCAGCACTGTTAGAGGGTCAGTGCTGAGGGAGTGCAGCATTGTCAGAGGGTCAGTCCTGAGGTCGTGCAGCACTGTCAGAGGGTCAGTACTGAGGGAGTGCTGCACTGTCAGAGGGTCAGTACGGAGGGAGTGCTGCACTGTCAGATGGTCAGTACTGAGGGTGTGCCGCACTGTCGGAGGGTCAGTGCTGAGGGAGTGCTGCACTGTCAGACGGTCAGTGCTGAGGTAGTGCTGCACTGTCAGAGGGTCAGTGCTGAGGGTGTGCCGCACTGTCGGAGGGTCAGTGCTGAGGGAGTGCCGCACTGTCAGAGGGTCTGTACGGAGCGAGTGCAGCTCTGTCAGAGGTTCAGTACTGTGGGAGTGCTGCACTGTCAGAGGTTCAGTACTGAGGGAGCGCCGCACATTCAGAGGGTCAGTACTGAGGGAGTGCAGCGCTGTCAGCGGGTCAGTGCTGAGGGAGTGCTGCACTGTCAGAGAGTCACTGCTGATTGAGTGCAGTTCTGTCAGAGGTTCAGTACTGATGGAGTGCTGCACTGTCAGAGGGTCAGTACTGAGGGCGTGCAGCACTGTCAGAGGGTCAGTGCTGAGGGAGTGCGGCACTGTCAGAGGGTCAGTACTGAGGGAGTGCAGCGCTGTCATGGGGTCCGTACTGAGGGAATGCCACACTGTCAGAGGGTCAGTTCTGAGGTCGTGCTGCACAGTCTGAGGGTCAGTGCTGAGGTAGTGCTGCTTTGTCAGAGGGTCAGTGCTGAGGGAGTGCTGCACTGTCAGATGGTCAGTGCTGAGGGAGTGCGGCACTGTCAGAGGGTCAGTGCTGAGGGAGTGCGGCACTGTCAGAGGATCAGTGCTGAGGGAGTGCAGCACTGTCAGAGGGTCAGTGCTGAGGGAGTGCGGCACTGTCAGAGGGTCAGTACTGAGGGAGTGCAGTGCTGTCAGAGGGACAGTACTGTGGGAGCGCCACACTGTCAGAGGGTCAGTCCTGAGGTAGTGCTGCACTGTCAGAGAGTCACTGCTGAGGGAGTGCTGCACTGTCAGAGAGTCACTGCTGAGGGAGTGCTGCACTGTCAGAGGGTCAGTACTGAGGGAGTGCCGCACTGTCAGAGGGACAGTGTTGAGGGAGTGCCACACTGTCAGAGGGTCAGTCCTGAGGGAGTGCTGCACTGTTAGAGGGTCAGAACTGAGGGAGCGCCACACTGTCAGAGTGTCAGTCCTGAGGTCGTGCTGCTCTGTCAGAGGGTCCTTTGCTGAGGTAGTGCTGCTTTGTCAGAGGGTCAGTGCTGAGGGAGTGCTGCACTGTTGGAGGGTCAGTACTGAGGGATGCAGCGCTGTTATGGGGTCAGTACTGAGGGAATGCCACACTGTGAGAGGGTCAGTACTGAGTGAGTGCTGCTTTGTCAGAGCGTCAGTGGTGAGGGAGTTCAGCACTGTCAGAGGGTCAGTACTAAGGTAGTGCTGCACTGTCAGAGGGTCAGTGGTGAGGGAGTGCAGCACTGTTAGAGGGTCAGTGCTGAGGGAGTGCAGCATTGTCAGAGGGTCAGTCCTGAGGTCGTGCAGCACTGTCAGAGGGTCAGTACTGAGGGAGTGCTGCACTGTCAGAGGGTCAGTACGGAGGGAGTGCTGCACTGTCAGATGGTCAGTACTGAGGGTGTGCCGCACTGTCGGAGGGTCAGTGCTGAGGGAGTGCTGCACTGTCAGACGGTCAGTGCTGAGGTAGTGCTGCACTGTCAGAGGGTCAGTGCTGAGGGTGTGCCGCACTGTCGGAGGGTCAGTGCTGAGGGAGTGCCGCACTGTCAGAGGGTCTGTACGGAGCGAGTGCAGCTCTGTCAGAGGTTCAGTACTGAGGGAGTGCTGCACTGTCAGAGGTTCAGTACTGAGGGAGCGCCGCACATTCAGAGGGTCAGTACTGAGGGAGTGCAGCGCTGTCAGCGAGTCAGTGCTGAGGGAGTGCTGCACTGTCAGAGAGTCACTGCTGAGTGAGTGCAGTTCTGTCAGAGGTTCAGTACTGATGGAGTGCTGCACTGTCAGAGGGTCAGTACTGAGGGCGTGCAGCGCTGTCAGCGGGTCAGTGCTGAGGGAGTGCTGCATTGTCAGAGAGTTACTGCTGAGGGAGTGCAGTGCTGTCAGAGGGTCAGTACTGAGGGAGTGCAGTGCTGTCAGAGGGACAGTACTGTGGGAGCGCCACACTGTCAGAGGGTCAGTCCTGAGGTCGTGCTGCTCTGACAGAGGGTCCTTTGCTGAGGTAGTGCTGCTTTGTCAGAGGGTCAGTGCTGAGGGAGTGCTGCACTGTTGGAGGGTCAGTGCTGAGGGAGTGCAGCACTGTCAGAGGGTCAGTACATAGGTAGTGCTGCACTGTCAGAGGGTCAGTACTGAGGTGGTGCAGCACTTTCAGAGGGTCAGTACTGAGGGAGTGCTGCACTGTCAGAGGTTCAGTGCTGAGGGAGTGCGGCACTGTCAGCGGGTCAGTACTAAGGTAGTGCTGCACTGTCGGAGTGTCTGCGCTGAGGGAGTGCTGCACTGTTGGAGGGTCAGTGGTGAGGGAGTGCAGCACTGTCAGAGGGTCAGTGCTGAGGGAGTGCAGCACTGTCAGAGGGTCAGTCCTGAGGTCGTGCTGCAGTGTCTGACGGTCAGTACTGAGGGAGTGCTGCACTGTCAGAGGGTCTGTACTGAGGGAGTGCAGCACTGTCAGATGGTCAGTGCTGAGGGAGTGCTGTACTGTCAGAGGGTCAGTGCTGAGGGAGTGCGGCACTGTCAGAGGGTTCCTGCTGAGGGAGTGCAGCACTGTCAGAGGGTCAGTGCTGAGGGAGTGCGGCACTGTCAGAGGGTCAGTACTGAGGGAGTGCAGCGCTGTCATGGGGTCCGTACTGAGGGAATGCCACACTGTCAGAGGGTCAGTCCTGAGGTCGTGCTGCACTGTGTGAGGGTCAGTGCTGAGGTAGTGCTGCTTTGTCAGAGGGTCAGTGCTGAGGGAGTGCTGCACTGTCAGAGGGTCAGTACTGAGGGAGTGCTCCACTGTCAGAGGGTCTGTACGGAGGGAGTGCTGCACTGTCAGATGGTCAGTACTGAGGGTGTGCCGCACTTTCGGAGGGTCAGTGCTGAGGGAGTGCTGCACTGTCAGAGGGTCAGTGCTGAGGTAGTGCTGCACTGTCAGAGGGTCAGTGCTGAGGGTGTGCCGCACTGTCGGAGGATCAGTGCTGAGGGAGTGCCGCACTGTCAGAGGGTCTGTACGGAGCGAGTGCAGCTCTGTCAGATGTTCATTACTGAGGGAGTGCTGCACTGTCAGAGGTTCAGTACTGAGGGAGCGCCGCACATTCAGAGGGTCAGTACTGAGGGAGTGCAGCGCTGTCAGCGGGTCAGTGCTGAGGGAGTGCTGCACTGTCAGAGAGTCACTGCTGAGCGAGTGCTGCACTGTCAGAGGGTCAGTACTGAGGGAGTGCAGCGCTGTCAGCGGGTCAGTGCTGAGGGAGTGTTGCACTGTCAGAGAGTTACTGCTGAGGGAGTGCTGCACTGTCAGAGGGTCAGTACTGAGGGAGTGCAGTGCTGTCAGAGGGACAGTACTGTGGGAGCGCCACACTGTCAGAGGGTCAGTTCTGAGGTAGTGCAGCGCTGTCAGAGAGTCACTGCTGAGGGAGTGCTGTACTGTCGGAGGGTCAGTACTGAGGGAGTGCTGCACTGTCAGAGAGTCACTGCTGAGGGAGTGCTGCACTGTCAGAGGGTCAGTACTGAGGGTGTGCAGCACTGTCAGAGGTTCAGTGCTTATGGAGTGCCGCACTGTCAGAGTGACAGTGCTGAGGGAGTGCCACACAGTCAGAGGGTCAGTCCTGAGGGTGTGCTGCACAGTTAGAGGGTCAATACTGAGGGAGCGCCACACTGTCAGAGGGTCAGTCCTGAGGTCGTGCTGCTCTGTCTGAGTGTCCTTTGCTGAGGTAGTGCTGCTTTGTCAGAGGGTCAGTGCTGAGGGAGTGCTGCACTGTTGGAGGGTCAGTGCTGAGGGAGTGCAGCACTGTCAGAGGGTCAGTACTAAGGTAGTGCTGCACTGTCGGAGTGTCTGCGCTGAGGGAGTGCTGCACTGTTGGAGGGTCAGTGGTGAGGGAGTGCAGCACTGTCAGAGGGTCTGTACTGAGGGAGTGCAGCACTGTCAGATGGTCAGTGCTGAGGGAGTGCGGCACTGTCAGAGGGTCAGTGCTGAGGGAGTGCGGCACTGTCAGAGGGTCAGTGCTGAGGGAGTGCAGCACTGTCAGAGGGTCAGTGCTGAGGGAGTGCGGCACTGTCAGAGGGTCAGTACTGAGGGAGTGCAGCGCTGTCAGCGGGTCAGTGCTGAGGGAGTGCTGCACTGTCAGAGAGTCACTGCTGAGCGAGTGCAGCTCTGTCCGAGGTTCAGTACTGATGGAGTGCTGCACTGTCAGAGGGTCAGTACTGAGGGCGTGCAGCGCTGTCAGCGGGTCAGTGCTGAGGGAGTGCTGCACTGTCAGAGAGTCACTGCTGAGGGAGTGCTGCACTGTCAGAGGGTCACTGCTGAGGGAGTGCTGCACTGTCAGAGGGTCAGTACTGAGGGAGTGCAGTGCTGTCAGAGGGACAGTACTGTGGGAGCGCCACACTGTCAGAGGGTCAGTTCTGAGGTAGTGTTGCACTGTCAGAGAGTCACTGCTGAGGGAGTGCTGTACTGTCGGAGGGTCAGTACTGAGGGAGTGCTGCACTGTCAGAGGGACAGTGCTGAGGGAGTGCCACACTGTCAGCAGGACAGTGCTGTGGGAGTGCCACACTGTCAGAAGGTCAGTCCTGAGGGAGTGCAGCACTGTTAGAGGGTCAGTACTGAGGGAGCGCCACACTGTCAGAGGGTCAGTCCTGAGGTCGTGCTGCTCTGTCTGAGGGTCCTTTGCTGAGGTTGTGCTGCTTTGTCAGAGGGTCAGTGCTGAGGGAGTGCTGCACTGTTGGAGGGTCAGTGCTGAGGGAGTGCAGCACAGTCGGAGGGTCAGTACTGAGAGAGTGCTGCACTGTCAGAGGGTCAGTCCTGAGGTAGAGCTGCACTGCCTGAGGGTCAGTGCTGAGGGTTTGCAGCACAGTCGGAGTGTCTGTGCTGAGGGAGTGCCACACTGTCAGAGGGTCAGTGCTGAGGGAGTGCTGCTTTGTCAGAGGGTCAGTGGTGAGGGAGTTCAGCACTGTCAGAGGGTCAGTACTAAGGTAGTGCTGCACTGTCAGAGGGTCAGTGGTGAGGGAGTGCAGCACTGTTAGAGGGTCAGTGCTGAGGTCGTGCAGCACTGTCAGAGGGTCAGTCCTGAGGTCGTGCTGCACTGTCTGACGGTCAGTACTGAGGGAGTGCTGCACTGTCAGAGGGTCTGTACTGAGGGAGTGCAGCACTGTCAGAGGGTCAGTGCTGACGGAGTGCGGCACTGTCAGAGGGTCAGTGCTGAGGGACTGCAGCACTGTCAGAGGGTCAGTGCTGAGGGAGTGCGGCACTGTCAGAGGGTCAGTACTGAGGGAGTGCAGCGCTGTCATGGGGTCCGTACTGAGGGAATGCCACACTGTCAGAGGGTCAGTTCTGAGGTCGTGCTGCACAGTCTGAGGGTCAGTGCTGAGGTAGTGCTGCTTTGTCAGAGGGTCAGCGCTGAGGGAGTGCTGCACTGTCAGATGGTCAGTGCTGAGGGAGTGCGGCACTGTCAGAGGGTCAGTGCTGAGGGAGTGCGGCACTGTCAGAGGGTCAGTGCTGAGGGAGTGCAGCACTGTCAGAGGGTCAGTCCTGAGGTCGTGCTGCACTGTCTGACGGTCAGTACTGAGGGAGTGCGGCACTGTCAGAGGGTCAGTACTGAGGGAGTGCAGCGCTGTCAGCGGGTCAGTGCTGAGGGAGTGCTGCACTGTCAGAGAGTCACTGCTGAGCGAGTGCAGCTCTGTCCGAGGTTCAGTACTGATGGAGTGCTGCACTGTCAGAGGGTCAGTACTGAGGGCGTGCAGCGCTGTCAGCGGGTCAGTGCTGAGGTAGTGCTGCACTGTCAGAGGGTCAGTGCTGAGGGAGTGCCGCACTGTCAGAGGGTCTGTACGGAGCGAGTGCAGCTCTGTCAGAGGTTCAGTACTGAGGGAGCGCCACACATTCAGAGGGTCAGTACTGAGGGAGTGCAGCGCTGTCAGCGGGTCAGTGCTGAGGGAGTGCTGCACTGTCAGAGAGTCACTGCTGAGCGAGTGCAGCTCTGTCAAAGGGTCAGTACTGAGGGCGTGCAGCGCTGTCAGCGGGTCAGTGCTGAGGGAGTGCTGCACTGTCAGAGAGTTACTGCTGAGGGAGTGCTGCACTGTCAGACGGTCAGTACTGAGGGAGTGCAGTGCTGTCAGAGGGACAGTACTGTGGGAGCGCCACACTGTCAGAGGGTCAGTCCTGAGGTAGTGCTGCACTGTCAGAGAGTCACTGCTGAGGGAGTGCTGTACTGTCGGAGGGTCAGTACTGAGGGAGTGCTGCACTGTCAGAGAGTCACTGCTGAGGGAGTGCTGCACTGTCAGAGGGTCAGTACTGAGGGTGTGCAGCACTGTCAGAGGTTCAGTGCTAATGGAGTGCCGCACTGTCAGAGGGACAGTGTTGAGGGAGTGCCACACTGTCAGAGGGTCAGTCCTGAGGTCGTGCTGCTCTGTCAGAGGGTCCTTTGCTGAGGTAGTGCTGCTTTGTCAGAGGGTCAGTGCTGAGGGAGTGCTGCACTGTTGGAGGGTCAGTACTGAGGGATGCAGCGCTGTTATGGGGTCAGTACTGAGGGAATGCCACACTGTGAGAGGGTCAGTACTGAGGGAGTGCTGCTTTGTCAGACCGTCAATGGTGAGGGAGTTCAGCACTGTCAGAGGGTCAGTACTAAGGTAGTGCTGCACTGTCAGAGGGTCAGTGGTGAGGGAGTGCAGCACTGTTAGAGGGTCAGTGCTGAGGGAGTGCAGCACTGTCAGAGGGTCAGTCCTGAGGTCGTGCAGCACTGTCAGAGGGTCAGTACTGAGGGAGTGCTGCACTGTCAGAGGGTCTGTACGGAGGGAGTGCTGCACTGTCAGATGGTCAGTACTGAGGGTGTGCCGCACTGTCGGAGGGTCAGTGCTGAGGGAGTGCTGCACTGTCAGACGGTCAGTGCTGAGGTAGTGCTGCACTGTCAGAGGGTCAGTGCTGAGGGTGTGCCGCACTGTCGGAGGGTCAGTGCTGAGGGAGTGCCGCACTGTCAGAGGGTCTGTACGGAGCGAGTGCAGCTCTGTCAGAGGTTCAGTACTGAGGGAGTGCTGCACTGTCAGAGGTTCAGTACTGAGGGAGTGCAGCGCTGTCAGCGGGTCAGTGCTGAGGGAGTGCTGCACTGTCAGAGAGTCACTGCTGAGTGAGTGCAGTTCTGTCAGAGGTTCAGTACTGATGGAGTACTGCACTGTCAGAGGGTCAGTACTGAGGGCGTGCAGCGCTGTCAGCGGGTCAGTGCTGAGGGAGTGCTGCACTGTCAGAGAGTTACTGCTGAGGGAGTGCAGTGCTGTCAGAGGGTCAGTACTGAGGGAGTGCAGTGCTGTCAGAGGGACAGTACTGTGGGAGCGCCACACTGTCAGAGGGTCAGTCCTGAGGTCGTGCTGCTCTGACAGAGGGTCCTTTGCTGAGGTAGTGCTGCTTTGTCAGAGGGTCAGTGCTGAGGGAGTGCTGCACTGTTGGAGGGTCAGTGCTGAGGGAGTGCAGCACTGTCAGAGGGTCAGTACATAGGTAGTGCTGCACTGTCAGAGGGTCAGTACTGAGGTGGTGCAGCACTTTCAGAGGGTCAGTACTGAGGGAGTGCTGCACTGTCAGAGGTTCAGTGCTGAGGGAGTGCGGCACTGTCAGCGGGTCAGTACTAAGGTAGTGCTGCAATGTCGGAGTGTCTGCGCTGAGGGAGTGCTGCACTGTTGGAGGGTCAGTGGTGAGGGAGTGCAGCACTGTCAGAGGGTCTGTACTGAGGGAGTGCCGCACTGTCAGATGGTCAGTGCTGAGGGAGTGCGGCACTGTCAGAGGGTCAGTGCTGAGGGAGTGCGGCACTGTCAGAGGGTCAGTGCTGAGGGAGTGCAGCACTGTCAGAGGGTCAGTGCTGAGGGAGTGCGGCACTGTCAGAGGGTCAGTACTGAGGGAGTGCAGCGCTGTCAGCGGGTCAGTGCTGAGGGAGTGCTGCACTGTCAGAGAGTCACTGCTGAGCGAGTGCAGCTCTGTCCGAGGTTCAGTACTGATGGAGTGCTGCACTGTCAGAGGGACAGTACTGTGGGAGCGCCACACTGTCAGAGGGTCAGTTCTGAGGTAGTGTTCCACTGTCAGAGAGTCACTGCTGAGGGAGTGCTGTACTGTCGGAGGGTCAGTACTGAGGGAGTGCTGCACTGTCAGAGGGACAGTGCTGAGGGAGTGCCACACAGTCAGCGGGACAGTGCTGAGGGCGTGCCACACTGTCAGAAGGTCAGTCCTGAGGGAGTGCAGCACTGTTAGAGGGTCAGTACTGAGGGAGCGCCACACTGTCAGAGGGTCAGTCCTGAGGTCGTGCTGCTCTGTCTGAGGGTCCTTTGCTGAGGTTGTGCTGCTTTGTCAGAGGGTCAGTGCTGAGGGAGTGCTGCACTGTTGGAGGGTCAGTGCTGAGGGAGTGCAGCACAGTCGGAGGGTCAGTACTGAGAGAGTGCTGCACTGTCAGAGGGTCAGTCCTGAGGTAGAGCTGCACTGCCTGAGGGTCAGTGCTGAGGGTTTGCAGCACAGTCGGAGTGTCTGTGCTGAGGGAGTGCCACACTGTCAGAGGGTCAGTGCTGAGGGAGTGCTGCTTTGTCAGAGGGTCAGTGGTGAGGGAGTTCAGCACTGTCAGAGGGTCAGTACTAAGGCAGTGCTGCACTGTCAGAGGGTCAGTGGTGAGGGAGTGCAGCACTGTTAGTGGGTCAGTGCTGAGGGAGTGCAGCACTGTCAGAGGGTCAGTCCTGAGGTCGTGCTGCACTGTCTGACGGTCAGTACTGAGGGAGTGCTGCACAGTCTGAGGGTCTGTGCTGAGGTAGTGCTGCTTTGTCAGAGGGTCAGTGCTGAGGGAGTGCTGCACTGTCAGAGGGTCAGTGCTGAGGGTGTGCGGCACGGTCAGAGGGTCAATCCTGATGGAGTGCAGCACTGTCAGAGGGTCAGTACTGAGGGAGTGCTGCACTGTCAGAGGGTCTGTACGGAGGGAGTGCTGCACTGTCAGATGGTCAGTACTGAGGGTGTGCCGCACTGTCGGAGGGTCAGTGCTGAGGGAGTGCTGCACTGTCAGAGGGTCAGTGCTGAGGTAGTGCTGCACTGTCAGAGGGTCAGTGCTGAGGGAGTGCCGCACTGTCAGAGGGTCTGTACGGAGCGAGTGCAGCTCTGTCAGAGGTTCAGTACTGAGGGAGCGCCACACATTCAGATGGTCAGTACTGAGGGAGTGCAGCGCTGTCAGCGGGTCAGTGCTGAGGGAGTGCTGCACTGTCAGAGAGTCACTGCTGAGCGAGTGCAGCTCTGTCAGAGGGTCAGCACTGAGGGCGTGCAGCGCTGTCAGCGGGTCAGTGCTGAGGGAGTGCTGCACTGTCAGAGAGTTACTGCTGAGGGAGTGCTGCACTGTCAGACTGTCAGTACTGAGGGAGTGCAGTGCTGTCAGAGGGACAGTACTGTGGGAGCACCACACTGTCAGAGGGTCAGTTCTGAGGTAGTGCTGCACTGTCAGAGTCACTGCTGAGGGAGTGCCGCACTGTCAGAGGGTCAGTACTGAGGGTGTGCAGCACTGTCAGAGGTTCAGTGCTAATGGAGTGCCGCACTGTCAGAGGGACAGTGTTGAGGGAGTGCCGCACTGTCAGAGGGACAGTGTTGAGGGAGTGCTGCACTGTTAGAGGGTCAGAACTGAGGGAGCGCCACACTGTCAGAGTGTCAGTCCTGAGGTCGTGCTGCTCTGTCAGAGGGTCCTTTGCTGAGGTAGTGATGCTTTGTCAGAGGGTCAGTGCTGAGGGAGTGCTGCACTGTTGGAGGGTCAGTACTGAGGGATGCAGCGCTGTTATGGGGTCAGTACTGAGGGAATGCCACACTGTGAGAGGGTCAGTACTGAGGGAGTGCTGCACTGTTGGAGGGTCAGTGCTGAGGGAGTGCAGCACTGTCAGATGGTCAGTGCTGAGGGAGTGCTGCTTTGTCAGAGGGTCAGTGGTGAGGGAGTGCAGCACTGTTAGAGGGTCAGTGCTGAGGGAATGCTGCACTGTCAGAGAGTCACTGCTGAGGAAGTGCTGCACTGTCAGAGGGTCAGTACTGAGGGTGTGCAGCACTGTCAGAGGTTCAGTGCTAATGGAGTGCCACACTGTCAGAGGGACAGTGTTGAGGGAGTGCCGCACTGTCAGAGGGACAGTGTTGAGGGAGTGCTGCACTGTTAGAGGGTCAGAACTGAGGGAGCGCCACACTGTCAGAGTGTCAGTCCTGAGGTCGTGCTGCTCTGTCAGAGGGTCCTTTGCTGAGGTAGTGATGCTTTGTCAGAGGGTCAGTGCTGAGGGAGTGCTGCACTGTTGGAGGGTCAGTACTGAGGGATGCAGCGCTGTTATGGGGTCAGTACTGAGGGAATGCCACACTGTGAGAGGGTCAGTACTGAGGGAGTGCTGCACTGTTGGAGGGTCAGTGCTGAGGGAGTGCTGCACTGTCAGATGGTCAGTGCTGAGGGAGTGCTGCTTTGTCAGAGGGTCAGTGGTGAGGGAGTGCAGCACTGTTAGAGGGTCAGTGCTGAGGGAGTGCAGCACTGTTAGAGGGTCAGTGCTGAGGGAGTGCAGCACTGTCAGAGGGTCAGTCCTGAGGTCGTGCAGCACTGTCAGAGGGTCAGTACTGAGGGAGTGCTGCACTGTCAGAGGGTCTGTACGGAGGGAGTGCTGCACTGTCAGATGGTCAGTACTGAGGGTGTGCCGCACTGTCGGAGGGTCAGTGCTGAGGGAGTGCTGCACTGTCAGACGGTCAGTGCTGAGGTAGTGCTGCACTGTCAGAGGGTCAGTGCTGAGGGTGTGCCGCACTGTCGGAGGGTCAGTGCTGAGGGAGTGCTGCACTGTCAGAGGGTCTGTACGGAGCGAGTGCAGCTCTGTCAGAGGTTCAGTACTGAGGGAGTGCTGCACTGTCAGAGGTTCAGTACTGAGGGAGCGCCGCACATTCAGAGGGTCAGTACTGAGGGAGTACAGCGCTGTCAGCGGGTCAGTGCTGAGGGAGTGCTGCACTGTCAGAGAGTCACTGCTGAGCGAGTGCAGTTCTGTCAGAGGTTCAGTACTGATGGAGTGCTGCACTGTCAGAGGGTCAGTACTGAGGGCGTGCAGCGCTGTCAGCGGGTCAGTGCTGAGGGAGTGCTGCACGGTCAGAGAGTTACTGCTGAGGGAGTGCAGTGCTGTGAGAGGGTCAGTCCTGAGGTCGTGCTGCTCTGTCAGAGGGTCCTTTGCTGAGGTAGTGCTGCTTTGTCAGAGGGTCAGTGCTGAGGGAGTGCTGCACTGTTGGAGGGTCAGTGCTGAGGGAGTGCAGCACTGTCAGCGGGTCAGTACATAGGTAGTGCTGCACTGTCAGAGGGTCAGTACTGAGGTGGTGCAGCACTTTCAGAGGGTCAGTACTGAGGTAGTGCTGCACTGTCAGAGGTTCAGTGCTGAGGGAGTGCGGCACTGTCAGCGGGTCAGTGCTGAGGGAGTGCCGCACTGTCAGAGGGTCAGTGCTGAGGGAGTGCCGCACTGTCAGAGGGTCAGTGCTGAGGGAGAGCAGCGCTGTCAGAGGGTCAGTGCTGAGGGAGTGCGGCACTGTCAGCGGGTCAGTGCTGAGGGAGTGCGGCACTGTCAGAGGATCAGTGCTGAGGGAGTGCCGCACTGTCAGAGGGTCAGTGCTGAGGGAGTGTGGCACTGTCGGAGGGTCAGTGCTGAGGGTGTGCCGCATTGTCAGAGGGTCAGTACTGAGGGAGTGCCGCACTGTCGGAGGGTCAGTACTGAGGGAGTGCAGCACTGTCAGAGGGTCAGTACTGAGGGAGTGCCACACTGTCAGAGGGTGAGTGCTGAGGGAGTGCCGCACTGTCAGAGGATCAGTGCTGAGGGAGTGCCGCACTGTAAGAGGATCAGTGCTGAGGGAGTGCCGCACTGTAAGAGGGTCAGTGCTGAGGGAGTGCCACACTGTCAGAGGGTGAGTGCTGAGGGAGTGCCGCACTGTCAGAGGATCAGTGCTGAGGGAGTGCTGCACTGTCAGAGGGTCAGTGCTGAGGGAGTGCTGCACTGTCAGAGGGTCAGTACTGAGGGAGTGCCGCACTGTCAGAGGGTCAGTGCTGAGGGTGTGCCGCACTGTCAGTGGGTCAGTACTTAGGGAGTGCGGCACTGTCAGAGGGTCAGTACTGAGGGTGTGCCGCACTGTCAGTGGGTCAGTACTTAGGGAGTGCGGCACTGTCAGAGGGTCAGTGCTGAGGGAGTGCTGCACTGTCTGAGGGTCAGTGCTGAGGGAGTGTTGCACTGTCAGAGGGTCAGTACTTAGGGAGTGCGGCACTGTCTGAGGGTCAGTGCTGAGGGAGTGCTGCTTTATCAGAGGGTCAGTGCTGAGGGAGTGCTGCACTGTCAGAGGGTCAGTGCTGAGGGTGTGCGGCACGGTCAGAGGGTCAATCCTGATGGAGTGCAGCACTGTCAGAGGGTCAGTACTGAGGGAGTGCTGCACTGTCAGAGGGTCTGTACGGAGGGAGTGCTGCACTGTCAGATGGTCAGTACTGAGGGTGTGCCGCACTGTCGGAGGGTCAGTGCTGAGGGAGTGCTGCACTGTCAGAGGGTCAGTGCTGAGGTAGTGCTGCACTGTCAGAGGGTCAGTGCTGAGGGAATGCCGCACTGTCAGAGGGTCTGTACGGAGCGAGTGCAGCTCTGTCAGAGGTTCAGTACTGAGGGAGCGCCACACATTCAGATGGTCAGTACTGAGGGAGTGCAGCGCTGTCAGCGGGTCAGTGCTGAGGGAGTGCTGCACTGTCAGAGAGTCACTGCTGAGCGAGTGCAGCTCTGTCAGAGGGTCAGCACTGAGGGCGTGCAGCGCTGTCAGCGGGTCAGTGCTGAGGGAGTGCTGCACTGTCAGAGAGTTACTGCTGAGGGAGTGCTGCACTGTCAGACGGTCAGTACTGAGGGAGTGCAGTGCTGTCAGAGGGACAGTACTGTGGGAGCGCCACACTGTCAGAGGGTCAGTTCTGAGGTAGTGCTGCACTGTCAGAGAGTCACTGCTGAGGGAGTGCCGCACTGTCAGAGGGTCAGTACTGAGGGTGTGCAGCACTGTCAGAGGTTCAGTGCTAATGGAGTGCCGCACTGTCAGAGGGACAGTGTTGAGGGAGTGCCGCACTGTCAGAGGGACAGTGTTGAGGGAGTGCTGCACTGTTAGAGGGTCAGAACTGAGGGAGCGCCACACTGTCAGAGTGTCAGTCCTGAGGTCGTGCTGCTCTGTCAGAGGGTCCTTTGCTGAGGTAGTGATGCTTTGTCAGAGGGTCAGTGCTGAGGGAGTGCTGCACTGTTGGAGGGTCAGTACTGAGGGATGCAGCGCTGTTATGGGGTCAGTACTGAGGGAATGCCACACTGTGAGAGGGTCAGTACTGAGGGAGTGCTGCACTGTTGGAGGGTCAGTGCTGAGGGAGTGCAGCACTGTCAGATGGTCAGTGCTGAGGGAGTGCTGCTTTGTCAGAGGGTCAGTGGTGAGGGAGTGCAGCACTGTTAGAGGGTCAGTGCTGAGGGAATGCTGCACTGTCAGAGAGTCACTGCTGAGGAAGTGCTGCACTGTCAGAGGGTTAGTACTGAGGGTGTGCAGCACTGTCAGAGGTTCAGTGCTAATGGAGTGCCGCACTGTCAGAGGGACAGTGTTGAGGGAGTGCCGCACTGTCAGAGGGACAGTGTTGAGGGAGTGCTGCACTGTTAGAGGGTCAGAACTGAGGGAGCGCCACACTGTCAGAGTGTCAGTCCTGAGGTCGTGCTGCTCTGTCAGAGGGTCCTTTGCTGAGGTAGTGATGCTTTGTCAGAGGGTCAGTGCTGAGGGAGTGCTGCACTGTTGGAGGGTCAGTACTGAGGGATGCAGCGCTGTTATGGGGTCAGTACTGAGGGAATGCCACACTGTGAGAGGGTCAGTACTGAGGGAGTGCTGCACTGTTGGAGGGTCAGTACTGAGGGATGCAGCGCTGTTATGGGGTCAGTACTGAGGGAATGCCACACTGTGAGAGGGTCAGTACTGAGGGAGTGCTGCACTGTTGGAGGGTCAGTGCTGAGGGAGTGCAGCACTGTCAGATGGTCAGTGCTGAGGGAGTGCTGCTTTGTCAGAGGGTCAGTGGTGAGGGAGTGCAGCACTGTTAGAGGGTCAGTGCTGAGGGAGTGCAGCACTGTTAGAGGGTCAGTGCTGAGGGAGTGCAGCACTGTCAGAGGGTCAGTCCTGAGGTCGTGCAGCACTGTCAGAGGGTCAGTACTGAGGGAGTGCTGCACTGTCAGATGGTCAGTACTGAGGGTGTGCTGCACTGTCGGAGGGTCAGTGCTGAGGGAGTGCTGCACTGTCAGACGGTCAGTGCTGAGGTAGTGCTGCACTGTCAGAGGGTCAGTGCTGAGGGTGTGCCGCACTGTCGGAGGGTCAGTGCTGAGGGAGTGCTGCACTGTCAGAGGGTCTGTACGGAGCGAGTGCAGCTCTGTCAGAGGTTCAGTACTGAGGGAGTGCTGCACTGTCAGAGGTTCAGTACTGAGGGAGCGCCGCACATTCAGAGGGTCAGTACTGAGGGAGTGCAGCGCTGTCAGCGGGTCAGTGCTGAGGGAGTGCTGCACTGTCAGAGAGTCACTGCTGAGCGAGTGCAGTTCTGTCAGAGGTTCAGTACTGATGGAGTGCTGCACTGTCAGAGGGTCAGTACTGAGGGCGTGCAGCGCTGTCAGCGGGTCAGTGCTGAGGGAGTGCTGCACGGTCAGAGAGTTACTGCTGAGGGAGTGCAGTGCTGTGAGAGGGTCAGTCCTGAGGTCGTGCTGCTCTGTCAGAGGGTCCTTTGCTGAGGTAGTGCTGCTTTGTCAGAGGGTCAGTGCTGAGGGAGTGCTGCACTGTTGGAGGGTCAGTGCTGAGGGAGTGCAGCACTGTCAGCGGGTCAGTACATAGGTAGTGCTGCACTGTCAGAGGGTCAGTACTGAGGTGGTGCAGCACTTTCAGAGGGTCAGTACTGAGGGAGTGCTGCACTGTCAGAGGTTCAGTGCTGAGGGAGTGCGGCACTGTCAGCGGGTCAGTGCTGAGGGAGTGCCGCACTGTCAGAGGGTCAGTGCTGAGGGAGTGCCGCACTGTCAGAGGGTCAGTGCTGAGGGAGAGCAGCGCTGTCAGAGGGTCAGTGCTGAGGGAGTGCGGCACTGTCAGCGGGTCAGTGCTGAGGGAGTGCGGCACTGTCAGAGGATCAGTGCTGAGGGAGTGCCGCACTGTCAGAGGGTCAGTGCTGAGGGAGTGTGGCACTGTCGGAGGGTCAGTGCTGAGGGTGTGCCGCATTGTCAGAGGGTCAGTACTGAGGGAGTGTCGCACTGTCAGAGGATCAGTGCTGAGGGAGTGCTGCACTGTCAGAGGGTCAGTGCTGAGGGAGTGCTGCACTGTCAGAGGGTCAGTACTGAGGGAGTGCCGCACTGTCAGAGGGTCAGTGCTGAGGGTGTGCCGCACTGTCAGTGGGTCAGTACTTAGGGAGTGCGGCACTGTCAGAGGGTCAGTACTGAGGGTGTGCCGCACTGTCAGTGGGTCAGTACTTAGGGAGTGCGGCACTGTCAGAGGGTCAGTGCTGAGGGAGTGCTGCACTGTCTGAGGGTCAGTGCTGAGGGAGTGTTGCACTGTCAGAGGGTCAGTACTTAGGGAGTGCGGCACTGTCTGAGGGTCAGTGCTGAGGGAGTGCTGCTTTATCAGAGGGTCAGTGCTGAGGGAGTGCTGCACTGTCAGAGGGTCAGTGCTGAGGGTGTGCGGCACGGTCAGAGGGTCAATCCTGATGGAGTGCAGCACTGTCAGAGGGTCAGTACTGAGGGAGTGCTGCACTGTCAGAGGGTCTGTACGGAGGGAGTGCTGCACTGTCAGATGGTCAGTACTGAGGGTGTGCCGCACTGTCGGAGGGTCAGTGCTGAGGGAGTGCTGCACTGTCAGAGGGTCAGTGCTGAGGTAGTGCTGCACTGTCAGAGGGTCAGTGCTGAGGGAATGCCGCACTGTCAGAGGGTCTGTACGGAGCGAGTGCAGCTCTGTCAGAGGTTCAGTACTGAGGGAGCGCCACACATTCAGATGGTCAGTACTGAGGGAGTGCAGCGCTGTCAGCGGGTCAGTGCTGAGGGAGTGCTGCACTGTCAGAGAGTCACTGCTGAGCGAGTGCAGCTCTGTCAGAGGGTCAGCACTGAGGGCGTGCAGCGCTGTCAGCGGGTCAGTGCTGAGGGAGTGCTGCACTGTCAGAGAGTTACTGCTGAGGGAGTGCTGCACTGTCAGACGGTCAGTACTGAGGGAGTGCAGTGCTGTCAGAGGGACAGTACTGTGGGAGCGCCACACTGTCAGAGGGTCAGTTCTGAGGTAGTGCTGCACTGTCAGAGAGTCACTGCTGAGGGAGTGCCGCACTGTCAGAGGGTCAGTACTGAGGGTGTGCAGCACTGTCAGAGGTTCAGTGCTAATGGAGTGCCGCACTGTCAGAGGGACAGTGTTGAGGGAGTGCCGCACTGTCAGAGGGACAGTGTTGAGGGAGTGCTGCACTGTTAGAGGGTCAGAACTGAGGGAGCGCCACACTGTCAGAGTGTCAGTCCTGAGGTCGTGCTGCTCTGTCAGAGGGTCCTTTGCTGAGGTAGTGATGCTTTGTCAGAGGGTCAGTGCTGAGGGAGTGCTGCACTGTTGGAGGGTCAGTACTGAGGGATGCAGCGCTGTTATGGGGTCAGTACTGAGGGAATGCCACACTGTGAGAGGGTCAGTACTGAGGGAGTGCTGCACTGTTGGAGGGTCAGTGCTGAGGGAGTGCAGCACTGTCAGATGGTCAGTGCTGAGGGAGTGCTGCTTTGTCAGAGGGTCAGTGGTGAGGGAGTGCAGCACTGTTAGAGGGTCAGTGCTGAGGGAATGCTGCACTGTCAGAGAGTCACTGCTGAGGAAGTGCTGCACTGTCAGAGGGTCAGTACTGAGGGTGTGCAGCACTGTCAGAGGTTCAGTGCTAATGGAGTGCCGCACTGTCAGAGGGACAGTGTTGAGGGAGTGCCGCACTGTCAGAGGGACAGTGTTGAGGGAGTGCTGCACTGTTAGAGGGTCAGAACTGAGGGAGCGCCACACTGTCAGAGTGTCAGTCCTGAGGTCGTGCTGCTCTGTCAGAGGGTCCTTTGCTGAGGTAGTGATGCTTTGTCAGAGGGTCAGTGCTGAGGGAGTGCTGCACTGTTGGAGGGTCAGTACTGAGGGATGCAGCGCTGTTATGGGGTCAGTACTGAGGGAATGCCACACTGTGAGAGGGTCAGTACTGAGGGAGTGCTGCACTGTTGGAGGGTCAGTGCTGAGGGAGTGCAGCACTGTCAGATGGTCAGTGCTGAGGGAGTGCTGCTTTGTCAGAGGGTCAGTGGTGAGGGAGTGCAGCACTGTTAGAGGGTCAGTGCTGAGGGAGTGCAGCACTGTTAGAGGGTCAGTGCTGAGGGAGTGCAGCACTGTCAGAGGGTCAGTCCTGAGGTCGTGCAGCACTGTCAGAGGGTCAGTACTGAGGGAGTGCTGCACTGTCAGATGGTCAGTACTGAGGGTGTGCTGCACTGTCGGAGGGTCAGTGCTGAGGGAGTGCTGCACTGTCAGACGGTCAGTGCTGAGGTAGTGCTGCACTGTCAGAGGGTCAGTGCTGAGGGTGTGCCGCACTGTCGGAGGGTCAGTGCTGAGGGAGTGCTGCACTGTCAGAGGGTCTGTACGGAGCGAGTGCAGCTCTGTCAGAGGTTCAGTACTGAGGGAGTGCTGCACTGTCAGAGGTTCAGTACTGAGGGAGCGCCGCACATTCAGAGGGTCAGTACTGAGGGAGTGCAGCGCTGTCAGCGGGTCAGTGCTGAGGGAGTGCTGCACTGTCAGAGAGTCACTGCTGAGCGAGTGCAGTTCTGTCAGAGGTTCAGTACTGATGGAGTGCTGCACTGTCAGAGGGTCAGTACTGAGGGCGTGCAGCGCTGTCAGCGGGTCAGTGCTGAGGGAGTGCTGCACGGTCAGAGAGTTACTGCTGAGGGAGTGCAGTGCTGTGAGAGGGTCAGTCCTGAGGTCGTGCTGCTCTGTCAGAGGGTCCTTTGCTGAGGTAGTGCTGCTTTGTCAGAGGGTCAGTGCTGAGGGAGTGCTGCACTGTTGGAGGGTCAGTGCTGAGGGAGTGCAGCACTGTCAGCGGGTCAGTACATAGGTAGTGCTGCACTGTCAGAGGGTCAGTACTGAGGTGGTGCAGCACTTTCAGAGGGTCAGTACTGAGGGAGTGCTGCACTGTCAGAGGTTCAGTGCTGAGGGAGTGCGGCACTGTCAGCGGGTCAGTGCTGAGGGAGTGCCGCACTGTCAGAGGGTCAGTGCTGAGGGAGTGCCGCACTGTCAGAGGGTCAGTGCTGAGGGAGAGCAGCGCTGTCAGAGGGTCAGTGCTGAGGGAGTGCGGCACTGTCAGCGGGTCAGTGCTGAGGGAGTGCGGCACTGTCAGAGGATCAGTGCTGAGGGAGTGCCGCACTGTCAGAGGGTCAGTGCTGAGGGAGTGTGGCACTGTCGGAGGGTCAGTGCTGAGGGTGTGCCGCATTGTCAGAGGGTCAGTACTGAGGGAGTGTCGCACTGTCGGAGGGTCAGTACTGAGGGAGTGCAGCACTGTCAGAGGGTCAGTACTGAGGGAGTGCCACACTGTCAGAGGGTGAGTGCTGAGGGAGTGCCGCACTGTCAGAGGATCAGTGCTGAGGGAGTGCCGCACTGTAAGAGGATCAGTGCTGAGGGAGTGCCGCACTGTAAGAGGGTCAGTGCTGAGGGAGTGCCACACTGTCAGAGGGTGAGTGCTGAGCGAGTGCCGCACTGTCAGAGGATCAGTGCTGAGGGAGTGCTGCACTGTCAGAGGGTCAGTGCTGAGGGAGTGCTGCACTGTCAGAGGGTCAGTACTGAGGGAGTGCCGCACTGTCAGAGGGTCAGTGCTGAGGGTGTGCCGCACTGTCAGTGGGTCAGTACTTAGGGAGTGCGGCACTGTCAGAGGGTCAGTACTGAGGGTGTGCCGCACTGTCAGTGGGTCAGTACTTAGGGAGTGCGGCACTGTCAGAGGGTCAGTGCTGAGGGAGTGCTGCACTGTCTGAGGGTCAGTGCTGAGGGAGTGTTGCACTGTCAGAGGGTCAGTACTTAGGGAGTGCGGCACTGTCTGAGGGTCAGTGCTGAGGGAGTGCTGCTTTGTCAGAGGGTCAGTGCTGAGGGAGTGCTGCACTGTCAGAGGGTCAGTGCTGAGGGTGTGCGGCACGGTCAGAGGGTCAATCCTGATGGAGTGCAGCACTGTCAGAGGGTCAGTACTGAGGGAGTGCTGCACTGTCAGAGGGTCTGTACGGAGGGAGTGCTGCACTGTCAGATGGTCAGTACTGAGGGTGTGCCGCACTGTCGGAGGGTCAGTGCTGAGGGAGTGCTGCACTGTCAGAGGGTCAGTGCTGAGGTAGTGCTGCACTGTCAGAGGGTCAGTGCTGAGGGAGTGCCGCACTGTCAGAGGGTCTGTACGGAGCGAGTGCAGCTCTGTCAGAGGTTCAGTACTGAGGGAGCGCCACACATTCAGATGGTCAGTACTGAGGGAGTGCAGCGCTGTCAGCGGGTCAGTGCTGAGGGAGTGCTGCACTGTCAGAGAGTCACTGCTGAGCGAGTGCAGCTCTGTCAGAGGGTCAGCACTGAGGGCGTGCAGCGCTGTCAGCGGGTCAGTGCTGAGGGAGTGCTGCACTGTCAGAGAGTTACTGCTGAGGGAGTGCTGCACTGTCAGACGGTCAGTACTGAGGGAGTGCAGTGCTGTCAGAGGGACAGTACTGTGGGAGCGCCACACTGTCAGAGGGTCAGTTCTGAGGTAGTGCTGCACTGTCAGAGAGTCACTGCTGAGGGAGTGCCACACTGTCAGAGGGTCAGTACTGAGGGTGTGCAGCACTGTCAGAGGTTCAGTGCTAATGGAGTGCCGCACTGTCAGAGGGACAGTGTTGAGGGAGTGCCGCACTGTCAGAGGGACAGTGTTGAGGGAGTGTTGCACTGTCAGAGGGTCAGTACTTAGGGAGTGCGGCACTGTCTGAGGGTCAGTGCTGAGGGAGTGCTGCGCTGTCTGAGGGTCAGTACTGAGGGAGTGCTGCACGGTCTGGGGGTCAGTACTGAGGGAGTGCTGCACTGTCAGAGGGTCAGTACTGAGGGAGTGCTGCACGGTCTGGGGGTCAGTACTGAGGGTGTGCTGCACTGTCTGAGGGTCAGTACTGAGGGAGTGCTGCACTGTCTGAGGGTCAGTACTGAGGGAGTGCTGCACGGTCTGGGGGTCAGTACTGAGGGAGTGCTGCACTGTCTGAGGGTCAGTACTGAGGGAGTGCTGCACTGTCTGAGGGTCAGTACTGAGGGAGTGCTGCACGGTCTGGGGGTCAGTACTGAGGGTGTGCTGCACTGTCTGAGGGTCAGTACTGAGGGAGTGCTGCACTGTCTGAGGGTCAGTACTGAGGGAGTGCTGCACTGTCTGAGGGTCAGTACTGAGGGAATGCTGCACTGTCAGAGGGTCAGTACTGAGGGAGTGCTGCACTGTCTGAGGGTCAGTACTGAGGGAGTGCTGCACTGTCAGAGGGTCAGTACTGAGGGAGTGCTGCACGGTCTGGGGGTCAGTACTGAGGGAGTGCTGCACCGACTGAGGGTCAGTACTGAGGGAGTGCTGCACTGTCTGAGGGTCAGTACTGAGGGAGTGCTGCACTGTCAGAGGGTCAGTACTGAGGGAGTGCTGCACTGTCTGAGGGTCAGTACTGAGGGAGTGCTGCACTGTCAGAGGGTCAGTACTGAGGGAGTGCTGCACCGTCTGGGGGTCAGTACTGAGGGAGTGCTGCACCGACTGAGGGTCAGTACTGAGGGAGTGCTGCACTGTCTGAGGGTCAGTACTGAGGGAGTGCTGCACTGTCAGAGGGTCAGTACTGAGGGAGTGCTGCACTGTCTGAGGTTCAGTACTGAGGGAGTGCTGCACTGTCAGAGGGTCAGTGCGGCACGGTGGCACAGTGGTTAGTACTGCTGCCTCACAGCGCCAGAGACCCGGGTTCAATTCCCGCCTCAGGCGACTAACTGTGTGGAGTTTGCACGTTCTCCCCGTGTCTGCGTGGGTTTCCTCCGGGTGCTCCGGTTTCCTCCCACAGTCCAAAGATGTGCAGGTCAGGTGAATTGGCCATGCTAAATTGCCCGTAGTGTTAGGTAAGGGGTAAACGTATGGGTGGGTTGCGCTTCCGCGGGTCGGTGTGGACTTGTTGGGCCGAAGGGCCTGTTTCCATACTGTAAGTAATCTAATCTAATCTAGTCAGTACTGAGGGAGTGCTGCACTGTCTGAGTGCTCATTTCAGATGAGTCACTAAATTTTCTGCCTATTGTGTTCCTGGTGAGTGTTCCCATTGTCTTTCTTTTGAGGAGGTGGGAGGTCGTTTTCCCCCAGGGCTCCTGCTCAGTGTTAAACCATCACCTGTTCACATAACCTGATTATCCAGTCATTGTCATGTCCTGGGATCTTGCTGTGTAAACGTTGGCTGCTGTAGTATTTTGTTACAGAGCTTTTTTCTGAAGTTGTGTTTGGTGTTAAATGAATGCTGCCCCGTCTCTCCGTCTGTGTGTGAATGGTCAAGTGTTTCTGGCAGCTCTGTGCGTTGTGATGTTCTGATGGGATGTTGTTTCTGTTTCAGGGGGACATCCAGCAGTTATTGATTGTCCCGGATCCACGTGCTGCCTACGATTACTGTGATTATTACAGTCCTGACTGTAACAGCCCACTTCCAAGCCTCCCGCAAGCTCAGGAACCAGAGAGAAACCAGGTCAGTTACTATCTCACTGTCGGTCGGTAACCCATATCGGGCATGTGCTGTGTGGGAGCAAGCTGGGGAAGGCCGTTTACCCAGTCTGAACGAGGGTTAGTCTGCATGTGACTGTTCTTTCATCATATGGACAATAACCCGTGTCGCTGTTAGATGGTCTGGTTTATCGTGCTGGGATAACAGATAAGCTGCTGCTATTTATTGCAATGTTATATGGACTAATGTAGCCTCAGAATGTTCTCTGTCTTTTATTCTTTCTGTCTATATCTTTATCTGCCTCTCCCCTTCTCTCACTGTCTTTCTCTCTGTATGTCTGTTTTTCTACCTCCCCTTGTCTCTTTCTCCCTCTGTCTCTCATTTGCTTTCTATCTTTCCTTGTCTCTGTCTTTCTGTCTATCCCTCTCTCTTTCCTGACTGCCACTCTTTGATTGTCCTGAAATGCAGTATCATTGTAAACGGTAGAGAAGGTTGCTGGTTTGCACTCAGGGCTGATCAGCAGCTGAAATCTAATCTACAGATCTCCACTAAACTCTCAAATCTCCAGAAAATGCAACAAATTGCATGTCATAAAAATGATGTTTAACTGTGTTCCCACAAGGAATAGGGAAACTGCGAAAAACCACTCACCCAAACGCTGCTGTGTCTGTGTTGTGTTCCTGCTGTGTCTGTGCTGTGTTCCTGCTGTGTCTGTGTTGTGTTCCTGCTGTGTCTGTACAGTGTTCCTGCTGTGTCTGTACAGTGTTCCTGCTGTGTCTGTGCTGTGTTCCGGCTGTGTCTGTGTTGTGTGCCTGCTGTGTCTGTGTTGTGTTCCTGCTGTGTCTGTGTTGTGTGCCTGCTGTGTCTGTGCTGTCTTCCTCCTGTGTCTGTGTTGTGTTCCTGCTGTGTCTGTGTTGTGTTCCTGCTGTGTCTGTGTTGTGTTCCTGCTGTGTCTGTGTTGTGTGCCTGCTGTGTCTGTGCTGTCTTCCTCCTGTGTCTGTGTTGTGTTCCTGCTGTGTCTGTGTTGTGTTCCTGCTGTGTCTGTGTTGTGTTCCTGCTGTGTCTGTGTTGTGTTCCGGCTGTGTCTGTGTTGTGTTCCTGCTGTGTCTGTGCTGTGTTCCTGCTGTGTCTGTGTTGTGTTCCTGCTGTGTCTGTACACTGTTACTGCTGTATCTGTGTTGTGTTCCGGCTGTGTCTGTGCTGTGTTCCTGCTGTGTCTGTGTCGTGTTCGGGCTGTGTCTGTGTTGTGTTCGGGCTGTGTCTGTGCTGTGTTCCTGCTGTGTCTGTGCTGTGTTCCTGCTGTGTCTGTGCTGTGTTACAGCTGTGTCTGTGCTGTGTTCCTGCTGTGTCTGTGCTGTGTGCCTGCTGTGTCTGTGCTCTGTTCCGGCTGTGTCTGTGCAGTGTTCCTGCTGTGTCTGTGCTGTGTTCCTGCTGTGTCTGTGCTGTGTTCCTGCTGTGTCTGTGCTGTGTTCCTGCTGTGTCTGTGTTGTGTTCGGGCTGTGTCTGTGTTGTGTTCGGGCTGTGTCTGTGCTGTGTTCCTGCTGTGTCTGTGCTGTGTTCCTGCTGTGTCTGTGCTGTGTTCCTGCTGTGTCTGTGCTGTGTTCCTGCTGTGTCTGTGCTGTGTTCCTGCTGTGTCTGTGCTGTGTGCCGGCTGTGTCTGTGCTGTGTTCCTGCTGTGTCTGTGCTGTGTTACAGCTGTGTCTGTGCTGTGTTCCTGCTGTGTCTGTGCTGTGTTCCTGCTGTGTCTGTGCTCTGTTCTGGCTGTGTCTGTGCAGTGTTCCTGCTGTGTCTGTGCTGTATCCCTGCTGTGTCTGGACAGTGTTCCTGCTGTGTCTCTGTTGTGTTCCTGCTGTGTCTGTGCTGTGTTCCTGCTGTGTCTGTTCAGTGTTCCTGTTGTGTCTGTGTTGTGTTCCTGCTGTGTATGTACAGTGTTCCTGTTGTGTCTGTGCTGTATCTCTGCTGTGTCTGTGGTGTGTTCCAGCTGTATCTGTGCTGTGTTCCTGCTGTATCTGTGCTGTGTTCCTGCTGTCTGTGTTGTATCCCTGCTGTTTCTGTGCTGTGTTCCTGCTGTCTGTCTGCTGTGTTCCTGCTGTGTCTGTGGTGTATTCCTGCTGTGTCTGTGCTGTGTTCCTGCTGTGTCTGTCCTGTATTCCTGCTGTGTCTGTGCTGTATTCCTGCTGTGTCTGTGCTGTGTTCCTGCTGTGTCTGTGCTGTTTCCCTACGGTGTCTGTGCTGTGGTCCTGCTGTGTGTGTGCTGTGATCCTGCTGTGTCTGTGCTGTGATCCTGCTTTGTCTGTGCTGTATCCCGGCTCTGTCTGTGCTGTGTTCCGGCTGTGTCTGTGCTGTGTTCCTGCTGTGTCTTTGCTGCGTTCCTGATGTGTCTGTGCTGTGTTCCGGCTGTGTCTGTGCTGTGTTCCGGCTGTGTCTGTGCTGTGTTCCTGCTGTGTCTGTGCTGTGTTACTGCTGTGTCTGTGCTGTATCCCTGCTGTGTCCGGACAGTGTTCCTGCTGTGTCTCTGTTGTGTTCCTGCTGTGTCTCTGTTGTGTTCCTGCTGTGTCTGTGCTGTATCCCTGCTGTGTCTGTGCTGTATCCCTGCTGTGTCTGTGCTCGATCCCTGCTGTGTCTGTGCTGGATCCTGCTGTGTCTGTGCTGTATTCCTGCTGTGTCTGTACAGTGTTCCTGTTGTGTCTGTGTTGTGTTCCTGCTGTGTATGTACAATGTTCCTGTCGTGTCTGTGCTGTGTTCCTGCCGTGTCTGTGCTGTTTTCCTGCTGTGTCTGTGCTGTGTTCCTGCTGTGTCTGTGCTGTGTTCCTGCTGTGTCTGTGCTGTGTTCCTGCTGTGTCTGTGCTGTGTTCCTGCCGTGTCTGTGCTGTGTTCCTGCCGTGTCTGTGCTGTGTTCCTGCTGTGTCTGTGCTGTGTTCCTGCCGTGTCTGTGCTGTGTTCCTGCCGTGTCTGTGCTGTGTTCCTGCCGTGTCTGTGCTGTGTTCCTGCTGTGTCTGTGCTGTGTTCCTGCTGTGTCTGTGCTGTGTTCCTGCTGTATCTGTGCTGTGTTCCTGCTGTGTCTGTGCTGTGTTCCTGCTGTGTCTGTGCTGTGTTCCTGCCGTGTCTGTGCTGTGTTCCTGCCGTGTCTGTGCTGTGTTCCTGCCGTGTCTGTGCTGTGTTCCTGCTGTGTCTGTGCTGTGTTCCTGCTGTGTCTGTGCTGTGTTCCTGCTGTATCTGTGCTGTGTTCCTGCTGTGTCTGTGCTGTGTTCCTGCTGTGTCTGTGATGTGTTCCTGCTGTGTCTGTGCTGTGTTCCTGCTGTGTTTGTGCTGTGTTCCTGCTGTGTCTGTGCTCTGTTCCGACCGTGTCGGTGCTGTGTTCCTGCTGTGTCTGTGATGTGTTCCTGCTGTGTCTGTGATGTGTTCCTGCTGTGTCTGTGCTGTGTTCCTGCTGTGTTTGTGCTGTGTTCCTGCTGTGTCTGTGCTGTGTTCCTGCTGTGTCTGTGCTGTGTTCCTGCTGTGTTTGTGCTGTGTTCCTGCTGTGTCTGTGCTGTTTCCCTACGGTGTCTGTGCTATGGTCCTGCTATGTCTGTGATGTGTTCCTGCAGTGCCTGTGCTGTGTTCCTGCAGTGTCTGTGCTGTATCCCTGCTGTGTCTGTGCTGTGTTCCAGCCGTGTCTGTACTGTGTTCCAGCCGTGTCTGTGCTGTGTTCCAGCCGTGTCTGTGCTGTGTTCCTGCCTTGTCTCTGCTGTGTTCCTGCCGTGTCTCTGCTGTGTTCCGACCGTGTCGGTGCTGTGTTCCTGTTGTATCTGTGCTGTGTTCCTGCTGTATCTGTGCTGTGTTCCTGCTGTATCTGTGCTGTGTTCCTGCTGTATCTGTGCTGTGTTCCTGCTGTATCTGTGCTGTGTTCCTGCTGTATCTGTGCTGTGTTCCTGCTGTGTCTGTGCAGTGTTCCTGCTGTGTCTGTGCTGTGTTCCTGCTGTGTCTGTGTTGTATCCCAGCTGTATCTGTGCTGTGTTCCTGTTGTATCTGTGCTGTGTTCCTGCTGTATCTGTGCTGTGTTCCTGCTGTGTCTGTGCTGTGTTCCTGCTGTGTCTGTGTTGTATCCCAGCTGTATCTGTGCTGTGTTCCTGTTGTATCTGTGCTGTGTTCCTGCTGTATCTGTGCTGTGTTCCTGCTGTGTCTGTGCTGTGTTCCTGCCGTGTCTGTGCTGTGTTCCTGCTGTATCTGTGCTGTGTTCCTGCTGTGTCTGTGCTGTGTTCCTGCTGTATCTGTGCTGTGTTCCTGCTGTATCTGTGCTGTGTTCCTGCTGTGTCTGTGCTGTGTTCCTGCCGTGTCTGTGCTGTGTTCCTGCTGTATCTGTGCTGTGTTCCTGCTGTGTCTGTGCTGTGTTACAGCTGTGTCTGTGCTGTGTTCCTACCGTGTCTGTGCTGTGTTCCTGCCGTGTCTGTGCTGTGTTCCTGCCGTGTCTGTGCTGTGTTCCTGCCGTGTCTGTGCTGTGTTCCTGCTGTGTCTGTGCTGTGTTCCTGCCGTGTCTGTGCTGTGTTCCTGCCGTGTCTGTGCTGTTTTCCTGCTGTGTCTGTGCTGTGTTCCTGCTGTGTCTGTGCTGTGTTCCTGCTGTGTCTGTGCTGTGTTCCTGCTGTGTCTGTGCTGTGTTCCTGCTGTGTCTGTGCTGTGTTCCTGCTGTGTCTGTGCTGTGTTCCTGCCGTGTCTGTGCTGTGTTCCTGCCGTGTCTGTGCTGTGTTCCTGCCGTGTCTGTGCTGTGTTCCTGCCGTGTCTGTGCTGTTTTCCTGCCGTGTCTGTGCTGTTTTCCTGCTGTGTCTGTGCTGTGTTCCTGCCGTGTCTGTGCTGTGTTCCTGCTGTGTCTGTGCTGTGTTCCTGCTGTGTCTGTGCTGTGTTCCTGCTGTATCTGTGCTGTGTTCCTGCTGTGTCTGTGCTGTGTTCCTGCTGTGTCTGTGATGTGTTCCTGCTGTGTCTGTGCTGTGTTCCTGCCGTGTCTGTGCTGTGTTCCTGCTGTGTCTGTGCTGTGTTCCTGCTGTGTCTGTGCTGTGTTCCTGCTGTATCTGTGCTGTGTTCCTGCTGTGTCTGTGCTGTGTTCCTGCTGTGTCTGTGATGTGTTCCTGCTGTGTCTGTGCTGTGTTCCTGCTGTGTTTGTGCTGTGTTCCTGCTGTGTCTGTGCTCTGTTCCGACCGTGTCGGTGCTGTGTTCCTGCTGTGTCTGTGATGTGTTCCTGCTGTGTCTGTGATGTGTTCCTGCTGTGTCTGTGATGTGTTCCTGCTGTGTCTGTGCTGTGTTCCTGCTGTGTCTGTGCTCTGTTCCGACCGTGTCGGTGCTGTGTTCCTGCTGTGTCTGTGATGTGTTCCTGCTGTGTCTGTGCTGTGTTCCTGCTGTATCTGTGCTGTGTTCCTGCTGTGTCTGTGCTGTGTTCCTGCTGTGTCTGTGATGTGTTCCTGCTGTGTCTGTGCTGTGTTCCTGCCGTGTCTGTGCTGTGTTCCTGCTGTGTCTGTGCTGTGTTCCTGCTGTGTCTGTGCTGTGTTCCTGCTGTATCTGTGCTGTGTTCCTGCTGTGTCTGTGCTGTGTTCCTGCTGTGTCTGTGATGTGTTCCTGCTGTGTCTGTGCTGTGTTCCTGCTGTGTTTGTGCTGTGTTCCTGCTGTGTCTGTGCTCTGTTCCGACCGTGTCGGTGCTGTGTTCCTGCTGTGTCTGTGATGTGTTCCTGCTGTGTCTGTGATGTGTTCCTGCTGTGTCTGTGATGTGTTCCTGCTGTGTCTGTGCTGTGTTCCTGCTGTGTCTGTGCTCTGTTCCGACCGTGTCGGTGCTGTGTTCCTGCTGTGTCTGTGATGTGTTCCTGCTGTGTCTGTGCTGTGTTCCTGCCGTGTCTGTGCTGTGTTCCTGCCGTGTCTGTGCTGTGTTCCTGCCGTGTCTGTGCTGTTTTCCTGCCGTGTCTGTGCTGTGTTCCTGCTGTGTCTGTGCTGTGTTCCTGCTGTGTCTGTGCTGTGTTCCTGCTGTATCTGTGCTGTGTTCCTGCTGTGTCTGTGCTGTGTTCCTGCTGTGTCTGTGATGTGTTCCTGCTGTGTCTGTGCTTTGTTCCTGCTGTGTTTGTGCTGTGTTCCTGCTGTGTCTGTGCTCTGTTCCGACCGTGTCGGTGCTGTGTTCCTGCTGTGTCTGTGCTGTGTTCCTGCTGTGTTTGTGCTGTGTTCCTGCTGTGTCTGTGCTGTGTTCCTGCTGTGTCTGTGCTGTGTTCCTGCTGTGTCTGTGCTGTGTTCCAGCTGTGTCTGTGCTGTGTTCCTGCTGTGTCTGTGCTGTGTTACAGCTGTGTCTGTGCTGTTTCGCTACGGTGTCTGTGCTATGGTCCTGCTATGTCTGTGATGTGTTCCTGCAGTGCCTGTGCTGTGTTCCTGCAGTGTCTGTGCTGTATCCCTGCTGTGTCTGTGCTGTGTTCCAGCCGTGTCTGTGCTGTGTTCCAGCCGTGTCTGTGCTGTGTTCCAGCCGTGTCTGTGCTGTGTTCCTGCCGTGTCTCTGCTGTGTTCCTGCCGTGTCTCTGCTGTGTTCCTGCCGTGTCTCTGCTGTGTTCCTGCCATGTCTGTGCTGTGTTCCTGCTGTGTCTGTGCTGTGTTCCTGCTGTGTCTGTGCTGTGTTCCTGCTGTGTCTGTGCTTTGATCCTGCTTTGTCTGTGCTGTGTTCCTGCTGTGTCTGTGCTGTGTTCCTGCTGTGTCTGTGCTGTGTTCCTGCTGTGCCTGTGCTGTGTTCCTGCTGTGTCTGTGCGGTATTCCTGCTGTGTCTGAGCTGTATTCCTGCTGTGTCTGTGCTGTGTTCCTGCTGTGTCTGTCCTGTATTCATGCTGTGTCTGTGCTGTGTTCCTGCTGTGTCTGTGCTGTGTTCCTGCTGTGTCTGTGCTAATTCCCTACGGTGTCTGTGCTGTGATCCTGCTGTGTCTGAAGAAGGGCCTGTGCCCGAAACGTCGAATCTCCTGTTCCCTGGATGCTGCCTGACCTGCTGGGCTGTTCCATCAATAAAGTTTCAACTTTGATCTCCAGCATCTGCAGACCTCACTTTCTCCTCCTGCTTTGTCTGTGCTGTATCCCTGCTGTGTCTGTGCTGTGTTCCTGCTGTGTCTGTGCTGTGTTCCTGCTGTGTCTGTGCTGTGTTCCTGCTGTGTCTGTGCTGTTTCCCTACGGTGTCTGTGCTGTGATCCTGCTTTGTCTGTGCTGTGTTCCTGCTGTGTCTGTGCTGTGTTCCTGCTGTGTCTGTGCTGTGTTCCTGATGTGTCTGTGCTGTTTCCCTCCAGTGTCTGTGCTGTGTTCCTGCTGTGTCTGTGATGTGTTTCTGCTGTGTCTCTGCTGTGTTCCTGCTGTGTCTGTGCTGTGTTCCGGCTGTGTCTGTGCTGTGTTCCGGCTGTGTCCGTGCTGTGTTCCTGCTGTGTCTGTGCTGTGTTCCTGATGTGTCTGTGCTGTGTTCCTGATGTGTCTGTGCTGTTTCCCTCCAGTGTCTGTGCTGTGTTCCTGCTGTGTCTGTGATGTGTTTCTGCTGTGTCTCTGCTGTGTTCCTGCTGTGTCTGTGCTGTGTTCCTGCTGTGTCTGTGCTGTGTTCCTGCTGTGTCTGTGCTATGTTCCTGCTGTGTTTGTGCTGTGTTGCTGCCGTGTCTGTGCTGTGTTCCTGCCGTGTCTGTGCTGTGTTCCTGCCGTGTCTGTGCTGTGTTCCTGCTCTGTCTGTGCTGTGTTCCTGCTGTGTCTGTGCTTTGATCCTGCTTTGTCTGTGCTGTGTTCCTGCTGTGCCTGTGCTGTGTTCCTGCTGTGTCTGTCCTGTATTCATGCTGTGTCTGTGCTGTGTTCCTGCTGTGTCTGTGCTGTGTTCCTGCTGTGTCTGTCCAGTATTCATGCTGTGTCTGTGCTGTGTTCCTGCTGTGTCTGTGCTGTGTTCCTGCTGTGTCTGTGCTGTGTTCCTGCTGTGTCTGTGCTGTTTCCCTACGGTGTCTGTGCTGTGATCCTGCTGTGTCTGTGCTGTGATCCTGCTTTGTCTGTGCTGTATCCCTGCTGTGTCTGTGCTGTGTTCCTGCTGTGTCTGTGCTGTGTTCCTGCTGTGTCTGTGCTGTGTTCCTGCTGTGTCTGTGCTGTGTTCCTGCTGTGTCTGTGCTGTGTTCCTGCTGTGTCTGTCTTGTATTCCTGCTGTGTCTGTGCTGTGTTCCTGCTGTGTCTGTGCTGTATTCATGCTGTGTCTGTGCTGTATTCATGCTGTGTCTGTGCTGTGTTCCTGCTGTGTCTGTGCTGTGTTCCTGCTGTGTCTGTGCTGTGTTCCTGCTGTGTCTGTGCTGTGTTCCTGCTGTGTCTGTTCTGTGTTCCTGCCGTGTCTGTGCTGTGTTCCCGCTGTGTCTGTGCTGTGGTCCTGCTGTGTCTGTGCAGTGTTCCTGCTGTGTCTGTGCAGTGTTCCTGCTGTGTCTGTGCAGTGTTCCTGCTGTGTCTGTGCAGTGTTCCTGCTGTGTCTGTGCTGTGTTCCTGCTGTGTCTGTGCTGTGTTCCTGCTGTGTCTGTGCTGTGTTCCTGCTGCGTCTGTGCTGTGTTCCTGCTGTGTCTGTGCTATGTTCCTGCTGTGTCTGTGCTGTGTTCCTGCTGTGTCTGTTCTGTGTTCCTGCAGTGTCTGTGCTGTGTTCCTGCTGTGTCTGTCTTGTATTCCTGCTGTGTCTGTCTTGTATTCCTGCTGTGTCTGTCTTGTATTCCTGCTGTGTCTGTGCTGTGTTCCTGCTCTGTCTGTGCTGTGTTCCTGCTGTGTCTGTGCTGTGTTCCTGCTGTGTCTGTGCTGTGTTCCAGCTGTGTCTGTGCTGTGTTACAGTTGTGTCTGTGCTGTGTTCCTGCTATGTCTGTGCTGTGTTCCTGCAGTGTCTGTGCTGTGTTCCTGCTGTGTCTGTGCTGTGTTCCTGCTGTGTCTGTGCTGTGTTCCTGCTGTGTTCCTGCAGTGTCTGTGCTGTTTTCCTGCTGTGTCTATGCTGTTTTCCTGCTGTGTCTGTGCTGTGCTCCTGCAGTGTCTGTGCTGTGTTCCTGCTGTGTCTGTGCTGTTTTCCTGCTGTGTCTGTGCTGTGTTCCTGCTGTGTCTGTGCTGTGTTTCTGCTGTGTCTGTGCTGTGTTCCTGCTGTGTCTGTGCTGTTTTCCTGCTGTGTCTGTGCTGTGTTACAGCTGTGTCTGTGCTGTGTTCCTGCTGTGTCTGTGCTGTTTTCCTGCTGTGTCTGTGCTGTGTTCCTGCTGTGTCTGTGCTGTGTTTCTGCTGTGTTTCTGCTGTGTTACAGCTGTGTCTATGCTGTGTTCCTGCTCTGTCTGTGCTGTTTCCCTACAGTGTCTGTGATGTGTTTCTGCTGTGTCTCTGCTGTGTTCCTGCTGTGTTCCTGCCGTGTCTGTGCTGTGTTCCTGCCGTGTCTGTGCTGTGTTCCTGCTATGTCTGTGCTGTGTTCCTGCCATGTCTGTGCTGTGTTCCTGCTGTGTCTGTGCTGTGTTCCTGCTGTGTCTGTGCTGTGTTCCTGCCGTGTCTGTGCTGTGTTCCTGCTGTGTCTGTGCTGTGTTCCTGCTGTGTCTGTGCTGTGTTCCTGCCGTGTCTGTGCTGTGTTCCTGCCGTGTCTGTGCTGTGTTCCTGCCGTGTCTGTGCTGTGTTCCTGCTGTGTCTGTGCTGTGTTCCTGCTGTGTCTGTGCTGTGTTCCTGCTGTGTCTGTGCTGTGTTCCTGCTGTGTCTGTGCTGTGTTCCTGCTGTGCCTTTGCTGGTTTCCTGCCGTGTCTGTGCTGTGTTCCTGCTGTGTCTGTGCTGTGTTCCTGCCATGTCTGTGCTGTGTTCCTGCCGTGTCTGTGCTGTGTTCCTGCTGTGTCTGTGCTGTGTTCCTGCTGTGTCTGTGCTGTGTTCCTGCTGTGTCTGTGCTGTGTTCCTGCCATGTCTGTGCTGTGTTCCTGCTGTGTCTGTGCTGTGTTCCTGCTGTGTCTGTGCTGTGTTCCTGCTGTGTCTGTGCTGTGTTCCTGCTGTGTCTGTGCTGTGGTCCTGCCGTGTCTGTGCTGTGTTCCTGCCATGTCTGTGCTGTGGTCCTGCTGTGTCTGCGCTGTGTTCGTGCTGTGTCTGTGCTGTGTTCCTGCTGTGTCTGTGCTGTGTTCCTGCTGTGTCTGTGCTGTGTCCCTGCTGTGTCTGTGCTGTGTTCCTGCTGCGTCTGTGCTGTGTTCCTGCTGTGTCTGTGCTATGTTCCTGCTGTGTCTGTGCTGTGTTCCTGCTGTGTCTGTTCTGTGTTCCTGCAGTGTCTGTGCTGTGTTCCTGCTGTGTCTGTCTTGTATTCCTGCTGTGTCTGTCTTGTATTCCTGCTGTGTCTGTGCTGTGTTCCTGCTGTGTCTGTGCTGTGTTCCTGCTGTGTCTGTGCTGTGTTCCTGCTGTGTCTGTGCTGTGTTCCAGCTGTGTCTGTGCTGTGTTACAGTTGTGTCTGTGCTGTGTTCCTGCTATGTCTGTGCTGTGTTCCTGCTGTGTCTGTGCTGTGTTCCTGCTGTGTCTGTGCTGTGTTCCTGCTGTGTCTGTGCTGTGTTCCTGCTGTGTTCCTGCAGTGTCTGTGCTGTTTTCCTGCTGTGTCTATGCTGTTTTCCTGCTGTGTCTGTGCTGTGCTCCTGCAGTGTCTGTGCTGTGTTCCTGCTGTGTCTGTGCTGTTTTCCTGCTGTGTCTGTGCTGTGTTCCTGCTGTGTCTGTGCTGTGTTTCTGCTGTGTCTGTGCTGTGTTTCTGCTGTGTCTGTGCTGTGTTCCTGCTGTGTCTGTGCTGTTTTCCTGCTGTGTCTGTGCTGTGTTACAGCTGTGTCTGTGCTGTGTTCCTGCTGTGTCTGTGCTGTTTTCCTGCTGTGTCTGTGCTGTGTTCCTGCTGTGTCTGTGCTGTGTTTCTGCTGTGTTTCTGCTGTGTTACAGCTGTGTCTATGCTGTGTTCCTGCTCTGTCTGTGCTGTTTCCCTACAGTGTCTGTGATGTGTTTCTGCTGTGTCTCTGCTGTGTTCCTGCTGTGTTCCTGCCGTGTCTGTGCTGTGTTCCTGCCGTGTCTGTGCTGTGTTCCTGCTATGTCTGTGCTGTGTTCCTGCTGTGTCTGTGCTGTGTTCCTGCTGTGTCTGTGCTGTGTTCCTGCCGTGTCTGTGCTGTGTTCCTGCTGTGTCTGTGCTGTGTTCCTGCCATGTCTGTGCTGTGTTCCTGCTGTGTCTGTGCTGTGTTCCTGCTGTGTCTGTGCTGTGTTCCTGCCGTGTCTGTGCTGTGTTCCTGCTATGTCTGTGCTGTGTTCCTGCTGTGTCTGTGCTGTGTTCCTGCTGTGTCTGTGCTGTGTTCCTGCTGTGTCTGTGCTGTTTCCCTCCTGTGTCTGTGCTGTGTTCCTGCTGTGTCTGTGCTGTGTTCCTACCGTGTCTGTGCTGTGGTTCTGCTGTGTCTGTGCTGTGTTCCTGCTGTGTCTGTGCTGTGTTCCTACCGTGTCTGTGCTGTGGTCCTGCTGTGTCTGTGCTGTGGTCCTGCTGTGTCTGTGCTGTGTTCCTGCTGTGTCTGTGCTGTGTTCCTGCTGTGTCTGTGCTGTGTTCCTGCTGTGTCTGTGCTGTGTTCCTGCTGTGTCTGTGCTGTTTCCCTCCAGTGGCTGTGATGTGTTCCTGCTGTGTGTGTGGTGTGTTCCTGCTGTGTGTGTGGTGTGTTCCTGCTGTGTGTGTGGTGTGTTCCTGCTGTGTGTGTGCTGTGTTCCTGCTGTGTGTGTGCTGTGTTCCTGCTGTGTCTGTGCTGTGTTCCTGCTGTGTCTGTGCTGTGTTCCTGCTGTGTCTGTGCTGTGTTCCTGCTGTATCTGTGCTGTGGTCCTGCTGTGTCTGTGCTGTGGTCCTGCTGTGTCTGCGCTGTGGTCCTGCTGTGTCTGCGCTGTGGTCCTGCTGTGTCTGCGCTGTGTTCCTGCTGTGTCTGCGCTGTGTTCCTGCTGTGTCTGTGCTGTGTTCCTGCTGTGTCTGTGCTGTGTTCCTGCTGTGTCTGTGCTGTTTCCCTACGGTGTCTGTGCTGTGTTCCTGCTGTGCCTGTGCTGTGTTCCTACCGTGTCTGTGCTGTGTTCCTGCCGTGTTTGTGCTGTGTTCCTGCTGTATCTGTCTTGTATTCCTGCTGTGTCTGTGCTGTGTTCCTGCTGTGTCTGTGCTGTTTCCCTCCAGTGTCTGTGCTGTTTCCCTCCAGTGTCTGTGATGTGTTCCTGCTGTGTGTGTGCTGTGTTCCTGCTGTGTGTGTGCTGTGTTCCTGCTGTGTGTGTGCTGTGTCTGTGCTGTGTTCCTGCTGTGTCTGTGCTGTGTTCCTGCTGTGTCTGTGCTGTGTTCCTGCTGTGTTCCTACCGTGTCTGTGCTGTGGTCCTGCTGTGTCTGTGCTGTGTTCCTGCTGTGTCTGTGCTGTGTTCCTGCTGTGTGTGTGCTGTGTCTGTGTTGTGTTCCTGCTGTGTCTGTGCTGTGTTCCTGCTGTGTCTGTGCTGTGTTCCTGCTGTGTCTGTGCTGTGTTCCTGCTGTGTCTGTGCTGTGTTCCTACCGTGTCTGTGCTGTGGTCCTGCTGTGTCTGTGCTGTGTTCCTGCTGTGTCTGTGCTGTGTTCCTGCTGTGTCTGTGCTGTTTCCCTCCAGTGTCTGTGATGTGTTCCTGCTGTGTGTGTGCTGTGTTCCTGCTGTGTGTGTGCTGTGTTCCTGCTGTGTGTGTGCTGTGTTCCTGCTGTGTGTGTGCTGTGTCTGTGCTGTGTTCCTGCTGTGTCTGTGCTGTGTTCCTGCTGTGTCTGTGCTGTGTTCCTGCTGTGTTCCTACCGTGTCTGTGCTGTGGTCCTGCTGTGTCTGTGCTGTGTTCCTGCTGTGTCTACGCTGTGTTCCTGCTGTGTGTGTGCTGTGTCTGTGTTGTGTTCCTGCTGTGTCTGTGCTGTGTTCCTGCTGTGTGTGTGCTGTGTCTGTGTTGTGTTCCTGCTGTGTCTGTGCTGTGTTCCTGCTGTGTCTGTGCTGTGTTCCTGCTGTGTCTGTGCTGTGTTCCTGCTGTGTCTGTGCTGTGTTCCTACCGTGTCTGTGCTGTGGTCCTGCTGTGTCTGTGCTGTGTTCCTGCTGTGTCTGTGCTGTGTTCCTGCTGTGTCTGTGCTGTTTCCCTCCAGTGGCTGTGATGTGTTCCTGCTGTGTGTGTGCTGTGTTCCTGCTGTGTCTGTGCTGTGTTCCTGCTGTGTCTGTGCTGTGTTCCTGCTGTGTCTGTGCTGTGTTCCTGCTGTGTCTGTGCTGTGTTCCTGCTGTGTCTGTGCTGTTTCCCTCCAGTGGCTGTGATGTGTTCCTGCTGTGTGTATGCTGTGTTCCTGCCGTGTCTGTGCTGTGTTCCTGCTGTGCCTGTGCTGTGTTCCTGCTGTGTCTGTGCTGTGTTCCTGCTGTGTCTGTGCTGTGGTCCTGCTGTGTCTGTGCTGTGGTCCTGCTGTGTCTGTGCTGTGTTCCTGCTGTGTCTGTGCTGTGTTCCTGCTGTGTCTGTGCTGTTTCCCTCCAGTGTCTGTGCTGTTTCCCTCCAGTGTCTGTGATGTGTTCCTGCTGTGTGTGTGATGTGTTCCTGCTGTGTGTGTGCTGCGTTCCTGCTGTGTGTGTGCTGTGTTCCTGCTGTGTGTGTGCTGTGTTCCTGCTGTGTGTGTGCTGTGTTCCTGCTGTGTGTGTGCTGTGTTCCTGCTGTGTCTGTGCTGTGTTCCTGCTGTGTCTGTGCTGTGTTCCTGCTGTGTCTGTGCTGTGTTCCTGCTGTGTCTGTGCTGTGTTCCTGCTGTGTCTGTGCTGTGTTCCTCTGTGTCTGTGCTGTGTTCCTGCTTTGTCTGTGCTGTGTTCCTGCTGTGTCTGTGCTGTGTTACAGCTGTGTCTGTGCTGTGTTACAGCTGTGTCTGTGCTGTGTTACAGCTGTGTCTGTGCTGTGTTACAGCTGTGTCTGTGCTGTGTTACAGCTGTGTCTGTGCTGTGTTACAGCTTTGTATGCGCTGTGTTACAGCTGTGTCAGTGCTGTGTTACAGCTGTGTCTGTGCTGTGTTCTTGCTGTGTCTGTGCTGTGTTCTTGCTGTGTCTGTGCTGTGTTCTTGCTGTGTCTGTGCTGTGTTCCTGCTGTGTCTGTGCTGTGTTCCTGCTGTGTCTATGCTGTTTCCTTACGGTGTCTGTGCTGTGTTCCTGCTGTGTCTGTGCTGTGTTCTTGCTGTGTCTGTACTGTGTTCTTGCTGTGTCTGTGCTGTGTTCTTGCTGTGTCTGTGCTGTGTTCCTGCTGTGTCTGTGCTGTGTTCCTGCTGTGTCTGTGCTGTTTCCTTACGGTGTCTGTGCTGTGTTCCTGCTGTGTCTGTGCTGTGTTCCTGCTGTGTCTGTACTGTGTTCCTGCTGTGTCTGTACTGTGTTCCTGCTGTGTCTGTACTGTGTTCCTGCTGTGTTCGTGCTGTGTTCCTGCTGTGTTCGTGCTGTGTTCCTGCTCTGTTCGTGCTGTGTTCCTGCTCTGTTCGTGCTGTGTTCCTGCTCTGTTCGTGCTGTGTTCCTGCAGTGTCTGTGCTGTGTTCCTGCTGTGTCTGTGCTGTGTTCCTGCTGTGTCTGTGCTGTGTTCCTGCTGTGTTCCTGCAGTGCCTGTGCTGTTTTCCTGCTGTGTCTGTGCTGTGTTCCTGCTGTGTCTGGGCTGTGTTCCTGCTGTGTCTGTGCTGTGTTCCTGCTATGTCTGTGCTGTGTTCCCGCTGTGTTCCTGCTGTGTCTGTGCTGTTTTCCTGCAGTGCCTGTGCTGTGTTCCTGCTGTGTCTGTGCTGTGTTCCTGCTGTGCCTTTGCTGGTTTCCTGCCGTGTCTGTGCTGTGTTCCTGATGTGTCTGTGCTGTGGTCCTGCTGTGTCAGTGCTGTGTTCCTGCTGTGTCTGTGCTGTGTTACAGCTGTGTCTGCGCTGTGTCCCTGCTGTGTCTGTGCTGTGTTCCTGCTGTGTCTGTGCTGTGTTCCTGCTGTGTCTGTGCTGTGTTCCTGCTGTGTCTGTGCTGTGTTCCTGCTGTGTCTGTGCTGTGTTCCTGCTGTGTCTGTGCTGTGTTCCTGCTGTGTCTGTGCTGTGGTCCTGCTGTGTCTGTGCTGTGTTCCTGCTGTGTCTGTGCTGTGGTCCTGCCGTGTCTGTGCTGTGTTCCTGCCGTGTCTGTGCTGTGTTCCTGCTGTGTCTGTGCTGTGTTCCTGCTGTGTCTGTGCTGTGTTACAGCTGTGTCTGCGCTGTGTCCCTGCTGTGTCTGTGCTGTTTTCCTGCTGTGTCTGTGCTGTTTTCCTGTTGTGTCTGTGCTGTGTTCCTGCTGTGTCTGTGCTGTGTTCCTGCTATGTCTGTGCTGTGTTCCTGCTGTGTCTGAACTGTTTTCCTGTTGTGTCTGTGCTGTGTTCCTGCTGTGTCTGCGCTGTGTTCCTGCTGTGTCTGTGCTGTGTTCCTGCTGTGCCTTTGCTGCTTTCCTGCCGTGTCTGTGCTGTGTTCCTGATGTGTCTGTGCTGTGTTCCTGCTGTGTCTGTGCTGTGTTCCTGATGTGTCTGTGCTGTGTTCCTGCTGTGTCTGTGCTGTGTTCCTGCTGTGTCTGTGCTGTGTTCCTGCTGTGTCTGTGCTGTGTTCCTGCTGTGTTCTTGCAGTGTCTGTGCTGTTTTCCTGTTGTGTCTGTGCTGTGTTCCTGCTGTGTCTGGGCTGTGTTCCTGCTGTGTTCCTGCAGTGTCTGTGGTGTTTTCATGCTGTGTCTGTGCTGTGTTCCTGCTGTGTCTGTGCTGTGTTCCTGCTGTGTCTGTGCTGTGTTCCTGCAGTGTCTGTGCTGTTTTCCTGCTGTGTCTGTGCTGTGTTACTGCTGTGTCTGTGCTGTGTTCCTGCTGTGTCTGTGCTGTGTTCTTGCTGTGTCTGTGCTGTGTTCCTGCTGTGTCTGTGCTGTGTTCCTGCAGTGTCTGTGCAGTTTTCCTGCAGTGTCTGTGCTGTTTTCCTGCTGTGTCTGTGCTGTTTTCCTGCAGTGTCTGTGCTGTGTTACTGCTGTGTCTGTGCTGTGGTCCTGCTGTGTCTGTGCTGTGGTCCTGCTGTGTCTGTGCTGTGGTCCAGCTGTGTCTGTGCTGTGTTCCTGATGTGTCTGTGCTGTGTTCCTGCTGTGTCTGTGCTGTGTTACTGCTGTGTCTGTGCTGTGTTCCTGCTGTGTCTGTGCTGTGGTCCTGCCGTGTCTGTGCTGTGTTCCTGATGTGTCTGTGCTGTGTTCCTGCTGTGTCTGTGCTGTGTTCCTGCTGTGTCTGTGCTGTGTTCCTGCTGTGTTCCTGCAGTGCCTGTGCTGTGTTCCTGCTGTGTCTGTGCTGTGTTCCTGCTGTGTCTGTGCTGTGGTCCTGCTGTGTCTGTGCTGTGTTCCTGCTGTGTCTGTGCTGTGTTCCTGCTGTGTCTGCGCTGTGTTCCTGCTGTGCCTGTGCTGTGTTCCTGCTGTGTCTGTGCTGTGGTCCTGCTGTGTCTGTGCTGTGTTCCTGCTGTGTCTGTGCTGTGTTCCTGCTGTGTCTGTGCTGTGGTCCTGCTGTGTCTGTGCTGTGTTCCTGCTGTGTCTGTGCTGTGTTCCTACCATGTCTGTGCTGTGTTCCTGCTGTGTCTGTGCTGTGTTCCTGCTGTGTCTGCGCTGTGTTCCTGCTGTGTCTGTGCTGTTTTCCTGCTGTGTCTGCGCTGTGTTCTTGCTGTGTCTGCGCTGTGTTCTTGCTGTGTCTGCGCTGTGTTCCTGCTGTGCCTTTGCTGGTTTCCTGCCGTGTCTGTGCTGTGTTCCTGTTGTGTCTGTGCTGTGTTCCTGCTGTGTCTGTGCTGTGTTCCTGCTGTGTCTGTGCTGTTTTCCTGCTGTGTCTGCGCTGTGTTCTTGCTGTGTCTGCGCTGTGTTCCTGCTGTGTCTGTGCTGTGGTCCTGCTGTGTCTGTGCTGTGGTCCTGCTGTGTCTGTGCTGTGGTCCTGCTGTGTCTGTGCTGTGGTCCTGCTGTGTCTGTGCTGTTTTCCTGCTGTGTCTGTGCTGTGTTCCTGCTGTGTCTGTGCTGTTTTCCTGCTGTGTCTGTGCTGTTTTCCTGCTGTGTCTGTGCTGTGTTCCTGCTGTGTCTGTGCTGTGTTCCTGCTGTGTCTGTGCTGTGTTCCTGCTGTGTCTGTGCTGTTTTCCTGCTGTGTCTGTGCTGTGTTCCTGCTGTGTCTGTGCTGTTTTCCTGCTGTGTCTGCGCTGTGTTCTTGCTGTGTCTGTGCTGTGTTCCTGCTGTGTCTGTGCTGTGTTCCTGCTGTGTCTGTGCTGTGTTCCGGCTGTGTCTGTGCTGTGTTCCGGCTGTGTCTGTGCTGTGTTCCTGCTGTGTCTGTGCTGTGTTCCTGCTGTGTCTGTGGTGTGTTTCTGCTGTGTTACAGCTGTGTCTGTGCTGTTTCCCTACAGTGTCTGTGCTGTGTTCCTGCTGTGTCTGTGCTGTGTTCCTGCTGTGTCTGTGCTGTGTTCCTGCTGTGTCTGTGGTGTGTTTCTGCCGTGTCTGTGCTGTGTTCCTGCTGTGTCTGTGCTGTTTTCCTGCTGTGTCTGTGCTGTGTTCCTGCCGTGTCTGTGCTGTGTTCCTGCCATGTCTGTGCTGTGTTCCTGCAGTGTCTGTGCTGTTTTCCTGTTGTGTCTGTGCTGTGTTCCTGCTGTGTCTGGGCTGTGTTCCTGCTGTGTTCCTGCAGTGTCTGTGGTGTTTTCATGCTGTGTCTGTGCTGTGTTCCTGCTGTGTCTGTGCTGAGTTCCTGCAGTGTCTGTGCAGTTTTCCTGCAGTGTCTGTGCTGTTTTCCTGCAGTGTCTGTGCTGTTTTCCTGCTGTGTCTGTGCTGTTTTCCTGCAGTGTCTGTGCTGTTTTCCTGCTGTGTCTGTGCTGTGTTCCTGCTGTGTCTGTGCTGTGTTCCTGCTGTGCCTGTGCTGTGTTCCTGCTGTGCCTGTGCTGTGTTCCTGCTGTGTCTGTGCTGTGTTCCTGCTGTGTCTGTGCAGTTTTCCTGCAGTGTCTGTGCTGTTTTCCTGCAGTGTCTGTGCTGTTTTCCTGCTGTGTCTGTGCTGTGTTCCTGCTGTGTTCCTGCTGTGTCTGTGCTGTGTTCCTGCTGTCCCTTTGCTGGTTTCCTGCCGTGTCTGTGCTGTGTTACTGCTGTGTCTGTGCTGTGTTCCTGCTGTGTCTGTGCTGTGTTCCTGCTGTGTCTGTGCTGTGTTCCTGCTGTGCCTGTGCTGTGTTCCTGCTGTGCCTGTGCTGTGTTCCTGCTGTGTCTGTGCTGTGTTCCTGCTGTGTCCGTGCTGTTTTCCTGCTGTGTCTGTGCTGTGTTCCTGCTGTGTCTGTGCTGTGTTCCTGCTGTGTCTGTGCTGTTTTCCTGCAGTGTCTGTGCTGTTTTCCTGCAGTGTCTGTGCTGTGTTACTGCTGTGTCTGTGCTGTGTTCCTGCTGTGTCTGTGCTGTGTTACTGCTGTGTCTGTGCTGTGTTCCTGCTGTGTCTGTGCTGTGTTCCTGCTGTGTCTGTGCTGTGTTCCTGCTGTGTCTGTGCTGTGTTCCTGCTGTGTCTGTGCTGTGTTCCTGCTGTGTCTGTGCTGTGTTACAGCTGTGTCTGTGCTGTGTTACAGCTGTGTCTGTGCTGTGTTACAGCTGTGTCTGTGCTGTGTTCCTGCTGTGTCTGTGCTGTGTTACAGCTGTGTCTGTGCTGTGTTACAGCTGTGTTTGTGCTGTGTTACAGCTGTGTCTGTGCTGTGTTCCTGCTGTCTGTGCTGTGTTCCTGCTGTGTTACAGCTGTGTCTGTGCTGTTTTCCTGCAGTGTCTGTGCTGTTTTCCTGCTGTGTCTGTGCTGTTTTCCTGCAGTGTCTGTGCTGTTTTCCTGCAGTGTCTGTGCTGTTTTCCTGCAGTGTCTGTGCTGTGTTACTGCTGTGTCTGTGCTGTGTTCCTGCTGTGTCTGTGCTGTGTTCCTGCTGTGTCTGTGCTGTGGTCCTGCTGTGTCCGTGCTGTGTTCCTGCTGTGTCTGTGCTGTGTTCCTGCTGTGTCTGTGCTGTGTTCCTGCTGTGCCTTTGCTGTGTTCCTGATGTGTCTGTGCTGTGGTCCTGCTGTGTCAGTGCTGTGTTCCTGCTGTGTCTGTGCTGTGTTCCTGCTGTGTCTGTGCTGTGTTCCTGCTGTGTCTGTGCTGTGTTCCTGCTGTGTCTGTGCTGTGTTCCTGCTGTGTCTGTGCCGTGTTCCTGCTGTGTCTGTGCCGTGTTACAGCTGTGTCTGTGCCGTGTTACAGCTGTGTCTGTGCTGTGTTACAGCTGTGTCTGTGCTGTGTTCCTGCTGTGTCTGTGCTGTGTTCTTGCTGTGTCTGTGCTGTGTTCCTGCTGTGTCTGTGCTGTGTTCCTGCTGTGTCTGTGCTGTGTTCCTGCTGTGTCTGTGCTGTGTTCCTGCTGTGTCTGTGCTGTGTTACAGCTGTGTCTGTGCTGTGTTACAGCTGTGTCTGTGCTGTGTTCCTGCTGTGTCTGTGCTGTGTTCTTGCTGTGTCTGTGCTGTGTTCTTGCTGTGTCTGTGTGTGTTCTTGCTGTGTCTGTGCTGTGTTCTTTCTGTGTCTGTGCTGTGTTCCTGCTGTGTCTGTGCTGTGTTACAGCTGTGTCTGTGCTGTGTTACAGCTGTGTCTGTGCTGTGTTCCTGCTGTGTCTGTGCTGTGTTCCTGCTGTGTCTGTGCTGTGTTACAGCTGTGTCTGTGCTGTGTTACAGCTGTGTCTGTGCTGTGTTACAGCTGTGTCTGCGCTGTGTTCCTGCTGTCTGTGCTGTGTTCCTGCTGTGTCTGTGCTGTGTTACAGCTGTGTCTGTGCTGTGTTACAGCTGTGTCTGTGCTGTGTTCCTGCTGTGTCTGTGCTGTGTTCCTGCTCTGTCTGTGCTGTATTCCTGCTATGTTCCTGCAGTGTCTATGCTGTATCCCTGCTGTGTCTATGCTGTGTTCCTGCTGTGTCAGTGCTGTGTTCCTGGTGTGTGTGTGCTGTGTTTCTGCTGTGTCTTTGCTGTGTTCCTGCTGTGTCTGTGCTGTGATCCTGCTGTGTCTGTGCTGTGTTCCTGCTGTGTCTGTGCTGTGTTCCTGCTGTGTCTGTGCTGTGTTCCTGCTGTGTCTGTGCTGTGTTCCTGCTGTGTCTGTGCTGTGTTCCTGCTGTGTCTGTGCTGTGTTCCTGCTGTGTCTGTGCTGTGTTACTGCTGTGTCTGTGCTGTGTTCCTGCTGTGTCTGTGCTGTGTTACAGCTGTGTCTGTGCTGTGTTCCTGCTGTGTCTGTGCTGTGTTCCTGCTGTGTCTGTGCTGTGTTACAGCTGTGTCTGTGCTGTGTTCCTGCTGTGTCTGTGCTGTGTTCCTGCTGTCTGTGCTGTGTTCCTGCTGTCTGTGCTGTGTTCCTGCTATGTCTGCGCTGTGTTCCTGCTGTGTCTGTGCTGTGTTCCTGCTGTCTGTGCTGTGTTCCTGCTATGTCTGTGCTGTGTTCACGCTGTGTTCCTGCTGTGTCTGTGCTGTGTTCCTGCTGTGTCTGTGCTGTGTTACAGCTGTGTCTGCGCTGTGTTACAGCTGTGTCTGTGCTGTGTTCCTGCTGTGTCTGTGCTGTGTTACTGCTGTGTCTGTGCTGTGTTACTGCTGTGTCTGTGCTGTGTTCCTGCTGTGTCTGTGCTGTGTTCCTGCTGTGTCTGTGCTGTGTTCCTGCTGTGTCTGTGCTGTGTTCCTACTGTGTCTGTGCTGTGTTCCTGCTGTGTCTGTGCTGTGTTACTGCTGTGTCTGTGCTGTGTTCCTGCTGTGTCTGCGCTGTGTTCCCGCTGTGTCTGTGCTGTGTTCCTGCTGTGCCTGTGCTGTGTTCCTGCTGTGTCTGTGCTGTGTTCCCGCTGTGTCTGTGCTGTGTTCCTGCTATGTCTGTGCTGTGTTCCTGCTGTGTCTGTGCTGTGTTCCCGCTGTGTCTGTGCTGTTTTCCTGCTGTGTCTGTGCTTGTTCCTGCAGTGTCTGCGCTGTGTTCCTGCTGTGTCTGTGCTGTGTTCCTGCTGTGTCTGTGCTGTGTTCCTGCTGTGTCTGTGCTGTGTTCCTGCTGTGTCTGTGCTGTGTTCCTGCTGTGTCTGTGCTGTGTTCCTGCTGTGTCTGTGCTGTGTTTCTGCTGTGTTACAGCTGTGTCTGTGCTGTGTTCCTGCTATGTCTGTGCTGTGTTCCTGCTATGTCTGTGCTGTGTTCCTGCTGTGTGTGTGCTGTCTTCCTCCAGTGTCTATGCTGTGTTCCTGCTGTGTCTGTGCTGTGTTCCTGGTGTGTGTGTGCTGTGTTCGTGCTGTGTCGGTGTTGTGGTCCTGCTGTGTCTGTGCTGTGTTCCTGCTGTGTCTGTGCTGTGTTCCTGCTGTGTCTGTGCTGTGTTCCTGCTGTGTCTGTGCTGTGTTCCTGCTGTGTCTGTGCTGTTTTCCTGCTGTGTCTGTGCTGTGTTCCTGCTGTGTCTGTGCTGTGTTCCTGCTGTGTCTGTGCTGTGTTTCTGCTGTGTTACAGCTGTGTCTGTGCTGTGTTCCTGCTCTGTCTGTGCTGTTTCCCGACAGTGTCTGTGATGTGTTTCTGCTGTGTCACTGCTGTGTTCCTGCTGTGTTCCTGCCGTGTCTGTGCTGTGTTCCTGCTATGTCTGTGCTGTGTTCCTGCTGTGTCTGTGCTGTGTTCCTGCTGTGTCTGTGCTGTGTTCCTGCTGTGTCTGTGCTGTGTTCCTGCTGTGTCTGTGCTGTGTTCCTGCTGTGTCTGTGCTGTGTTTCTGCTGTGTTACAGCTGTGTCTGTGCTGTGTTCCTGCTCTGTCTGTGCTGTTTCCCGACAGTGTCTGTGATGTGTTTCTGCTGTGTCTCTGCTGTGTTCCTGCTGTGTTCCTGCCGTGTCTGTGCTGTGTTCCTGCTATGTCTGTGCTGTGTTCCTGCTGTGTCTGTGCTGTGTTCCTGCTGTGTCTGTGCTGTGTTCCTGCTGTGTCTGTGCTGTGTTCCTGCTGTGTCTGTGCTGTGTTCTTGCTATGTTCCTGCAGTGTCTATGCTGTGTTCCTGCTGTGTCTGTGCTGTGTTCCTGCTATGTCTGTGCTGTGTTTCTGCTGTGTCTGTGCTGTGTTCCTGCTGTGTCTGTGCTGTGTTCCTGCTGTGTCTGTGCTGTGTTCCTGCTGTGTCTGTGCTGTTTTCCTACGGTGTCTGTGCTGTGGTCCTGCTGTGTCTGTGCTGTGTTCCTGCTGTGTCTGTGTTTGTTCCTGCTGTGTCTGTGCTGTGGTCCTGCTGTGTCTGTGCTGTGGTCCTGCTGTGTCTGTGCTGTGGTCCTGCTGTGTCTGTGCTGTGTTCCTGCTGTGTCTGTGATGTGTTTCTGCTGTGTCTCTGCTGTGTTCCTGCTGTGTTCCTGCCGTGTCTGTGCTGTGTTCCTGCTATGTCTGTGCTGTGTTCCTGCTGTGTCTGTGCTGTGTTCCTGCTGTGTCTGTGCTGTGTTCCTGCTGTGTCTGTGCTGTGTTCCTGCTGTGTCTGTGCTGTGTTCCTGCTGTGTTACAGCTGTGTCTGTGCTGTGTTCCTGCTCTGTCTGTGCTGTTTCCCGACAGTGTCTGTGATGTGTTTCTGCTGTGTCTCTGCTGTGTTCCTGCTGTGTTCCTGCCGTGTCTGTGCTGTGTTCCTGCTATGTCTGTGCTGTGTTCCTGCTGTGTCTGTGCTGTGTTCCTGCTGTGTCTGTGCTGTGTTCCTGCTGTGTCTGTGCTGTGTTCCTGCTGTGTCTGTGCTGTGTTCCTGCTGTGTCTGTGCTGTGTTCTTGCTATGTTCCTGCAGTGTCTATGCTGTGTTCCTGCTGTGTCTGTGCTGTGTTCCTGCTATGTCTGTGCTGTGTTTCTGCTGTGTCTGTGCTGTGTTCCTGCTGTGTCTGTGCTGTGTTCCTGCTGTGTCTGTGCTGTGTTCCTGCTGTGTCTGTGCTGTGTTCCTGCTGTGTCTGTGCTGTTTTCCTACGGTGTCTGTGCTGTGGTCCTGCTGTGTCTGTGCTGTGTTCCTGCTGTGTCTGTGTTTGTTCCTTCTGTGTCTGTGCTGTGGTCCTGCTGTGTCTGTGCTGTGGTCCTGCTGTGTCTGTGCTGTGGTCCTGCTGTGTCTGTGCTGTGTTCCTGCTGTGTCTGTGTTTGTTCCTGCTGTGTCTGTGCTGTGGTCCTGCTGTGTCTGTGCTGTGTTCCTGCTGTGTCTGTGTTTGTTCCTGCTGTGTCTGTGCTGTGTTCCTGCTGTGTCTGTGCTGTGTTCCTGCCGTGTCTGTGCTGTGTTCCTGCTGTGTCTGTTCTGTGGTCCTGCTGTGTCTGTGTTTGTTCCTGCTGTGTCTGTGCTGTGTTCCTGCTGTGTCTGTGCTGTGTTCCTGCTGTGTCTGTGCTGTGTTCCTGCTGTGTCTGTGCTGTGTTCCTGCTGTGTCTGTGCTGTGTTCCTGCTGTGTCTGTGCTGTGTTACAGCTGTGTCTGCGCTGTGTTACAGCTGTGTCTGTGCTGTGTTCCTGCTGTGTCTGTGCTGTGTTACTGCTGTGTCTGTGCTGTGTTCCTGCTGTGTCTGTGCTGTGTTCCTGCTGTGTCTGTGCTGTGTTCCTGCTGTGTCTGTGCTGTGTTCCTGCTGTGTCTGTGCTGTGTTACTGCTGTGTCTGTGCTGTGTTCCTGCTGTGTCTGTGCTGTGTTCCTGCTGTGTCTGTGCTGTGTTCCTGCTGTGTCTGTGCTGTGTTACTGCTGTGTCTGTGCTGTGTTCCTGCTGTGTCTGCGCTGTGTTCCTGCTGTGTCTGTGCAGTGTTCCTGCTGTGTCTGTGCTGTGTTACTGCTGTGTCTGTGCTGTGTTCCTGCTGTGTCTGCGCTGTGTTCCTCCGTGTCTGTGCTGTGTTCCTGCTGTGTCTGCGCTGTGTTCCTGCTGTGTCTGCGCTGTGTTCCTCCGTGTCTGTGCTGTGTTCCTGCTGTGTCTGCGCTGTGTTCCTGCTGTGTCTGCGCTGTGTTCCTGCTGTGTCTGTGCTGTGTTCCTGCTGTGTCTGTGCTGTGTTCCTGCTGTGTCTGTGCTGTGTTCCTGCTGTGTCTTTGCTGTATTGCTGCCGTGTCTGTGCTGTGTTCCTACCGTGTCTGTGCTGTGTTCCTGCTGTGTCTGTGCTGTGTTCCTGCTATGTCTGTGCTGTGTTCCTGCTGTGTTCCTGCTGTGTCTGGGCTGTGTTCCTGCAGTGTTCCTGCAGTGTCTGTGGTGTTTTCATGCTGTGTCTGTGCTGTGTTCCTGCTGTGTCTGTGCTGTGTTCCTGCTGTGTCTGTGCTGTGTTCCTGCTATGTCTGTGCTGTGTTCCCGCTGTGTTCCTGCAGTGTCTGTGCAGTTTTCCTGCAGTGTCTGTGCTGTTTTCCTGCTGTGTCTGGGCTGTGTTCCTGCTGTGTTCCTGCTGTGTCTGTGCTGTGTTCCTGCTGTCCCTTTGCTGGTTTCCTGCCGTGTCTGTGCTGTGTTCCTGATATGTCTGTGCTGTGTTCCTGCTGTGTCTGTGCTGTGTTCCTGCTGTGTGTGTGCTGTCTTCCTGCAGTGTCTATGCTGTGTTCCTGCTGTGTCTGTGCTGTGTTCCTGGTGTGTGTGTGCTGTGTTCGTGCTGTGTCGGTGTTGTGGTCCTGCTGTGTCTGTGCTGTGTTCCTGCTGTGTCTGTGCTGTGTTCCTGCTGTGTCTGTGCTGTGTTCCTGCTGTGTCTGTGCTGTTTTCCTGCTGTGTCTGTGCTGTGTTCCTGCTGTGTCTGTGCTGTGTTCCTGCTGTGTCTGTGCTGTGTTTCTGCTGTGTTCCTGCTGTGTCTGTGCTGTGTTCCTGCTATGTCTGTGCTGTGTTCCTGCTGTGTCTGTGCTGTGTTACAGCTGTGTCTGCGCTGTGTTACAGCTGTGTCTGTGCTGTGTTCCTGCTGTGTCTGTGCTGTGTTACTGCTGTGTCTGTGCTGTGTTCCTGCTGTGTCTGTGCTGTGTTCCTGCTGTGTCTGTGCTGTGTTCCTGCTGTGTCTGTGCTGTGTTACTGCTGTGTCTGTGCTGTGTTCCTGCTGTGTCTGTGCTGTGTTACTGCTGTGTCTGTGCTGTGTTCCTGCTGTGTCTGCGCTGTGTTCCTGCTGTGTCTGTGCAGTGTTCCTGCTGTGTCTGTGCTGTGTTACTGCTGTGTCTGTGCTGTGTTCCTGCTGTGTCTGCGCTGTGTTCCTCCGTGTCTGTGCTGTGTTACAGCTGTGTCTGCGCTGTGTTCCTGCTGTGTCTGTGCTGTGTTCCTGCTGTGTCTGTGCTGTGTTCCTGCTGTGTCTGTGCTGTGTTCCTGCTGTGTCTGTGCTGTGTTCCTGCTGTGTCTTTGCTGTATTGCTGCCGTGTCTGTGCTGTGTTCCTACCGTGTCTGTGCTGTGTTCCTGCTGTGTCTGTGCTGTGTTCCTGCTATGTCTGTGCTGTGTTCCTGCTGTGTTCCTGCTGTGTCTGGGCTGTGTTCCTGCTGTGTTCCTGCAGTGTCTGTGGTGTTTTCATGCTGTGTCTGTGCTGTGTTCCTGCTGTGTCTGTGCTGTGTTCCTGCTGTGTCTGTGCTGTGTTCCTGCTGTGTCTGTGCTGTGTTCCTGCTGTGTCTGTGCTGTGTTCCCGCTGTGTTCCTGCAGTGTCTGTGCAGTTTTCCTGCAGTGTCTGTGCTGTTTTCCTGCTGTGTCTGTGCTGTTTTCCTGCTGTCCCTTTGCTGGTTTCCTGCCGTGTCTGTGCTGTGTTCCTGATGTGTCTGTGCTGTGTTCCTGCTGTGTCTGTGCTGTGTTCCTGCTATGTGTGTGCTGTGTTCCCGCTGTGTCTGTGCTGTGTTCCTGCAGTGTCTGTGCGGTGGTCCTGCTGTGTCAGTGCTGTGTTCCTGCTGTGTCTGTGCGGTGGTCCTGCTGTGTCAGTGCTGTGTTCCTGCTGTGTCTGTGCTGTGTTCCTGCTGTGTCTGTGCTGGTTTCCTGCTGTGTCTGTGCTGTGTTCCTGCTGTGTCTGTGCTGTTTTCCTGCTGTGTCTATGCTGTGTTCCTGCTGTGTCTGTGCTGTGTTCCTGCTATGTCTGTGCTGTGTTCCTGCTATGTCTGTGCTGTGTTCCTGCTATGTCTGTGCTGTGTTCCCGCTGTGTCTGTGATGTGTTCCTGCTGTGTCTGTGCTGTGTTCCCGCTGTGTCTGTGCTGTGTTCCTGCTGTGTCTGTGATGTGTTCCTGCAGTGTCTGTGCTGTGTTCCCGCTGTGTCTGTGCTGTGTTCCTGCTGTGTCTGTGCTGTGTTCCTGCTGTGACTGTGCTGTGTTCCCGCTGTGTCTGTGCTGTGTTCCCGCTGTGTCTGTGCTGTGTTCCTGCTGTGTCTGTGCTGTGTTCCTGCCGTGTCTGTGCTGTGTTCCTGCTGTGTCTGTGCTGTGTTCCCGCTATGTCTGTGCTGTGTTCCTGCTGTGTCTGTGCTGTGTTCCAGCTGTGTCTGTGCTGTGTTCCTGCTGTGTCTGTGCTGTGTTCCTGCTGTGTCTGTGCTGTGTTCCCGCTGTGTCTGTGCTGTGTTCCTGCTGTGTCTGTGCTGTGTTCCCGCTATGTCTGTGCTGTGTTCCTGCTGTGTCTGTGCTGTGTTCCAGCTGTGTCTGTGCTGTGTTCCTGCTGTGTCTGTGCTGTGTTCCTGCTGTGTCTGTGCTGTGTTCCCGCTGTGTTGCTGCAGTGTCTGTGCTGTTTTCCTGCTGTGTCTGTGCTGTGTTCCTGCTGTGTCTGTGCTGTGTTCCTGCTGTGTCTGTGCTGTGTTTCTGCTGTGTTACAGCTGTGTCTGTGCTGTGTTCCTGCTATGTCTGTGCTGTGTTCCTGCTATGTCTGTGCTGTGTTCCTGCTGTGTGTGTGCTGTCTTCCTGCAGTGTCTATGCTGTGTTCCTGCTGTGTCTGTGCTGTGTTCCTGGTGTGTGTGTGCTGTGTTCGTGCTGTGTCGGTGTTGTGGTCCTGCTGTGTCTGTGCTGTGTTCCTGCTGTGTCTGTGCTGTGTTCCTGCTGTGTCTGTGCTGTGTTCCTGCTGTGTCTGTGCTGTTTTCCTGCTGTGTCTGTGCTGTGTTCCTGCTGTGTCTGTGCTGTGTTCCTGCTGTGTCTGTGCTGTGTTCCTGCTGTGTCTGTGCTGTGTTTCTGCTGTGTTACAGCTGTGTCTGTGCTGTGCTCCTGCTCTGTCTGTGCTGTTTCCCGACAGTGTCTGTGATGTGTTTCTGCTGTGTCTCTGCTGTGTTCCTGCTGTGTTCCTGCCGTGTCTGTGCTGTGTTCCTGCTATGTCTGTGCTGTGTTCCTGCTGTGTCTGTGCTGTGTTCCTGCTGTGTCTGTGCTGTGTTCCTGCTGTGTCTGTGCTGTGTTCCTGCTGTGTCTGTGCTGTGTTCCTGCTGTGTCTGTGCTGTGTTCTTGCTATGTTCCTGCAGTGTCTATGCTGTGTTCCTGCTGTGTCTGTGCTGTGTTCCTGCTATGTCTGTGCTGTGTTTCTGCTGTGTCTGTGCTGTGTTCCTGCTGTGTCTGTGCTGTGTTCCTGCTATGTCTGTGCTGTGTTCCTGCTGTGTCTGTGCTGTGTTCCTGCTGTGTCTGTGCTGTTTTCCTACGGTGTCTGTGCTGTGGTCCTGCTGTGTCTGTGCTGTGTTCCTGCTGTGTTTGTGTTTGTTCCTGCTGTGTCTGTGCTGTGGTCCTGCTGTGTCTGTGCTGTGTTCCTGCTGTGTCTGTGCTGTGTTTCTGCTGTGTTACAGCTGTGTCTGTGCTGTGTTCCTGCTCTGTCTGTGCTGTTTCCCGACAGTGTCTGTGATGTGTTTCTGCTGTGTCTCTGCTGTGTTCCTGCTGTGTTCCTGCCGTGTCTGTGCTGTGTTCCTGCTATGTCTGTGCTGTGTTCCTGCTGTGTCTGTGCTGTGTTCCTGCTGTGTCTGTGCTGTGTTCCTGCTGTGTCTGTGCTGTGTTCCTGCTGTGTCTGTGCTGTGTTCCTGCTGTGTCTGTGCTGTGTTCTTGCTATGTTCCTGCAGTGTCTATGCTGTGTTCCTGCTGTGTCTGTGCTGTGTTCCTGCTATGTCTGTGCTGTGTTTCTGCTGTGTCTGTGCTGTGTTCCTGCTGTGTCTGTGCTGTGTTCCTGCTGTGTCTGTGCTGTGTTCCTGCTGTGTCTGTGCTGTGTTCCTGCTGTGTCTGTGCTGTTTTCCTACGGTGTCTGTGCTGTGGTCCTGCTGTGTCTGTGCTGTGTTCCTGCTGTGTCTGTGTTTGTTCCTGCTGTGTCTGTGCTGTTTTCCTACGGTGTCTGTGCTGTGGTCCTGCTGTGTCTGTGCTGTGTTCCTGCTGTGTCTGTGCTGTGGTCCTGCTGTGTCTGTGCTGTGTTCCTGCTGTGTCTGTGCTGTGTTCCTGCCGTGTCTGTGCTGTGTTCCTGCTGTGTCTGTTCTGTGGTCCTGCTGTGTCTGTGTTTGTTCCTGCTGTGTCTGTGCTGTGTTCCTGCTGTGTCTGTGCTGTGTTCCTGCTGTGTCTGTGCTGTGTTCCTGCCGTGTCTGTGCTGTGTTCCTGCTGTGTCTGTGCTGTGTTCCTGCCGTGTCTGTGCTGTGTTCCTGCTGTGTCTGTTCTGTGGTCCTGCTGTGTCTGTGTTTGTTCCTGCTGTGTCTGTGCTGTGTTCCTGCTGTGTCTGTGCTGTGTTCCTGCTGTGTCTGTGCTGTGTTCCTGCCGTGTCTGTGCTGTGTTCCTGCCGTGTCTGTGCTGTGTTCCTGCTGTGTCTGTGCTGTGCTCCTGCTGTGTCTGTGCTGTGTTTCTGCTGTTCTGTTCTGTGATCCTGCTGTGTCTGTGCTGTGTTCCTGCGGTGTCTGTGCTGTGTTCCTGCTGTGTCTGTACTGTAGTCCTGCCGTGTCTGTACTGTAGTCCTGCTGTGTCTGTGCTGTGTTTCTGCTGTGTCTGTGCTGTGTTCCTGCTGTGTCTGTGCTGTGTTCCTGCTGTGTCTGTGCTGTGTTCCTGCTGTGTCTGTGCTGTGTTCCTGCTGTGTCTGTGCTGTTTTCCTACGGTGTCTGTGCTGTGTTCCGGCTGTGTCTGTGCTGTGTTCCTGCTGTGTCTGTGTTTGTTCCTGCTGTGTCTGTGCTGTGGTCCTGCTGTGTCTGTGCTGTGGTCCTGCTGTGTCTGTGCTGTGTTCCTGCTGTGTCTGTGTTTGTTCCTGCTGTGTCTGTGCTGTGTTCCTGCTGTGTCTGTGCTGTGTTCCTGCTATGTCTGTGCTGTGTTCCTGCTGTGTTCCTGCTGTGTCTGGGCTGTGTTCCTGCTGTGTTCCTGCAGTGTCTGTGGTGTTTTCATGCTGTGTCTGTGCTGTGTTCCTGCTGTGTCTGTGCTGTGTTCCTGCTGTGTCTGTGCAGTTTTCGTGCAGTGTCCGTGCAGTTTTCCTGCAGTGTCTGTGCTGTTTTCCTGCTGTGTCTGTGCTGTGTTCCTGCTGTGTCTGTGCTGTGTTCCTGCTGTCCCTTTGCTGGTTTCCTGCCGTGTCTGTGCTGTGTTCCTGATGTGTCTGTGCTGTGTTCCTGCTGTGTCTGTGCTGTGTTCCTGCTATGTCTGTGCTGTGTTCCCGCTGTGTTGCTGCAGTGTCTGTGCTGTTTTCCTGCTGTGTCTGTGCTGTGTTCCTGCAGTGCCTGTGCGGTGGTCCTGCTGTGTCAGTGCTGTGTTCCTGCTGTGTCTGTGCGGTGGTCCTGCTGTGTCAGTGCTGTGTTCCTGCTGTGTCTGTGCTGTGTTCCTGCTGTGTCTATGCTGTGTTCCTGCTGTGTCTGTGCTGTGTTCCTGCTATGTCTGTGCTGTGTTCCTGCTATGTCTGTGCTGTGTTCCCGCTGTGTCTGTGCTGTGTTCCCGCTGTGTCTGTGCTGTGTTCCCGCTGTGTCTGTGCTGTGTTCCTGCTGTGTCTGTGCTGTGTTCCTGCTATGTCTGTGCTGTGTTCCCGCTGTGTTGCTGCAGTGTCTGTGCTGTTTTCCTGCTGTGTCTGTGCTGTGTTCCTGCTGTGTCTGTGCTGTGTTCCTGCTGTGTCTGTGCTGTGTTCCTGCTGTGTCTGTGCTGTGTTCCTGCTGTGTCTGTGCTGTGTTTCTGCTGTGTTACAGCTGTGTCTGTGCTGTGTTCCTGCTATGTCTGTGCTGTGTTCCTGCTGTGTGTGTGCTGTCTTCCTGCAGTGTCTATGCTGTGTTCCTGCTGTGTCTGTGCTGTGTTCCTGGTGTGTGTGTGCTGTGTTCCTGCTGTGTCTGTGCTGTGTTCCTGCTGTGTCTGTGCTGTGTTCCTGCTATGTCTGTGCTGTGTTCCCGCTGTGTTGCTGCAGTGTCTGTGCTGTTTTCCTGCTGTGTCTGTGCTGTGTTCCTGCTGTGTCTGTGCTGTGTTCCTGCTGTGTCTGTGCTGTGTTCCTGCTGTGTCTGTGCTGTGTTCCTGCTGTGTCTGTGCTGTGTTTCTGCTGTGTTACAGCTGTGTCTGTGCTGTGTTCCTGCTATGTCTGTGCTGTGTTCCTGCTGTGTGTGTGCTGTCTTCCTGCAGTGTCTATGCTGTGTTCCTGCTGTGTCTGTGCTGTGTTCCTGGTGTGTGTGTGCTGTGTTCGTGCTGTGTCGGTGTTGTGGTCCTGCTGTGTCTGTGCTGTGTTCCTGCTGTGTCTGTGCTGTGTTCCTGCTGTGTCTGTGCTGTTTTCCTGCTGTGTCTGTGCTGTGTTCCTGCTGTGTCTGTGCTGTGTTCCTGCTGTGTCTGTGCTGTGTTCCTGCTGTGTCTGTGCTGTGTTTCTGCTGTGTTACAGCTGTGTCTGTGCTGTGTTCCTGCTCTGTCTGTGCTGTTTCCCGACAGTGTCTGTGATGTGTTTCTGCTGTGTCTCTGCTGTGTTCCTGCTGTGTTCCTGCCGTGTCTGTGCTGTGTTCCTGCTATGTCTGTGCTGTGTTCCTGCTGTGTCTGTGCTGTGTTCCTGCTGTGTCTGTGCTGTGTTCCTGCTGTGTCTGTGCTGTGTTCCTGCTGTGTCTGTGCTGTGTTCCTGCTGTGTCTGTGCTGTGTTCTTGCTATGTTCCTGCAGTGTCTATGCTGTGTTCCTGCTGTGTCTGTGCTGTGTTCCTGCTATGTCTGTGCTGTGTTTCTGCTGTGTCTGTGCTGTGTTCCTGCTGTGTCTGTGCTGTGTTCCTGCTGTGTCTGTGCTGTGTTCCTGCTGTGTCTGTGCTGTGTTCCTGCTGTGTCTGTGCTGTTTTCCTACGGTGTCTGTGCTGTGGTCCTGCTGTGTCTGTGCTGTGTTCCTGCTGTGTCTGTGTTTGTTCCTGCTGTGTCTGTGCTGTGGTCCTGCTGTGTCTGTGCTGTGGTCCTGCTGTGTCTGTGCTGTGGTCCTGCTGTGTCTGTGCTGTGTTCCTGCTGTGTCTGTGTTTGTTCCTGCTGTGTCTGTGCTGTGGTCCTGCTGTGTCTGTGCTGTGTTCCTGCTGTGTCTGTGTTTGTTCCTGCTGTGTCTGTGCTGTGTTCCTGCTGTGTCTGTGCTGTGTTCCTGCCGTGTCTGTGCTGTGTTCCTGCTGTGTCTGTTCTGTGGTCCTGCTGTGTCTGTGTTTGTTCCTGCTGTGTCTGTGCTGTGTTCCTGCTGTGTCTGTGCTGTGTTCCTGCTGTGTCTGTGCTGTGTTCCTGCTGTGTCTGTGCTGTGTTCCTGCTGTGTCTGTGCTGTGTTCCTGCTGTGTCTGTGCTGTGTTACAGCTGTGTCTGCGCTGTGTTACAGCTGTGTCTGTGCTGTGTTCCTGCTGTGTCTGTGCTGTGTTACTGCTGTGTCTGTGCTGTGTTCCTGCTGTGTCTGTGCTGTGTTCCTGCTGTGTCTGTGCTGTGTTCCTGCTGTGTCTGTGCTGTGTTACTGCTGTGTCTGTGCTGTGTTCCTGCTGTGTCTGTGCTGTGTTACTGCTGTGTCTGTGCTGTGTTCCTGCTGTGTCTGCGCTGTGTTCCTGCTGTGTCTGTGCAGTGTTCCTGCTGTGTCTGTGCTGTGTTACTGCTGTGTCTGTGCTGTGTTCCTGCTGTGTCTGCGCTGTGTTCCTCCGTGTCTGTGCTGTGTTACAGCTGTGTCTGCGCTGTGTTCCTGCTGTGTCTGTGCTGTGTTCCTGCTGTGTCTGTGCTGTGTTCCTGCTGTGTCTGTGCTGTGTTCCTGCTGTGTCTGTGCTGTGTTCCTGCTGTGTCTTTGCTGTATTGCTGCCGTGTCTGTGCTGTGTTCCTACCGTGTCTGTGCTGTGTTCCTGCTGTGTCTGTGCTGTGTTCCTGCTATGTCTGTGCTGTGTTCCTGCTGTGTTCCTGCTGTGTCTGGGCTGTGTTCCTGCTGTGTTCCTGCAGTGTCTGTGGTGTTTTCATGCTGTGTCTGTGCTGTGTTCCTGCTGTGTCTGTGCTGTGTTCCTGCTGTGTCTGTGCTGTGTTCCTGCTATGTCTGTGCTGTGTTCCCGCTGTGTTCCTGCAGTGTCTGTGCAGTTTTCCTGCAGTGTCTGTGCTGCTTTCCTGCTGTGTCTGGGCTGTGTTCCTGCTGTGTTCCTGCTGTGTCTGTGCTGTGTTCCTGCTGTCCCTTTGCTGGTTTCCTGCCGTGTCTGTGCTGTGTTCCTGATGTGTCTGTGCTGTGTTCCTGCTGTGTCTGTGCTGTGTTCCTGCTATGTGTGTGCTGTGTTCCCGCTGTGTCTGTGCGGTGGTCCTGCTGTGTCAGTGCTGTGTTCCTGCTGTGTCTGTGCGGTGGTCCTGCTGTGTCAGTGCTGTGTTCCTGCTGTGTCTGTGCTGTGTTCCTGCAGTGTCTGTGCGGTGGTCCTGCTGTGTCAGTGCTGTGTTCCTGCTGTGTCTGTGCGGTGGTCCTGCTGTGTCAGTGCTGTGTTCCTGCTGTGTCTGTGCTGTGTTCCTGCTGTGTCTGTGCTGGTTTCCTGCTGTGTCTGTGCTGTGTTCCTGCTGTGTCTGTGCTGTTTTCCTGCTGTGTCTATGCTGTGTTCCTGCTGTGTCTGTGCTGGTTTCCTGCTGTGTCTGTGCTGTGTTCCTGCTGTGTCTGTGCTGTTTTCCTGCTGTGTCTATGCTGTGTTCCTGCTGTGTCTGTGCTGTGTTCCTGCTATGTCTGTGCTGTGTTCCCGCTGTGTCTGTGCTGTTTTCCTGCTGTGTCTATGCTGTGTTCCTGCTGTGTCTGTGCTGTGTTCCTGCTATGTCTGTGCTGTGTTCCTGCTATGTCTGTGCTGTGTTCCCGCTGTGTCTGTGCTGTGTTCCTGCTATGTCTGTGCTGTGTTCCTGCTGTGTCTGTGCTGTGTTACAGCTGTGTCTGTGCTGTGTTCCCGCTGTGTCTGTGCTGTGTTCCTGCTGTGTCTGTGCTGTGTTCCTGCTATGTCTGTGCTGTGTTCCCGCTGTGTCTGTGCTGTGTTCCTGCTGTGTCTGTGCTGTGTTCCTGCTGTGTCTGTGCTGTGTTCCTGCTGTGTCTGTGCTGTGTTCCTGCTATGTCTGTGCTGTGTTCCCGCTGTGTCTGTGCTGTGTTGCTGCAGTGTCTGTGCTGTTTTCCTGCTGTGTCTGTGCTGTGTTCCTGCTGTGTCTGTGCTGTGTTCCTGCTGTGTCTGTGCTGTGTTTCTGCTGTGTTACAGCTGTGTCTGTGCTGTGTTCCTGCTATGTCTGTGCTGTGTTCCTGCTATGTCTGTGCTGTGTTCCTGCTGTGTGTGTGCTGTCTTCCTGCAGTGTCTATGCTGTGTTCCTGCTGTGTCTGTGCTGTGTTCCTGGTGTGTGTGTGCTGTGTTCGTGCTGTGTCGGTGTTGTGGTCCTGCTGTGTCTGTGCTGTGTTCCTGCTGTGTCTGTGCTGTGTTCCTGCTGTGTCTGTGCTGTGTTCCTGCTGTGTCTGTGCTGTTTTCCTGCTGTGTCTGTGCTGTGTTCCTGCTGTGTCTGTACTGTGTTCCTGCTGTGTCTGTGCTGTGTTCCTGCTGTGTCTGTGCTGTGTTTCTGCTGTGTTACAGCTGTGTCTGTGCTGTGCTCCTGCTCTGTCTGTGCTGTTTCCCGACAGTGTTTGTGATGTGTTTCTGCTGTGTCTCTGCTGTGTTCCTGCTGTGTTCCTGCCGTGTCTGTGCTGTGTTCCTGCTATGTCTGTGCTGTGTTCCTGCTGTGTCTGTGCTGTGTTCCTGCTGTGTCTGTGCTGTGTTCCTGCTGTGTCTGTGCTGTTCCTGCTGTGTCTGTGCTGTGTTCCTGCTGTGTCTGTGCTGTGTTCTTGCTATGTTCCTGCAGTGTCTATGCTGTGTTCCTGCTGTGTCTGTGCTGTGTTCCTGCTATGTCTGTGCTGTGTTTCTGCTGTGTCTGTGCTGTGTTCCTGCTGTGTCTGTGCTGTGTTCCTGCTATGTCTGTGCTGTGTTCCTGCTGTGTCTGTGCTGTGTTCCTGCTGTGTCTGTGCTGTTTTCCTACGGTGTCTGTGCTGTGGTCCTGCTGTGTCTGTGCTGTGTTCCTGCTGTGTCTGTGTTTGTTCCTGCTGTGTCTGTGCTGTGGTCCTGCTGTGTCTGTGCTGTGGTCCTGCTGTGTCTGTGCTGTGGTCCTGCTGTGTCTGTGCTGTGTTCCTGCTGTGTCTGTGTTTGTTCCTGCTGTGTCTGTACTGTGGTCCTGCTGTGTCTGTGCTGTGTTCCTGCTGTGTCTGTGTTTGTTCCTGCTGTGTCTGTGCTGTGTTCCTGCTGTGTCTGTGCTGTGTTCCTGCCGTGTCTGTGCTGTGTTCCTGCTGTGTCTGTTCTGTGGTCCTGCTGTGTCTGTGTTTGTTCCTGCTGTGTCTGTGCTGTGTTCCTGCTGTGTCTGTGCTGTGTTCCTGCTGTGTCTGTGCTGTGTTCCTGCCGTGTCTGTGCTGTGTTCCTGCTGTGTCTGTGCTGTGTTCCTGCTGTGTCTGTGCTGTTTTCCTGCTGTGTCTGTTCTGTGGTCCTGCTGTGTCTGTGTTTGTTCCTGCTGTGTCTGTGCTGTGTTCCTGCTGTGTCTGTGCTGTGTTCCTGCTGTGTCTGTGCTGTGTTCCTGCCGTGTCTGTGTTGTGTTCCTGCCGTGTCTGTGCTGTGTTCCTGCTGTGTCTGTGCTGTGCTCCTGCTGTGTCTGTGCTATGTTCCTGCAGTGTCTATGCTGTGTTCCTGCTGTGTCTGTGCTGTGTTCCTGCTATGTCTGTGCTGTGTTTCTGCTGTGTCTGTGCTGTGATCCTGCTGTGTCTGTGCTGTGTTCCTGCTGTGTCTGTACTGTAGTCCTGCCGTGTCTGTACTGTAGTCCTGCTGTGTCTGTGCTGTGTTTCTGCTGTGTCTGTGCTGTGTTCCTGCTGTGTCTGTGCTGTGTTCCTGCTGTGTCTGTGCTGTGTTCCTGCTGTGTCTGTGCTGTGTTCCTGCTGTGTCTGTGCTGTTTTCCTACGGTGTCTGTGCTGTGGTCCTGCTGTGTCTGTGCTGTGTTCCTGCTGTGTCTGTGTTTGTTCCTGCTGTGTCTGTGCTGTGGTCCTGCTGTGTCTGTGCTGTGGTCCTGCTGTGTCTGTGCTGTGTTCCTGCTGTGTCTGTGTTTGTTCCTGCTGTGTCTGTGCTGTGGTCCTGCTGTGTCTGTGCTGTGTTCCTGCTGTGTCTGTGCTGTGTTCCTGCCGTGTCTGTGCTGTGTTCCTGCTGTGTCTGTGCTGTGTTCCTGCCGTGTCTGTGCTGTGTTCCTGCTGTGTCTGTGCTGTGGTCCTGCTGTGTCTGTGCTGTGTTCCTGCTGTGTCTGTGCTGTGTTCCTGCCGTGTCTGTGCTGTGTTCCTGCCGTGTCTGTGCTGTGTTCCTGCGGTGTCTGTGCTGTGTTCCTGCCGTGTCTGTTCTGTGGTCCTGCTGTGTCTGTGCTGTATTCCTGCTGTGTCTGTACTGTAGTCCTGCTGTGTCTGTACTGTAGTCCTGCTGTGTCTGTGCTGTGCTCCAGCTGTGTCTGTGCTGTGTTTCTGCTGTTCTGTTCTGTGATCCTGCTGTGTCTGTGCTGTGTTCCTGCTGTGTCTGTGCTGTGTTCCTGCGGTGTCTGTGCTGTGTTCCTGCGGTGTCTGTGCTGTGTTCCAGCTGTGTCTGTACTGTAGTCCTGCCGTGTCTGTACTGTAGTCCTGCCGTGTCTGTGCTGTGTTCCTGCTGTGTCTGTGCTGTGTTCCTGCTGTGTCTGTGCGGTGTTCCTGCGGTGTCTGTGCTGTGTTCCTGCTGTGTCTGTGCGGTGTTCCTGCTGTGTCTGTGCGGTGTTCCTGCTGTGTCTGTGCTGTGTTCCTGCTGTGTCTGTGCTGTGTTCCTGCTGTGTCTGTGCAGTGTTCCTGCTGTGTCTGTGCTGTGTTCCTGCTGTGCTCCTGCTGTGTCTGTGCTGTGTTCCTGCTGTGCTCCTGCTGTGTCTGTGCTGTGTTCCTGCTGTGTCTCTGCTGTGTTCCTGCTGTGTCTGTGCTGGTTTCCTGCCGTGTCTGTGCTGTGTTCCTGCTGTGTCTGTGCTGTGTTCCTGCTGTGTCTGTGCTATGTTCCTGCTGTGTCTGTGCTGTGTTCCTGCCGTGTCTGTGCTGTTTCCCTCCAGTGTCTGTGCTGTTTCCCTCCAGTGTCTGTGCTGTGTTCCTGCAGTGTCTGTGCTGTGTTCCTGCTGTGTCTGTGCTGTGTTCCTGCTGTGCCTTTGCTGGTTGCCGGCCGTGTCTGTGCTGTGTTCCTCCTGTGTCTGTGCTGTGTTCCTGCTGTGTCTGTGCTGTCTTCCTGCTGTGTCTGTGCTGTGGTCCTGCTGTGCCTTTGCTGGTTTCCTGCTGTGTCTGTGCTGTGTTTCTGCTGTGTCTGTGCTGTGTTTCTGCTGTGTCTGTGCTGTGTTCCTGCCGTGTCTGTGCTGTGTTCCTGCTGTGTTCCTGCCGTGTCTGTGCTGTGTTCCTGCTGTGTCTGTGCTGTATCCCTGCGGTGTCTGCGCTGTGTTCCTGCTGTGTCTGTGCTGTGTTCCTGCTGTGTCTGTGCTGTGTTTCTGCTGTGTCTTTGCTGTGTTCCTGCTGTGTCTGTGCTGTGTTCCTGCTGTGTCTGTGCTGTGCTCCTGCAGTGTCTGTGCTGTGTTCCTGCTGTGCTGTGCTGTTTTCCTGCTGTGTCTGTACTGTGTTCCTGCTGTGTCTGTGCTGTATCCCTGCTGTGTCTGTGGTGTGTTCCTGCTGTGCTGTGCTGTTTTCCTGCTGTGTCTGTACTGTGTTCCTGCTGTGTCTGTGCTGTGTCCCTGCTGTGTCTGTGGTGTGTTCCTGCCGTGTCTGTGCTCTGTTCCTGCTGTGTCTGTGCTGTGTTCCTGCTGTGTCTGTGCTGTGTTCCTGCTGTGTCTGTGCTGTATTCTTGCTGTGTCTGTGCTGTGTTCCTGCTGTGTCTGTGCTGTATTCCTGCTGTGTCTGTGCTTTGTTTCTGCTGTGTCTGTGCTGTGTTTCTGCTGTGTCTGTGCTGCATTCCTGCTTTGTCTGTGCTGTGTCCCTGCTGTGTCTATGCTTTGTTCCTGCTGTGTCTGTGCTGTGTTCCTGCTGTGTCTGTGCTGTGTTCCTGCTGTGTCTGTGCTGTGCTCCTGCAGTGTCTGTGCTGTGTTCCTGCTGTGTCTGTGCTGTTTTCCTGCTGTGTCTGTGCTGTGTTCCTGCTGTGTCTGTGCTGTGTTCCTGCTGTGCCTGTGCTGTGTTCCTGCTGTGCCTGTGCTGTGTTCCTGTCATGTCTGTGCTGTGTTCCTGCTGTGTCTGTGCTGTGTTCCTGCTGTGTCTGTGCTGTGATTCTGCTGTGTCTCTGCTGTGTTCCTGCCTTGTCTGTGCTTTGTTCCTGCTGTGTCTGTGTGGTTTCCCTACGGTGTCTGTGCTGTGTTCCTGCTGTGTCTGTGATGTGTTTCTGCTGTGTTCCTGCTGTGTTCCTGTCGTGTCTGTGCTGTGTTCCTGCTGAGTCTGTGCTGTGTTCCTGCTGTGTCTGTGCTGTATCCCTGCTGTGTCTGTGCTGTGTTCCTGCTATGTCTGTGCTGTGTTCCTGCTGTGTCTGTGCTGTGTTCCTGCTGTGTCTGTGCTGTGGTCCTGCTGTGTCTGTGCTGTATCCCTGCTGTGTCTGTGCTGGTTTCCTGCCGTGTCTGTGCTGGTTTCCTGCCGTGTCTGTGCTGTGTTCCTGCTGTGTCTGTGCTGTGTTCCTGCTGTGTCTGTGGTGTGTTCCTGCTGTGTCTGTGGTGTGTTCCTGCCGTGTCTGTGCTGTGTTCCTGCTGTGTCTGTGCTGTGTTCCTGCTGTGTCTGTGCTGTATTCTTGCTGTGTCTGTGCTGTGTTCCTGCTGTGTCTGTGCTGTGTTCCTGCTGTGTCTGTGCTGTGTTCCTGCTGTGTCTATGCTTTGTTTCTGCTGTGTCTGTGCTGTGTTCCTGCTGTGTCTGTGCTGTATTCTTGCTGTGTCTGTGCTGTGTTCCTGCTGTGTCTGTGCTGTATTCTTGCTGTGTCTGTGCTGTGTTCCTGCTGTGTCTGTGCTGTGTCCCTGCTGTGTCTATGCTTTGTTCCTGCTGTGTCTGTGCTGTGTTCCTGCTGTGTCTGTGCTGTGTTCCTGCTGTGTCTGTGCTGTATCCCTGCTGTGTCTGTGCTGTGTTCCTGCCGTGTCTGTGCTGTATTCCTGCTGTGTCTGTGCTTTGTTTCTGCTGTGTCTGTGCTGTGTTCCTGCTGTGTCTGTGCTGTATTCTTGCTGTGTCTGTGCTGTGTTCCTGCTGTGTCTGTGCTGTATTCTTGCTGTGTCTGTGCTGTGTTCCTGCTGTGTCTGTGCTGTGTCCCTGCTGTGTCTATGCTTTGTTCCTGCTGTGTCTGTGCTGTGTTCCTGCTGTGTCTGTGCTGTGTTCCTGCTGTGTCTGTGCTGTATCCCTGCTGTGTCTGTGCTGTGTTCCTGCTGTGTCTGTGCTGTATCCCTGCTGTGTCTGTGCTGTGTTCCTGGTGTGTGTGTGCTGTGTTCCTGCTGTGTGTGTGCTGTGTTCCTTTTGTGTGTGTGCTGTGTTCCTGCTGTGTCTGTGCTGTGTCCCTGCTGTGTCTATGCTTTGTTCCTGCTGTGTCTGTGCTGTGTTCCTGCTGTGTCTGTGCTGTGTTCCTGCTGTGTCTGTGCTGTATCCCTGCTGTGTCTGTGCTGTGTTCCTGCTGTGTCTGTGCTGTATCCCTGCTGTGTCTGTGCTGTGTCCCTGCTCTGTGTATGCTGTGTTCCTGCTGTGTGTGTGCTGTGTTCCTGCTGTGTGTGTGATGTGTTCCTGCTGTGTTTGTGCTGTGTTCCTACTGTGTCTGTGCTGTGTTCCTGCTGTGTCTGTGCTGTGTTCCTGCTGTGTCTGTGCTGTGTTCCTGCTGTGTCTGTGGTGTGTCCCTGCTCTGTCTGTGCTGTGTTCCTGCTGTGTCTGTGGTGCGTTCCTGCTGTGTCTGTGCTGTGTTACAGCTGTGTCTGTGGTGTGTTCCTGTTGGGTCTGTGCTGTGTTCCTGTTGTGTCTGTGCTGTGTTCCTGTTGTGTCTGTGCTGTGTTCCTGTTGTGTCTGTGCTGTGTTCCTGTTGTGTCTGTGCTGTGTTCCTGTTGTGTCTGTGCTGTGTTCCTGCTGTGTCTGTGCTGTGTTCCTGCTGTGTCTGTGCTGTGTTTATGCTGTGTCGGTGCTATGTTCCTGCTGTGTCGGTGCTGTGTTCCTGCTGTGTCGGTGCTGTGTTCCTGCTGTCTGTGTGCTGTGTTCCTGCTCTCTGTGTGCTGTGTTCCTGCTGTCTCTGTGCTGTGTTCCTGCTGTCTCTGTGCTGTATTGCTGCTGTGTCTGTGCTGTGATCCTGCTGTGTGTGTGTGCTGTGTTCCTGCTGTGTCTGTGCTGTATTGCTGCTGTGTCTGTGCTGTGTTCCTGCTGTATCTGTGTTGTGTTTCTGCTCTGTCTGTGCTGTGTTCCAGCTGTGTTGTGCTGTGTTCCTGCTGTGCTGTGCTGTTTTCCTGCTGTGTCTGTACTGTGTTCCTGCTGTGTCTGTGCTGTATCCCTGCTGTGTCTGTGGTGTGTTCCTGCTGTGCTGTGCTGTCTTCCTGCTGTGTCTGTACTGTGTTCCTGCTGTGTCTGTGCTGTGTCCCTGCTGTGTCTGTGGTGTGTTCCTGCCGTGTCTGTGCTCTGTTCCTGCTGTGTCTGTGCTGTGTTCCTGCTGTGTCTGTGCTGTGTTCCTGCTGTGTCTGTGCTGTATTCTTGCTGTGTCTGTGCTGTGTTCCTGCTGTGTCTGTGCTGTATTCCTGCTGTGTCTGTGCTTTGTTTCTGCTGTGTCTGTGCTGTGTTCCTGCTGTGTCTGTGCTGTGTTCCTGCTGTGTCTGTGCTGTATTCTTGCTGTGTCTGTGCTGTGTTCCTGCTGTGTCTGTGCTGTATTCCTGCTGTGTCTGTGCTTTGTTTCTGCTGTGTCTGTGCTGTGTTTCTGCTGTGTCTGTGCTGCATTCCTGCTTTGTCTGTGCTGTGTCCCTGCTGTGTCTATGCTTTGTTCCTGCTGTGTCTGTGCTGTGTTCCTGCTGTGTCTGTGCTGTGTTCCTGCTGTGTCTGTGCTGTGCTCCTGCAGTGTCTGTGCTGTGTTCCTGCTGTGTCTGTGCTGTTTTCCTGCTGTGTCTGTGCTGTGTTCCTGCTGTGTCTGTGCTCTGTTCCTGCTGTGCCTGTGCTGTGTTCCTGCTGTGCCTGTGCTGTGTTCCTGTCATGTCTGTGCTGTGTTCCTGCTGTGTCTGTGCTGTGTTCCTGCTGTGTCTGTGCTGTGATTCTGCTGTGTCTCTGCTGTGTTCCTGCCTTGTCTGTGCTTTGTTCCTGCTGTGTCTGTGTGGTTTCCCTACGGTGTCTGTGCTGTGTTCCTGCTGTGTCTGTGATGTGTTTCTGCTGTGTTCCTGCTGTGTTCCTGTCGTGTCTGTGCTGTGTTCCTGCTGAGTCTGTGCTGTGTTCCTGCTGTGTCTGTGCTGTATCCCTGCTGTGTCTGTGCTGTGTTCCTGCTATGTCTGTGCTGTGTTCCTGCTGTGTCTGTGCTGTGTTCCTGCTGTGTCTGTTCTGTGGTCCTGCTGTGTCTGTTCTGTGATCCTGCTGTGTCTCTGCTGTGTTCCTGCTGTGTCTGTGCTGTATCCCTGCTGTGTCTGTGCTGGTTTCCTGCCGTGTCTGTGCTGTGTTCCTGCTGTGTCTGTGCTGTGTTCCTGCTGTGTCTGTGCTGTGTTCCTGCTGTGTCTGTGGTGTGTTCCTGCTGTGTCTGTGGTGTGTTCCTGCCGTGTCTGTGCTGTGTTCCTGCTGTGTCTGTGGTGTATTCCTGCTGTGTCTGTGCTGTGTTCCTGCTGTGTCTGTGGTGTGTCCCTGCTCTGTCTGTGCTGTGTTCCTGCTGTGTCTGTGGTGCGTTCCTGCTGTGTCTGTGCTGTGTTACAGCTGTGTCTGTGCTGTGTTCCTGTTGGGTCTGTGCTGTGTTCCTGTTGTGTCTGTGCTGTGTTCCTGTTGTGTCTGTGCTGTGTTCCTGTTGTGTCTGTGCTGTGTTCCTGTTGTGTCTGTGCTGTGTTCCTGCTGTGTCTGTGCTGTGTTCCTGCTGTGTCTGTGCTGTGTTTCTGCTGTGTCGGTGCTATGTTCCTGCTGTGTCGGTGCTGTGTTCCTGCTGTGTCGGTGCTGTGTTCCTGCTGTCTGTGTGCTGTGTTCCTGCTGTCTCTGTGCTGTGTTCCTGCTGTCTCTGTGCTGTATTGCTGCTGTGTCTGTGCTGTGATCCTGCTGTGTGTGTGTGCTGTGTTCCTGCTGTGTCTGTGCTGTATTGCTGCTGTGTCTGTGCTGTGTTCCTGCTGTATCTGTGTTGTGTTTCTGCTGTGTCTGTGCTGTGTTCCAGCTGTGTTGTGCTGTGTTCCTGCTGTGCTGTGCTGTTTTCCTGCTGTGTCTGTACTGTGTTCCTGCTGTGTCTGTGCTGTATCCCTGCTGTGTCTGTGGTGTGTTCCTGCTGTGCTGTGCTGTTTTCCTGCTGTGTCTGTACTGTGTTCCTGCTGTGTCTGTGCTGTGTCCCTGCCGTGTCTGTGGTGTGTTCCTGCCGTGTCTGTGCTCTGTTCCTGCTGTGTCTGTGCTGTGTTCCTGCTGTGTCTGTGCTGTGTTCCTGCTGTGTCTGTGCTGTATTCTTGCTGTGTCTGTGCTGTGTTCCTGCTGTGTCTGTGCTGTATTCCTGCTGTGTCTGTGCTTTGTTTCTGCTGTGTCTGTGCTGTGTTCCTGCTGTGTCTGTGCTGTATTCTTGCTGTGTCTGTGCTGTGTTCCTGCTGTGTCTGTGCTGTATTCTTGCTGTGTCTGTGCTGTGTTCCTGCTGTGTCTGTGCTGTGTCCCTGCTGTGTCTATGCTTTGTTCCTGCTGTGTCTGTGCTGTGTTCCTGCTGTGTCTGTGCTGTGTTCCTGCTGTGTCTGTGCTGTATCCCTGCTGTGTCTGTGCTGTGTTCCTGCTGTGTCTGTGCTGTATCCCTGCTGTGTCTGTGCTGTGTTCCTGGTGTGTGTGTGCTGTGTTCCTGCTGTGTGTGTGCTGTGTTCCTTTTGTGTGTGTGCTGTGTCCCTGCTGTGTGTGTGCTGTGTCCCTGCTCTGTGTATGCTGTGTTCCTGCTGTGTGTGTGCTGTGTTCCTGCTGTGTGTGTGATGTGTTCCTGCTGTGTTTGTGCTGTGTTCCTACTGTGTCTGTGCTGTGTTCCTGCTGTGTCTGTGCTGTGTTCCTGCTGTGTCTGTGCTGTGTTCCTGCTGTGTCTGTGCTGTGTTCCTGCTGTGTCTGTGCTGTGTTCGTGTTGTGTGTGTGCTGTATCCCTGCTGTGTCTGTGCTGTGTTCTTTCTGTGTCTGTGCTGTGTTCTTTCTGTGTCTGTGCTGTGTTCTTTCTGTGTCTATGCTGTATCCCTGCTGTGTCTGTGCTGTGATCCTGCCGCTGTACCTGTCATATGTTGCTCTTGTGTGTGTGCGGTGTACACACCATGTGCGTGCAGTGTACACAGTGTGTCAGTGCTGTGTACACAAAGTGTTAGTACAGTGTACACAGTGTGTCAGTGCAGCGTACACAGTGTGTAAGTGCAGCGTACACAGTGTGTAAGTGCAGCGTACACGGTGTGTAAGTGCAGCGTCCACGGTGTGTCAGTGCGCTGTACACGGTGTGTCAGTGCGATGTACACGGTTGGTCGGTGCAGTGTACACGGTGTGTCAGTGCAGTGTACACGGTGTGTCAGTGCAGTGTACACGGTGTGTCAGTGCAGTGTACACGGTGGGTCGGTGCAGTGTACACGGTGTGTCAGTGAAGTGTACACGGTGTGTCAGTGAAGTGTATTCGGTGGGTCGGTGCAGTGTACACGGTGGGTCGGTGCAGTGTACACGGTGTGTCGGTGCGGTGTACACGGTGTGTCGGTGCGGTGTACACGGTGTGTCGGTGCGGTGTACACGGTGTGTCGGTGCGGTGTACACGGTGTGTCGGTGCGGTGTACACGGTGGGTCGGTGCGGTGTACACGGTGGGTCGGTGCGGTGTACACGGTGGGTCGGTGCGGTGTACACAGTGTTTCCGTGAGGTGTACACGGTGTGTCTGTGCAGTGTACACGGTGTGTCTGTGCAGTGTACACGTTGTGTCGGTGCAGTGTACACGGTGTGTCCGTGAGGTGTACACGGTGTGTCCGTGAGGTGTACACGGTGTGTCATTGCAGTGTACACGGTGTGTCATTGCAGTGTACACGGTGTGTCGGTGCTGTGTACGCGGTGTGTCGGTGCTGTGTACGCGGTGTGTCGGTGCTGTGTACGCGGTGTGTCGGTGCTGTGTACGCGGTGTGTCGGTGCTGTGTACACGGTGTGTCGGTGCTGTGTACATGGTGGGTCGGTGTGGTGTACACGGTGGGTCATTGCAGTGTACACGGTGTGTCGGTGCGGTGTACACGGTGTGTCAGTGCGGTGTACACGGTGTGTCGGTGCGGTGTACACGGTGTGTCGGTGCAGTGTACACGGTGTGTCGGTGCAGTGTACACGGTGTGTCGGTGCAGTGTACACGGTGTGTCGGTGCTGTGTACATGGTGGGTCAGTGTGGTGTACACGGTGTGTTGGTGCTGTGTACACGGTGGGTCATTGCAGTGTACACGGTGTGTCGGTGCGGTGTACACGGTGTGTCGGTGCGGTGTACACGGTGTGTCGGTGCTGTGTACACGGTGTGTCGGTGCAGTGTACACGGTGTGTCGGTGCTGTGTACACGGTGGGTCGGTGTGGTGTACACGGTGTGTTGGTGCTGTGTACACGGTGGGTCATTGCAGTGTACACGGTGTGTCGGTGTGGTGTACACGGTGTGTCGGTGCGGTGTAGACGGTGTGTCGGTGCTGTGTACACGGTGTGTCGGTGCAGTGTACACGGTGTGTCGGTGCTGTGTACACGGTGGGTCGGTGTGGTGTACACGGTGTGTTGATGCTGTGTACACGGTGGGTCATTGCAGTGTACACGGTGTGTCGGTGTGGTGTACACGGTGTGTCGGTGCGGTGTAGACGGTGTGTCGGTGTGGTGTACACGGTGTGTCGGTGCAGTGTACACGGTGTGTCGGTGCTGTGTACACGGTGTGTCGGTGCTGTGTACACGGTGTGTCGGTGCTGTGTACACAGTGTTTCCGTGAGGTGTACACGGTGTGTCTGTGCAGTGTACACGTTGTGTCGGTGCAGTGTACACGGTGTGTCCGTGAGGTGTACACGGTGTGTCCGTGAGGTGTACACGGTGTGTCATTGCAGTGTACACGGTGTGTCGGTGCTGTGTACGCGGTGTGTCGGTGCTGTGTACGCGGTGTGTCGGTGCTGTGTACGCGGTGTGTCGGTGCTGTGTACGCGGTGTGTCGGTGCTGTGTACGCGGTTTGTCGGTGCTGTGTACGCGGTGTGTCGGTGCTGTGTACGCGGTGTGTCGGTGCTGTGTACGCGGTGTGTCGGTGCTGTGTACACGGTGTGTCGGTGCTGTGTACATGGTGGGTCGGTGTGGTGTACACGGTGGGTCATTGCAGTGTACACGGTGTGTCGGTGCAGTGTACACGGTGTGTCGGTGCGGTGTACACGGTGTGTCGGTGCGGTGTACACGGTGTGTCGGTGCGGTGTACACGGTGTGTCGGTGCGGTGTACACGGTGTGTCGGTGCAGTGTACACAGTGTGTCGGTGCAGTGTACACGGTGTGTCGGTGCTGTGTACATGGTGGGTCAGTGTGGTGTACACGGTGTGTTGCTGCTGTGTACACGGTGGGTCAGTGTGGTGTACACGGTGTGTTGGTGCTGTGTACACGGTGGGTCATTGCAGTGTACACGGTGTGTCGGTGCGGTGTACACGGTGTGTCGGTGCTGTGTACACGGTGTGTCGGTGCAGTGTACACGGTGTGTCGGTGCTGTGTACACGGTGGGTCGGTGCTGTGTACACGGTGTGTTGGTGCTGTGTACACGGTGGGTCATTGCAGTGTACACGGTGTGTCGGTGTGGTGTACACGGTGTGTCGGTGCGGTGTACACGGTGTGTCGGTGCGGTGTACACGGTGTGTCGGTGCGGTGTACACGGTGTGTCGGTGCTGTGTACACGGTGTGTCATAGAACATAGAACATAGAAAAATACAGGCCCTTTGGCCCTCGATGTTGCGCCGATCCAAGCCCACCTAACCTACACTAGCCCACTATCCTCCATATGCCTATCCAATGCCCGTTTAAATGCCCATAAAGAGGGAGAGTCCACCACTGCTACTGAACATAGAGAACATAGAACAATACAGCACAGAACAGGCCCTTCGGCCCACGATGTTGTGCCGAACATTTGTCCTAGCTTAAGCACCCATCCATGTACCTATCCAATTGCCGCTTAAAGGTCACCAATGATTCTGACTCTGCCACTCCCACAGGCAGCGCATTCCATGCCCCCACCACTCTCTGGGTAAAGAACCTACCCCTGACATCCCCCCTATACCTTCCACCCTTCACCTTAAATTTATGTCCCCTTGTAACACTCTGTTGTACCCGGGGTAAAAGTTTCTGACTGTCTACTCTATCTATTCCCCTGATCATCTTATAAACCTCTATCGAGTCACCCCTCATCCTTCGCCGTTGCAACGAGAAAAGGCCTAGCACTCTCAACCTATCCTCGTACGACCTATTCTCCATTCCAGGCAACATCCTGGTAAATCTTCTCTGCACCCTCTCCAAAGCTTCCACATCTTTCCTAAAGTGAGGCGACCAGAACTGCACACAGTACTCCAAATGTGGCCTAACCAAAGTCCTGTACAGCTGCAACATCACTTCGCGACTCTTGAATTCAATCCCTCTGCTAATGAACGCTAATACACCATAGGCCTTCTTACAAGCTCTATCCACCTGAGTGGCAACTTTCAAAGATCTATGAACATAGACCCCAAGATCCCTCTGCTCCTCCACCTTACTAAGAACCCTACCGTTAACCCTGTATTCCGCATTCTTATTTGTCCTTCCAAAATGGACAACCTCACACTTGGCAGGGTTGAACTCCATCTGCCACTCCTCAGCCCAGCTCTGCATCATATCTAAGTCCCTTTGCAGCCGACAACAGCCCTCCTCACTATCCACAACTCCACCAATCTTCGTATCGTCTGCAAATTTACTGACCCACCCTTCGACTCCCTCATCCAAGTCATTAATAAAAATTACAAACAGCAGAGGACCCAGAACTGATCCCTGCGGAACTCCACTTGTAACTGGGCTCCAGGCTGAATATTTACCATCTACCACCACTCTCTGACTTCGACCGGTTAGCCTGTTTTCTATCCAACTGGCCAAATTTCCCTCTATCCCATGCCTCCTGACTTTCCGCATAAGCCTAACATGGGGAACCTTATCAAATGCCTTACTAAAATCCATGTACACTACATCCACTGCTCTACCCTCATCCACATGCTTGGTCACCTCCTCAAAGAATTCAATAAGACTTGTAAGGCAAGACCTACCCCTCACAAATCCGTGCTGGCTCTCCCTAATCAAGCAGTGTCTTTCCAGATACTCATAAATCCTATCCCTCAGTACCCTTTCCATTACTTTGCCTACCACCGAAGTAAGATTAACTGGCCTGTAATTCCTGGGGTTATCCCTATTCCCTTTTTTGAACAGGGGCACAACATTCGCCACTCTCCAGTCCCCTGGTACCACCCCATTGACAGTGAAGACGAAAAGATCATTGCCAACGGCTCTGCAATTTCCTCTCTTGCTTCCCACATAATCCTAGGATATATCCCGTCAGGCCCGGGGGACTTGTCTATCCTCAAGTTATTCAAAATGTCCAACACATCTTCCTTCCTAACAAGTATCTCCTCTAGCTTACCAGTCCACTTCACGCTCTCCTCTTCAACAATACGGTCCCTCTCGTTCGTAAATACTGAAGAAAAGTACTCATTCAAGACCTCACTTATCTCTTCCGACTCAATACACAGTCTCCCACTACTGTCCTTGATCGGACCTACCTTCGTTCTCGTCATTCTCATGTTTCTCACATACGCATAAAATGCCTTGGGGTTATCCTTGATCCTACCCGCCAAAGATTTTTCATGCCCTCTCTTAGCTCTCCTAATCCTGTTGTTCAGCTCCCTCCTGGCTATCCTGTATCCCTCCACTGCTCTGTCTGAACCCTGTTTCCTCAACCTTATGTAAGCCTCCTTCCTCCTCTTTACAAGACATTCAACCTCCCTCGTCAACCAAGGTTCCCCCACACGAACATCCCTTTCCTGCCTGACAGGTACATACATATCAAGGACACGTCGTATCTGTTCCTTGAAAAAGTTCCACATTTCCACGACATCCTTCCCTGACAGCCTATGCTCCCAACTTATGCTCCTCAGATCCTGTCTTACAGCATCGTAATTACCCTTCCCCCAATTGTAAAACCTACCCTGTTGCACGCACCTCTCTCTCTCTCCATAACCAAGGTGAAAGTCACAGAATTGTGGTCACCATCACCAAAATGTTCACCCACTAACAAGCCCATCACTTGTCCCGGTTCGTTACCAAGTACCAAATCCAATATGGCCTCCCCTCTGGTTGGACAATCTACATACTGCGTTAGAAAAGCTTCCTGGACACACTGCACAAACACCGCCCCATCCAATCTACTTGATCTAAAGAGCTTCCAATCAATATTTGGGAAGTTGAAGTCGCCCATGACTACGACCCTGTGGCTTCTGCACCTTTCCAAAATCTGTTTCCCAATCTGTTTCTCCACATCTCTGCTGCTATTGGGGGGCCTATAGTAAACACCCAACAAGGTGACTGCACCTTTCCTATTTCTGACTTCAGCCCATACTACCTCCATACTACCGGTGGGAGGCAAGGTGGCACAGTGGTTAGCACTGCTGCCTCACAGCGCCTGAGACCCGGGTTCATTTCCCGCCTCAGGCGACTGACTGTGTGGAGTTTGCACGTTCTCCCCGTGTCTGCGTGGGTTTCCTCCGGGTGCTCCGGTTTCCTCCCACAGTCCAAAGATGTGCAGGTCAGATGAATTGGCCATGCTAAATTGCCCGTAGTGTTAGGTAAGGGGTAAATGTAGGGGTATGGGTGGGTTGCGCTTCGGCGGGTCGGTGTGGACTTGTTGGGCCGAAGGGCCTGTTTCCACACTGTAATATAATGTAATCTAATCTAATCAAAGGCAGATCCCCCTCGAACTGCCTTTCTGCAGTCGTTATACTGGCAGGGCATTCCATGAACTCACGACTCGCTGAGTAAAGAACCTACCCCTAACATCTGTCCTATACCAACCCCCCCTTAATTTAAAGCTATGCCCCCTCGTAATAGCTGACTCCATACGTGGAAAAAGGTTCTCATGGTCAACCCTATCTAAACCCCTAATCATCTTGTACACCTCTATCAAGTCACCCCTAAACCTTCTTTTCTCCAATGAAAACAACCCCAAGTGCCTCAGCCTTTCCTCATACGATCTTTCTACCATACCAGGCAACATCCTGGTAAACCTCCTCTGCACCCGTTCCAGTGCCTCCACATCCTTCCTATAGTATGGCGACCAAAACTGCACACAATACTCCAGATGTGGCCGCACCAGAGTCTTATACAACTGCAACATGACCTCAGTACTCTGGAACTCAATTCCTCTACCAATAAAAGCCAGTACGCCATATGCCTTCCTCACCGCACTATTTACCCGGGTGGCAACTTTCAAAGATTTGTGTACATGGACACCAAGATCTCTCTGCTCATCCACACTACCAAGTATCCGACCATTAGCCCAGTACCCCATCTTTTTGTTATTCTTCCCAAAGTGAATCACCTCACACTTAGCTACATTGAACTCCATTTGCCACCTTTCTGCCCAGCTCTGCAGCTTATCTATATCCCCCTGTAACCTGCCACATCCTTCCTCACTGTCTACAACTCCTCCAACTTTCATATCATCCGCAAACTTGCTCACCCAACCTTCTAACCCCTCCTCAGGTCATTTATAAAAATGACAAACAGCAATGGTCCCAAAACAGATCCTTGCGGAACACCGCTAGTGACGGCACTCCAAGATGAACCTTTACCATCAACTACTACCCTCTGTCTTCTTCCAGCCAGCCAATTCCTAATCCAAACCTCCAACTCACCCTCAATGCCATACCTCCGTATTGTTTGCAGTAGTCTACCATGGGGAACCTTATCAAACGCCTTACTAAAATCCATATACACCACATCTACCGCTTTCCCCTCGTCCACCTCCTTAGTCACCTTCTCAAAGAATTCAATAAGGTTTGTGAGGCACGACCTGCAATTCACAAAACCATGCTGACTATCCTTGATCACATCATTCCTATCCGCACTGTTGGAGGGTCAGTGCGGTGCAGTGTTCATGGTGTGTCAGTGTGGTGTACACGGTGTGTCGGTGCAGTGTACACGGTGTGTCATTGCAGTGTTCACGGTGTGTCAGTGCTGTGTACACAGTGTGTCAGTGCGGTGTACACGGTGTGTCAGTGCGGTGTACACGGTGTGTCGGTGCGGTGTACACGGTGTGTCGGTGCGGTGTACACGGTGTGTCGGTGCGGTGTACACGGTGTGTCGGTGCAGTGTTCACGGTGTGTCATTGCAGTGTTCACGGTGTTTCCGTGCTGTGTACACAGTGTGTCAGTGCGGTGTACACAGTGTGTCAGTGCGGTGTACACAGTGTGTCGGTATGGTGTACACGGTGTGTCGGTGCGGTGTACACGGTGTGTCGGTGCGGTGTACACGGTGTGTCGGTGCAGTGTACACGGTGTGTCGGTGCAGTGTACACGGTGTGTCGGTGCAGTGTTCACGGTGTGTCGGTGCAGTGTTCACGGTGTGTCATTGCAGTGTACACGGTGTTTCCGTGGTGTGTACACGGTGTGTCGGTGCGGTGTACACGGTGTGTCGGTGCAGTGTACACGGTGTGTCGGTGCAGTGTTCACGGTGTGTCGGTGCAGTGTACACGGTGTGTCATTGCAGTGTACACGGTGTTTCCGTGGTGTGTACACGGTGTGTCGGTGCGGTGTACACGGTGTGTCGGTGCAGTGTACACGGTGTGTCGGTGCAGTGTACACGGTGTGTCGGTGCAGTGTACACGGTGTGTCGGTGCAGTGTTCACGGTGTGTCGGTGCAGTGTTCACGGTGTGTCGGTGCAGTGTTCACGGTGTGTCATTGCAGTGTACACGGTGTTTCCGTGGTGTGTACACGGTGTGTCGGTGCGGTGTACACGGTGTGTCGGTGCAGTGTACACGGTGTGTCGGTGCAGTGTACACGGTGTGTCGGTGCAGTGTACACGGTGTGTCGGTGCAGTGTTCATGGTGTGTCGGTGCAGTGTTCACGGTGTGTCATTGCAGTGTTCATGGTGTTTCCGTGGTGTGTACACGGTGTGTCGGTGTGGTGTACACGGTGTGGTGTACACGGTTTGTCAGTGCTGTAAATCCTATCCCTTACAATTCTCTCTAAGACTTTGCCCACCACAGAAGTGAGACTCACCGGCTTATAGTTACTAGGGTTATCCCTACTCCCCTGCTTGAACAAAAAGTGTTTCTGTGCTGTGTACATGGTGTGTCGGAGCGGTGTACACGGTGTGTGGGTGCAGTGTACATGGTGAGTCAGTGCAGTGTACATGGTGTGTCCTTGCAGTTTACACGGTGTGTCGGTGCAGTGTTCACGGTGTGTCGGTGCATTGTTCACGGTGTGTCGGTGCAGTGTTCACGGTGTGTCGGTGCAGTGTTCACGGTGTGTCGGTGCAGTGTACAGGGTGTGTCGGCACAGTGTACGTGGTGTGTTGGTGTAGTGCACATGGTGTGTCAGTGCATGTACACGGTGTGTCGGTGCGGTTTACACGGTGTTTCCATGCAGTGTACACGGTGTGTCAGTGCTATGTACACGGTGTGTCATTGCAGTGTTCATGGTGTTTCCGTGCTGTGTACACGGTGTGCCAGTGCGGTGTACACGGTGTGTCGGTGCTGTGTACATGGTGTGTCAGTGCTGTGTACATGGTGTGTCAGTGCTGTGTACACGGTGTGTCAGTGCTGTGTACACGGTGTGTCAGTGCTGTGTACACGGTGTGTCTGTGCTGTGTACGCGGTGTGTTGGTGCAGTGCACATGATGTGTCAGTGCGGTGTACACGGTGTGCCATTGCAGTGTACACGGCCTGTCAGTGCGGTTTACACCGTGTTTTGGTGCAGTGTACACGGTAGATCAGTGCTGCGTACACGGTGTGTTAGTGCAGTGTACACGTTGTGTCATTGCAGTGTACACGGCCTGTCAGTGCGGTTTACACGGTGTTTTGGTGCAGTGTACACCGTGTGTCGGTGCTGTGTACACAGTGTGTCATTGCAGTGTATACAGTGTGTCGGTGTTGTGTACACCGTGTGTCGGTGCTGTGTACACGGTGTGTCATTGCAGTGTATACAGTGTGTCGGTGTTGTGTACACGGTGTGTCAGTGCAGTGTACACGGTGGGTCAGTGCAGTATACAATGTGTGTCGTTGCTGTGTACACGGTGTGTTGGTTCGGTGTACACGGTGTTTCGGTGCTGTGTACACGGTGTTTCGGTGCTGTGTACATGGTGTGTCGGTGCTGTGTACATGGTGTGTCGGTGCTGTGTACATGGTGTGTTGGTGCTGTGTACACGGTGTGCCGGTGCTGTGTACACGGTGTGTCGGTGCTGTGTTCACGGTGTGACATTGCAGTGTACATGGTGTGTCATTGCAGTGTACATGGTATGTCATTGCAGTGTACATGATGTGTCAGTGCAGTGTACATGATGTGTCAGTGCAGTGTACACAGTGTTTCGGTGCTGTGTACACGGTGTGTCAGTGCAGTGTTCACGGTGTGTCAGTGCAGTGTTCACGGTGTGTCAGTGCAGTGTACACGGTGTGTCAGTGCAGTGTACACGGTGTGTCAGTGCAGTGTACACGGTGTGTCAGTGCAGTGTACACGGTGTGTCGGTGCTGTGCACACTGTGTGTCGGTGCTGTGCACACTGTGTGTCGGTGCTGTGCACACTGTGTGTCGGTGCCGTGTACACGGTGGCTCAGTGCAGTGTACACGGTGCGTTGTTGCAGTGTACATGATGTGTCGGTGCGGTGTACACGGTGAGTCAGTGTGGTGTACACTGTGTGTTGTTGCAGTCTACACGGTGTGTTGGTGCAGTGTACATGGTGTGTCGGTGCTGTGTACATGATGGATCGGTGCTGTATACACAGTGTGTCATTGCAGTGTACAAGGGGTGTCAGAGCAGTGTACACGGTGTGTCATTGCAGTGTATACAGTGTGTCGGTGCAGTGTACACGGTGGCTCAGTGCAGTGTACATGGTGTGTTGTTGTAGTGTACACAATGGGTTGGCGCGGTGTACACGGTGAGTCAGTGTGGTGTACAAGGTGTGTTGTTGCAGTGTACACGATGTGTGTTGGTGCTGTGTACACGGTGGGTCAGTGCGGTGTACACGGTGAGTCAGTGTGGTGTACAAGGTGTGTTGTTGCAGTGTACACGATGTGTGTTGGTGCTGTGTACACGGTGGGTCAGTGCGGTGTACACGGTGGGTCAGTGCGGTGTACACGGGTCAGTGTGGTGTACATGGTGTGTCGGTGCAGTGTACACGGTGTGTTGGTGCTGTGTACACGGTGTGTCGGTGCAGTGTACACGGTGTGTCGGTGCAGTGTACACGGTGTGTCGGTGCAGTGTACACGGTGTGTCGGTGCAGTGTACACGGTGTGTCGGTGCTGTGTACACGGTGTGTCATAGAACATAGAACATAGAAAAATACAGGCCCTTTGGCCCTCGATGTTGCGCCGATCCAAGCCCACCTAACCTACACTAGCCCACTATCCTCCATATGCCTATCCAATGCCCGTTTAAATGCCCATAAAGAGGGAGAGTCCACCACTGCTACTGAACATAGAGAACATAGAACAATACAGCACAGAACAGGCCCTTCGGCCCACGATGTTGTGCCGAACATTTGTCCTAGCTTAAGCACCCATCCATGTACCTATCCAATTGCCGCTTAAAGGTCACCAAAGATTCTGACTCTACCACTCCCACAGGCAGCGAATTCCATGCCCCCATCACTCTCTGGGTAAAGAACCTACCCCTGACATCCCCCCTATACCTTCCACCCTTCACCTTAAATTTATGTCCCCTTGTAACACTCTGTTGTACCCGGGGAAAAAGTTTCTGACTGTCTACTCTATCTATTCCCCTGATCATCTTATAAACCTCTATCAAGTCACCCCTCATCCTTCGCAGTTCCAATGAGAAAAGGCCTAGCACTCTCAACCTATCCTCGTACGACCTATTCTCCATTCCAGGCAACATCCTGGTAAATCTTCTCTGCACCCTCTCCAAAGCTTCCACATCTTTCCTAAAGTGAGGCGACCAGAACTGCACACAGTACTCCAAATGTGGCCTAACCCAGGTCCTGTACAGCTGCAACATCACTTCACGACTCTTGAATTCAATCCCTCTGCTAATGAACGCTAATACACCATAGGCCTTCTTACAAGCTCTATCCACCTGAGTGGCAACTTTCAAAGATCTATGAACATAGACCCCAAGATCCCTCTGCTCCTCCACCTTACTAAGAACCCTACCGTTAACCCTGTATTCTGCATTCTTATTTGTCCTTCCAAAATGGACAACCTCACACTTGGCAGGATTGAACTCCATCTGCCACTCCTCAGCCCAGCTCTGCATCATATCTAAGTCCCTTTGCAGCCGACAACAGCCCTCCTCACTATCCACAACTCCACCAATCTTCGTATCGTCTGCAAATTTACTGACCCACCCTTCGACTCCCTCTTCCAAGTCATTAATAAAAATTACAAACAGCAGAGACCCAGAACTGATCCCTGCGGAACTCCACTTGTAACTGGGCTCCAGGCTGAATATTTACCATCTACCACCACTCTCTGACTTCGACCGGTTAGCCAGTTTTCTATCCAACTGGCCAAATTTCTCTCTATCCCATGCCTCCTGACTTTCCGCATAAGCCTACCATGGGGAACCTTATCAAATGCCTTACTAAAATCCATGTACACTACATCCACTGCTCTACCCTCATCCACATGCTTGGTCACCTCCTCAAAGAATTCACTAAGACTTGTAAGGCAAGACCTACCCCTCACAAATCCGTGCTGGCTGTCCCTAATCAAGCAGTGTCTTTCCAGATACTCATAAATCCTATCCCTCAGTACCCTTTCCATTACTTTACCTACCACCGAAGTAAGACTAACTGGCCTGTAATTCCTGGGGTTATCCCTATTCCCTTTTTTCAACAGGGGCACAACATTCGTCACTCTCCAGTCCCCTGGTACCACCCCATTGACAGTGAAGACGAAAAGATCATTGCCAACGGTACTGCAATTTCCTCTCTTGCTTCCCACATAATCCTAGGATATATCCCGTCAGGCCCGGGGGACTTGTCTATCCTCAAGTTATTCAAAATGTCCAACACATCTTCCTTCCTAACAAGTATCTCCTCTAGCTTACCAGTCCACTTCACGCTCTCCTCTTCAACAATACGGTCCCTCTCGTTCGTAAATACTGAAGAAAAGTCCTCATTCAAGACCTCTCCTATCTCTTCCAACTCAATACACAGTCTCCCACTACTGTCCTTGATCGGACCTACCCTCGTTCTCGTCATTCTCATGTTTCACACATACGCATAAAATGCCTTGGGTTATCCTTGATCCTATCCGCCAAAGATTTTTCATGCCCTCTCTTAGCTCTCCTAATCCCTTTCTTCAGCTCCCTTCTGGCTATCCTGTATCCCTCCACTGCTCTGTCTGAACCCTGTTTCCTCAACCTTATGTAAGCCTCCTTCTTCCTCTTTACAAGACATTCAACCTCCCTCGTCAACCAAGATTCCCTCACACGACCATCCCTTTCCTGCCTGACAGGTACATACGTATCAAGGACACGTCGTATCTGTTCCTTGAAAAAGTTCCACATTTCCGCGACATCCTTCCCTGACAGCCTATGCTCCCAACTTATGCTCCTCAGATCCTGTCTTACAGCATCGTATTTACCCTTCCCCCAATTGTAAAACCTACCCTGTTGCACGCACCTATCTCTCTCCATAACCAAGGTGAAAGTCACAGAATTGTGGTCACCATCACCAAAATGTTCACCCACTAACAAGCCCATCACTTGTCCCGGTTCATTACCGAGTACCAAATCCAATATGGCCTCCCCTCTGGTCGGACAATCTACATACTGAGTTAGAAAAGCTTCCTGGACACACTGCACAAACACCGCCCCATCCAATCTACTTGATCTAAAGAGCTTCCAATCAATATTTGGGAAGTTTAAATCTCCCATGACTACCACCCTGTGGCTTCTGCACCTTTCCAAAATCTGTTTCCCAATCTGTTTCTCCACATCTCTGCTGCTATTGGGGGGCCTATAGTAAACACCCAACAAGGTGACTGCTCCTTTCCTATTTCTGACTTCAGCCCATACTACCTCCATACTACCGGTGGGCGGCACGGTGGCACAGTGGTTAGCACTGCTGCCTCACAGCGTCAGAGACCCGGGTTCAATTCCCGCATCAGGCGACTGACTGTGTGGAGTTTGCACATTCTCCCCGTGTCTGCGTGGGTTACCTCCGGGTGCTCCGGTTTCCTCCCACAGTCCAAAGATGTGCAGGTCAGATGAATTGGCCATGCTAAATTGCCCATAGTGTTAGGTAAGGGGTAAATGTAGGGGTATGGGTGGGTTGCGCTTCGGCGGGTTGATGTGGACTTGTTGGGCCGAAGGGCCTGTTTCCACACTGTAATGTAATGTAATCTAATCTAATCAAAGGCAGATCCCCCTCGAACTGCCTTTCTGCAGTCGTTATACTGGCAGGGCATTCCATGAACTCACGACTCGCTGAGTAAAGAACCTACCCCTAACATCTGTCCTATACCTACCCCCCCTTAATTTAAAGCTATGCCCCCTCGTAATAGCTGACTCCATACGTGGAAAAAGATTCTCATGGTCAACCCTATCTAAACCCCTAATCATCTTGTACACCTCTATCAAGTCACCCCTAAACCTTCTTTTCTCCAATGAAAACAACCCCAAGTGCCTCAGCCTTTCCTCATACGATCTTTCTACCATACCAGGCAACATCCTGGTAAACCTCCTCTGCACCCGTTCCAGTGCCTCCACATCCTTCCTATAGTATGGCGACCAAAACTGCACACAATATTCCAGATGCGGCTGCACCAGAGTCTTATACAACTGCAACATGACCTCAGTACTCCGGAACTCAATTCCTCTACCAATAAAAGCCAGTACGCCATATGCCTTCTTCACCGCACTATTTACCTGGGTGGCAACTTTCAAAGATTTGTGTACATGGACACCAAGATCCCTCTGCTCATCCACACTACCAAGTATCCGACCATTAGCCCAGTACCCCATCTTTTTATTACTCTTACCAAAGTGAATCACCTCACACTTAGCTACATTGAACTCCATTTGCCTCCTTTCTGCCCAGTTCTGCAGCTTATCTATATCCCGCTGTAACCTGACACATCCTTCCTCACTGTCAACAACTCATCCGACTTTCGTATCATCCGCAAACTTGCTCACCCAACCTTCTAGCCCCTCCTCCAGGTCATTTATAAAAATGACAAACAGCAATGGTCCCAAAACAGATCCTTGCGGAACACCGCTAGTGACGGCACTCCAAGATGAACCTTTACCATCAACTACTACCCTCTGTCTTCTTCCAGCCAGCCAACTCCTAATCCAAACCTCCAACTCACCCTCAATGCCATACCTCCGTATTTTTTGCAGTAGTCTACCATGGGGAACCTTATCAAACGCCTTACTAAAATCCATATATACCACATCTACCGCTTTACCCTCGTCTACCCCCTTAGTCACCTTCTCAAAGAATTCAATAAGGTTTGTGAGGCACGACCTGCCCTTCACAAAACCATGCTGACTATCCTTGATCACATTATTCCTATCCAGATGTTCATAAATCCTATCCCTTACAATTCTCTCTCAGACTTTGCCCACAACAGAAGTGAGACTCACCGGCCTATAGTTACTAGGGTTATCCCTACTCCCCTTCTTGAACAAAAAGTGTTTCGGTGCTGTGTACACGGTGTGACGGTACTGTGTACACGGTGTGTCGGAGCGGTGTACACGGTATGTCGGTGCAGTGTACACGGTGAGTCAGTGCAGTGTACATGGTGTGTAATTGCAGTTTACATGGTGTGTCAGTGCAGTGTACACGGTATTTTGGTGCGGTGTTCATGGTGTGTCGATGCGGTGTACACGGTGTGTCGGTGCAGTGTTTACGGTGTGTCGGTGCAGTGTTCACGGTGTGTCTGTGCGGTGTACACGGTGAGGCAGTGCAGTGTACGCGGTGTGTCGGTGCAGTGTACAGGGTGTGTCGGCGCAGTGTACGTGGTGTTTTAGTGCAGTGCACATGGTGTGTCAGTGCGGTGTACACAGTGTTTCCGTGCGGTGTACACGGTGTGTCAGTGCTTTGTACACAGTGTGTCAGTGCAGTGTTCACGGTGTGTCATTGCAGTGTTCACGGTGTTTCCGTGCTGTGTACACGGTGTGTCAGTGCGGTGTACACAGTGTGTTGGTGTGGTGTACACGGTGTGTCATTGCAGTGTACACGGTGTGTCATTGCAGTGTACACGGTGTGTCTGTGCTGTGTACACGGTGTGTCTGTGCTGTGTACATGGTGTGTCTGTGCTGTGTACGCGGTGTGTCGGTGCAGTGCACATGATGTGTCAATGCGGTGTACACGGTGTGCCATTGCAGTGTACCCGGCCTGTCAGTGCGGTTTACACGGCGTGTCGGTGCGGTTTACACGTTGTGTCGGTGCTGTGTACACGGTGTGTCGGTGCTGTGTACACGGTGTGTCGGTGCTGTGTACACGATGGATGAGTGCTGCGTACACGGTGTGTTAGTGCAGTGTACATGGTGTGTCAGTGCAGTGTACACGGCCTGTCAGTGCGGTTTACACGGTGTTTTGGTGCATTGTACACCGTGTGTCGGTGCTGTGTACAAGGTGTGTCATTGCAGTGTATACAGTGTTTCGGTGTTGTGTACACCGTGTGTCGGTGCTGTGTACACGGTGTGTCATTGCAGTGTATACAGTGTGTCAGTGTTGTGTACATGGTGTGTCAGTGCGATGTGCACGGTGGGTCAGTGCAGTATACAATGTGTGTCGGTGCTGTGTACACAGTGTGTTGGTGCGGTGTACACGGTGTTTCGGTGTAGTGTTCACGGTGTGTCAGTGCAGTGTACACGATGTGTCAGTGCTGTGTACATGGTGTTTCGGTGCTGTGTACACGGTGGGTCGGTGCTTTATACACAGTGTGTCAGTGCAGTGTTCATGGTGTGTCAGTGCAGTGTACATGGTGCGTCATTGCAGTGCATATGGTGTGTCCGTGCTGTGCACAGTGTGTGTCGGTGCCGTGTACACGGTGGCTCAGTGCAGTGTACACGGTGCGTTGTTGCAGTGTACACGGTGCGTTGTTGCAGTGTACACGATGTGTCGGTGCAGTGTACATGGTGAGTCAGTGCGGTGTACACTGTGTGTTGTTGCAGTCTACACAGTGTGTCGGTGCAGTGTACATGATGTGTCGGTGCTGTGTACACGGTGTGTCATTGCAGTGTATACAGTGTGTCGGTGCAGTGTACACGGTGGCTCAGTGCAGTGTACATGGTGTGTTGTTGTAGTGTACACAATGGGTTGGTGCGGTGTACACGGTGAGTCAGTGCGGTGTACAAGGTGTGTTGTTGCAGTGTACACGATGTGTCGGTGCGGTGTACACGATGTGTCGGTGCGGTGTACACGGTGTGTCGTTGCGGTGTACGCAGTGTGTCGGTGCAGTTTACATGGTGTATCAGTGCTGTGTACACATTGTGCCAGTGCTGTGCACAAGGTGGGTTGGTGCTATGTATACAGTGTGTTGGTGCAGTGTACACGGTGTGTCATTGCAGTGTACACGGTGTGTCATTGCAATGTATACGGTGTGTCGGTGCTGTGTACACTGTGTGTCGGTGCTGTGTACACGGTGGCTCAGTGCAGTGTACATGGTGCGGTGTTGCAGTGTACACGATGTGTCGGTGCGGTGTACACGGTGAGTCAGTGCGGTGTACACTGTGTTGTTGCAGTCTACACGGTGTGCCGGTGCTGTGCACACGGTGGGTTGGTGCTGTGTACACGGTGGGTCAGTGCTGTGTACACGGTGTGTCGGTGCTGTGTACACGGTGTGTCGGTGCTGTGTACACGGTGTGTCGGTGCAGTGTACGTGGTGTGTCGGTGCAGTGCACATGGTGTGTCATTGCAGTGTACACGGTGTGTCATTGCAGTGTAAATGGGGTGTCATTGCGGTGTACACCGTGTGTCGGTGCTGTGTACGTGGTGTGTCATTGCAGTGTGCACAGTGTCGGTGCTATGTACACGGTGCGTCATTGCGGTGTACTTGGTGTGTCGGTGCAGTGTCCACGGTGTGTCGGTGCAGTGTCCACGGTGTGTCGGTGCTGTGTACACGCTGTGTCGGTGCTGTGTACACGCTGTGTTGGTGCTGTGTACACGTTGTGTCGGTGCTGTGTACACGATGTGTCGGTGCTGTGTACACGATGTGTCGGTGCTGTGTACACGATGTGTCGGTGCTGTGTACACGATGTGTCGGTGCTGTGTACACGGTGTGTTGGTGCTGTGTACACGGTGTGTCAGTGCAGTGTACACGGTGTGTCTTTGCAGTGTACAGGGTATTTCTGTGCTGTGTACATGCTGTGTCAGTGCAGTGTACACTGTGTTGGTGCAGTGTACACGTTGTGTCGGTGCTGTGTACACGTTGTGTCGGTGCTGTGTACACGGCGTGTCGGTGCTGTGTACACGGCGTGTCGGTGCTGTGTACACGGTGTGTCGGTGCTGTGTACACGGTGTGTCAGTGCAGTGTAAACGGTGTGTCAGTGCAGTGTAAACGGTGTGTCTTTGCAGTGTACAGGGTGTTTCCGTGCTGTGTACATGCTGTGTCAGTGCAGTGTACACTGTGTTGGTGCTGTGTACACATTGTGCCGGTGCTGTGCACACAATGTGTCGGTGCTGTGTACACGGTATGTCGGTGCTGTGTACACGGTGTGTCGGTGCTGTGTACACGGTGTGTCGGTGCTGTGTACACGGTGTGTCGGTGCTGTGTACACGGTGTGTCGGTGCTGTGTACACGGTGTGTCGGTGCTGTGTACACGGTGTGTCAGTGCTGTGTACATGCTGTGTCAGTGCAGTGTACACAGTGTGTCATTGCAGTGTACACGGTGTGTCTTTGCAGTGTACAGGGTATTTCTGTGCTGTGTACATGCTGTGTCAGTGCAGTGTACACTGTGTTGGTGCAGTGTACACGTTGTGTCGGTGCTGTGTACACGTTGTGTCGGTGCTGTGTACACGGCGTGTCGGTGCTGTGTACACGGCGTGTCGGTGCTGTGTACACGGCGTGTCGGTGCTGTGTACACGGTGTGTCGGTGCTGTGTACACGGTGTGTCAGTGCAGTGTAAACGGTGTGTCAGTGCAGTGTAAACGGTGTGTCTTTGCAGTGTACAGGGTGTTTCCGTGCTGTGTACATGCTGTGTCAGTGCAGTGTACACTGTGTTGGTGCTGTGTACACATTGTGCCGGTGCTGTGCACACAATGTGTCGGTGCTGTGTACACGGTATGTCGGTGCTGTGTACACGGTGTGTCGGTGCTGTGTACACGGTGTGTCGGTGCTGTGTACACGGTGTGTCGGTGCTGTGTACACGGTGTGTCGGTGCTGTGTACACGGTGTGTCGGTGCTGTGTACATGCTGTGTCAGTGCAGTGTACACAGTGTGTCATTGCAGTGTTCACGGTGTGTCATTGCGGTGTACACCGTGTGTCGGTGCTGTGTACGTGGTGTGTCATTGCAGTGTACACAGTGTGTCGGTGCGGTGTACACGGTGTGTCGGTGCGGTGTACATGGTGTGTCGGTGCGGTGTACATGGTGTGTCGGTGCGGTGTACACGGTGTGTCGGTGCGATGTACACAGTGTGTCATTGCGGTGTACATGGTATGTCGGTGCAGTGTCCACGGTGTGTCGGTGCAGTGTCCACGGTGTGTCGGTGCAGTGTCCACGGTGTGTCGGTGCAGTGTCCACGGTGTGTCGGTGCGGTGTCCACGGTGTGTCGGTGCGGTGTCCACGGTGTGTCGGTGCTGTGTACACGGTGTGTCTTTGCAGTGTACACGGTGTTTCCGTGCTGTGAACATGCTGTGTCAGTGCAGTGTACACTGTGTTGGTGCGGTGTACATGTTGTGCTGGTGCTGTGCACACGGTGGGTCATGCTGTGTACACAGTGTGTCAGTGTTGTGTACACGTTGTGTCAGTGCTGTGCACACGGTGGGTCGTTGCTGTGTACACGGTGGGTCATGCTGTGTACACAGTGTGTCGGTGCTGTGTACACGGTGTGTCATTGCAGTGTACTCGCTGTGTCGGTGCTGTGTACATGCTGTGTTGGTGCTGTGTACACTGTGTGTCGGTGTGGTGTACACGGTGTGTCGGTGTGGTGTACACGGTGTGTCGGTGTGGTGTACACGGTGTGTCGGTGTGGTGTACACAGTGTGTCGGTGCAGTATACACAGTGTGTCAGTGCTGTGTACACGTGTGTCGGTGCTGTGTTCATGGTGGGTCGGTGCACTGTACACGGTGTGTTGGTGCTGTGTGCACGGTGTGTTGGTGCGGTGTACAGTGTGTCAGTGCAGTGTACGTGGTGTGTCAATGCAGTGTACATGGTGTGTCGGTGAGGTATACACAGTGTCGTTGCGGTGTACAAGGTGTGTCGGTGCGGTGTACACGGTGTGTCGCTGCGGTGTTCACATTGAGTCAGTGCAGTGTTCACAGTCTGTCGGCGCAGTGTACACAGTGTGTCGATGCGGTGTACACCGTGTGTCAGTGCATGTACATGGTGTGTCATGGTAGTGTACATGGTGTGTCGGTGCTGTGTACACATGTCAGTGCAGTGTACACAGTGTGTCGGTGCTGTGTACATGCTGTGTCGGTGCTGTGTACATGCTGTGTCAGTGCAGTGTACACGATGTGTCAGTTCAGTGTACACGGTGGGTCAGTTCGGTGTACACGGTGGGTCAGTGCAGTGTACATGGTGTGTCATTGCAGTGGACACGGTGTGGCAGTGCGATGTACACGGTGTGTTAGTGTTGTGTACACGGTGGGTCAGTGTTGTGTACACGGTGTGTCGGTGCTGTGTACACGCTGTGTCTGTGCAGTGTACACAGTGTGTCAGTGCTGTGTACACGGTGTGTCGTTACTGTGTACACGGTGTGTCATTGCAGTGTACTCGCTGTGTCGGTGCTGTGTACATGCTGTGTTGGTGCTGTGTACACGGTGTGTCGGTGTGGTGTACACGGTGTGTCGGTGTGGTGTACATGGTGTGTCGGCGCAGTGTACACGATGTGTCAGTGCGATGTACATAGTGTGTCAGTGCGCTGTACGCGGTGTGTCGGTGCGGTGTACACTTTGTGTCAGTGCGGTGTATGCGGTGTGTCGGTGCAATGTACACGGTGTGACGGTGCTGTGTATGCGCTGTGTTGGTGCCATGTGCACGGTGTGTCACTGCAGTGCACACGGTGTGTCGGTGCAGTGTACACGGTGTGTCGGTGCAGTATACACAGTGTGTCAGTGCTGTGCACACGGTGGGTCGGTGCTGTGTACACGGTGGGTCATGCTGTGTACACAGTGTGTCGGTGCTGTGTACACGGTGTGTCATTGCAGTGTATTCGCTGTGTCGGTGCTGTGTACATGCTGCATTGGTGCTGTGTACACTATGTGTCAGTGCGGTGTACACGGTGTGTCAATGCGGTGTACATGGTGTGTCAGTGCAGTGTACAAGGTGTTTTGGTGCCCTGTGCATGGTGTGCCGGTGCTGTGTACACGGTGTGTCATTACAGTATACACGGTGGGTCGGTGCTGTGTACACGTGTGTCGGTGCTGTGTTCATGGTGGGTCGGTGCACTGTACACGGTGTGTTGGTGCTGTGTGCACGGTGTGTTGGTGCGGTGTACAGTGTGTCAGTGCAGTGTACGTGGTGTGTCAATGCAGTGTACATGGTGTGTCGGTGAGGTATACACAGTGTCGTTGCGGTGTACAAGGTGTGTCGGTGCGGTGTACACGGTGTGTCGCTGCGGTGTTCACATTGAGTCAGTGCAGTGTTCACAGTCTGTCGGCGCAGTGTACACAGTGTGTCGATGCGGTGTACACCGTGTGTCAGTGCATGTACATGGTGTGTCATGGTAGTGTACATGGTGTGTCGGTGCTGTGTACACATGTCAGTGCAGTGTACACAGTGTGTCGGTGCTGTGTACATGCTGTGTCGGTGCTGTGTACATGCTGTGTCAGTGCAGTGTACACGGTGGGTCAGTTCAGTGTACACGGTGGGTCAGTTCGGTGTACACGGTGGGTCAGTGCAGTGTACATGGTGTGTCATTGCAGTGGACACGGTGTGGCAGTGCGATGTACACGGTGTGTTGGTGCTGTGTACACGGTGTGTCGGTGCTGTGTACACGGGGTGTCATTGCAGTGTACACGCTGTGTTGGTGCTGTGTACACTGTGTGTTAGTGTTGTGTACACGGTGGGTCAGTGTTGTGTACACGGTGTGTCGGTGCTGTGTACACGCTGTGTCTGTGCAGTGTACACAGTGTGTCAGTGCTGTGTACACGGTGTGTCGTTACTGTGTACACGGTGTGTCGTTACTGTGTACACGGTGTGTCGTTACTGTGTACATGGTGTGTCGTTACTGTGTACACGGGTTAGTGCAATGTACATGGTGTGTCAGTGCGGTGTACATGGTGTGTCGGTGCTGTATACACGATGTGTCAGTGCAGTGTACCTGGGGTGTCAGTGCGGTGCATACTGTGTATTTGTGCGGTGTGCACGGTGTGTCAGTGCTGTGTTCACGGTGTGTTGGTGCTGTGTACATGGTGTTTCGGTGCAGTGTGCATGGTGTGTTGGTGCTGTGTAGATGGTGGGTCGGTGCTGTGTACACGGTTTGTCGGTGTGGTATACATAGTGTGTCGGTGCTGTGTACACGGTGGGTCGGTGCTGGGTACACGGCATGTCGGTGCTGTGTATACGGTGAGTCAGTGCTGTGTACACAGTGTGCCGGAGCTGTGTACACGGTGGGTCGGTGCTGTATACACAGTGTGTAAATGCAGTGTACACGGTGTTTCGGTGCAGTGTACACGGTGGGTCGGTGCTGTGCACATGGTTTGTCGGTGCAGTGTACACGGAGTGTCGGTGCAGTGTACACAGTGTATCGGTGCGGTGTACACGGTGTGTCAGTGCAGTGTACACAAAGTGTCCATGCTATGTGCACGGTGTGTCGGTGCTGTGTACGTGGTGTGTCCATGCTGTGTGCACGGTGTGTCGGTGCTGTGTACGTGGTGTGTCGGTGCTGTGTACGTGGTGTGTCGGTGCTGTGTACGTGGTGTGTCGGTGCTGTGTACGTGGTGTGTCGGTGCTGTGTACGTGGTGCGTCGGTGCTGTGTACGTGGTGCGTCGGTGCTGTGTACGTGGTGCGTCGGTGCTGTGTACGTGGTGCGTCGGTGCTGTGTACGTGGTGCGTCGGTGCTGTGTACGTGGTGTGTCGGTGCTGTGTACACTGTGTGTCAGTGCAGTGTACACTGTGTTGGTGCGGTGTACATGTTGTGCCGGTGCTGTGCACACGGTGGGTCATGCTGTGTACACAGTGTGTCGGTGCTGTGTACACGTGTCAGTGCTGTGTACACGGTGGGTCATGCTGTGTACACAGTGTGTCGGTGCTGTGTACACGGTGTGTCATTGCAGTGTACTCGCTGTGTCGGTGCTGTGTACATGCTGTGTTGGTGTTGTGTACACTGTGTGTCAGTGCGGTGTACACGGTGTGTCGGTGCGGTATACACGGTGTGTCAGTGCTGTGCACACGGTGGGTCGGTGCTGTGTACACGGTGGGTCATGCTGTGTACACAGTGTGTCAGTGCTGTGTACACGGTGTGTCATTGCAGTGTACTTGCTGTGTCGGTGCTGTGTACATGCTGTGTTGGTGCTGTGTACACTGTGTGTCAGTGCGGTGTACACGGTGTGTCAGTGCGGTGTACACGGTGTGTCAGTGTGGTGTACACGGTGTGTCGGTGCGGTATACACGGTATGTCAGTGCTGTGCACACGGTGGGTCGGTGCTGTGTACACGGTGGGTCATGCTGTGTACACAGTGTGTCGGTGCTGTGTACACGGTGTGTCATTGCAGTGTACTCGCTGTGTCGGTGCTGTGTACATGCTGAGTCGGTGCTGTGTACATGCTGTGTCGGTGCTGTGTACACTGTGTGTCGGTGCGGTGTACACGGTGTGTCGATGCGGTATAAACGGTGGGTCAGTGCTGTGTACACGGTGTGTCTGTGCAGTATACACTGTGTGTCGATGCGGTGTACATGGTGTGTCAGTGCAGTGTACAAGGTGTTTTGGTGCCCTGTGCATGGTGTGCCGGTGCTGTGTACACGGTGTGTCAGTGTGGTGTACATGGCATGTTGGTGCAATGTACACAGTGTGTCGCTGCAGTGTACACAGTGCATCGGTGCTGTGTACACGTGTGTCGGTGCTGTGTTCATGGTGGGTCGGTGCACTGTACACGGTGTGTTGGTGCTGTGTGCACAGTGTGTTGGTGCGGTGTACAGTGTGTCAATGCTGTGTACATGGTGTGTCGGTGAGGTATACACAGTGTCGTTGCGGTGTACATGGTGTGTCGTTGCGGTGTACATGGTGTGTCGTTGCGGTGTACACGGTGTGTCGGTGCGGTGTACACGGTGTGTCGGTGCGGTGTTCACGTTGAGTCGGTGCAGTGTTCACAGTCTGTCGGCGCAGTGTACACAGTGTGTCGATGCGGTGTGCACCGTGTGTCAGTGCATGTACACGGTGTGTCATGGTAGTGTACATGGTGTGTCGGTGCTGTGTACACATGTCAGTGCAGTGTACACGGTGTGTCGGTGCTGTGTACATGCTGTGTCAATGCAGTGTACACGGTGTGTCAGTTCAGTGTACACGGTGGGTCAGTTCGGTGTACACGGTGGGTCAGTGCAGTGTACGTGGTGTGTCAATGCAGTGTACACGGTGTGTCAGTGCGATGTACACGGTGGGTCAGTTCGGTGTACACGGTGGGTCAGTGCAGTGTACGTGGTGTGTCATTGCAGTGTACACGGTGTGTCAGTGCGATGTACACAGTGTGTTGGTGCTGTGTACACGGTATGTCGGTGCTGTGTACACGGTATGTCGGTGCTGTGTACACGGTGTGTCGGTGCTGTGTACACGGTGTGTCGGTGCTGTGTACACGGTGTGTCGGTGCTGTGTACACGGTGTGTCGGTGCTGTGTACACGGTGTGTCGGTGCTGTGTACACGGTGTGTCATTGCAGTGTACACGCTGTGTTGGTACTGTGTACACTGTGTCAGTGCAGTGTACACGGTGAGTCAGTGTAGTGTACACAGTGTGTTGGTGCAGTTTACACGGTGTGTTGGCACGGTGTGTCGTTGTGTACACGGTGTGCACAGTGCGTCAGTGCTGTGCACGCAGTGAGTCGGTGCAGTGTACACGGTGTGTCAGTGCTGTGTTCACGGTGTGTCAGTGCGATGTATACGGCATGTTGGTGCAGTGTACACGGTGTGTCGCTGCAGTGTACACGGTGTGTCGCTGCAGTGTACACGGTGTGTTGCTGCAGTGTACACGGTGTGTCGCTACAGTGTTCACGGTGGGTCGGTGCTGTGTTCACGGTGGGTCGGTGCTGTTTACACAGTGGGTCGGTGCTGTGTACACGGTGGGTGGGTGCTGTGTACACGGTGGGTCGGTGCAGTGTCCACAGTGTGTCGGTGCAGTGTCCACAGTGTGTCGGTGCAGTGTTCACGGTGTGTCAGTGTGGTGTACATGGTATGTTGGTGCAGTGTACACAGTGTGTCGCTGCAGTGTACACAGTGCGTCGGTGCTGTGTGCACGGTGTGTTGGTGCGGTGTACAGTGTGTCAGTGCAGTGTATGTGGTGTGTCAATGCAGTGTACATGGTCTGTCGGTGAGGTATACACAGTGTCGTTGCGGTGTCCATGGTGTGTCGGTGTGGTGTACACGGTGTGTCGGTGCGGTGTACACGGTGTGTCGCTGCGGTGTTCACGTTGAGTCGGTGCAGTGTTCACAGTCTGTCGGCGCAGTGTACACAGTGTGTCGATGCGGTGTGCACCGTGTGTCAGTGCATGTACACGGTGTGTCATGGTAGTGTACATGGTGTGTCGGTGCTGTGTACACGTGTCAGTGCAGTGTACACAGTGTGTCGGTGCTGTGTACATGCTGTGTCAGTGCAGTGTACATGCTGTGTCAGTTCAGTGTACACGGTGGGTCAGTTCGGTGTACACGGTGGGTCAGTGCAGTGTACGTGGTGTGTCATTGCAGTGTACACGGTGTGTCAGTGTGATGTACACGGTGTGTTGGTGCTGTGTACACGGTGTGTTGGTGCTGTGTACACGGTGTGTTGGTGCTGTGTACACGGTGTGTCGGTGCTGTGTACACGGTGTGTTGGTGCTGTGCACACGGTGTGTCGGTGCTGTGTACACGGTGTGTCATTGCAGTGTACACGCTGTGTTGGTGCTGTGTACACTGTGTGTCAGTGCAGTGTACACGGTGAGTCAGTGTAGTGTACACAGTGTGTTGGCGCAGTGTGCACGGAGTGTCGTTGTGTACACGGTGTGCACAGTGCGTCAGTGTTGTGTACGCAGTGTGTCGGTGCAGTGTACACGGTGTGCCGGTGCAGTGCACACGGTGTGTCAGTGCGATGTATACGGTATGTTGGTGCAGTGTACACGGTGTGACGCTGCAGTGTACACGGTGTGTTGCTACAGTGTACACGGTGCGTCGGTGCTGTGTTCACGGTGGGTCGGTGCTGTTTATATGGTAGGTCGGTGCTGTTTACACGGTGGGTCGGTGCTGTGTACACGGTGGGTCGGTGCTGTGTACACAGTGTATCGGTGCAGTGTTCACGGTGTGTCAGTGTGGTGTACATGGTATGTTGGTGCAATGTACACAGTGTGTCGCTGCAGTGTACTCGCTGCAGTGTACACAGTGCGTTGGTGCTGTGTTCACAGTGTGTTGGTGCTGTGTACACGGTGGGTCAGTGCTGTGTACACGGTGGGTCGGTGCTGTGTACACGGTGTGTCGGTGCGGTGTTCACGGTGTGTCGTGCTGTGTACGCGCTGTGTTTTTGCCATGTACACGGCATATTGGTGCGGTGTACATGGTGTGTCGGTGCAGTGTACACGATGTGTCGTGCGATGTACACGGTGTGTCGGTGCGGTGTACACGGTGTGTCGGTGCAGTGTACCGGGTGTGGCAGTGCGGTGTACACAGTGTGTCAGTGCAGTGTACACGGTGCGTCCGTGTAGTGTACACGGCGCAGTGTACATCGTGTGTTGGTGCTGTGTACCCGGTGTGTCGGTGCTGTGTACGCTGTGTGTCGGTGTCTACGGTGTGTCGGTGCTGTGTACACGGTTTTGTTGGTGCAGTGTGCACGGTGTATTGGTGCAGTGTACACAGTGTGTCGGTGCGGTGTACACGGGGTGTCAGTGCGGTATACACTGTGTGTCAGTGCTTTGCACATGGTGTCTCGGTGCTTTGCAATGGTGTGTCGGTGCATTGTACATGGTGTGTCGGTGCGGTGTACACGGTGTGTCGGTGCGGTGTACACGATGTGTCGGTGCGGTGTACACGATGTGTCGGTGCGGTGTACACGGTGTGTCGGTGCGGTGTACACGGTGTGTCGGTGCGGTGTACACGGTGTGTCGGTGCGGTGTACACGATGTGTCGGTGCGGTGTACACGATGTGTCGGTGCGGTGTACACGGTGTGTAGGTACAGTGTACACGGTGTGTCGGTGCGGTGTACGCGGTGTGTCAGTGCGGTGTACACGGTGTGTAGGTGCAGTGTACACGTTGTGTTGGTGCGGTTTACACGGTGTGTCTTTGCGCTGTACACGGTGTGTCGGTACGCTGTACACGGTGTGTCGGTACGCTGTACACGGTGTGTCGGTGACGTGTACACGGTATGTCAGTGCGGCGTACACAGTGTGTTAGTGCGGTGTACGCCGTGTGTCGGTGCGGTGTGTCGGTGCAGTGTACAGGGTGTGGCGGTGCGGTGTACAGGGTGTGGCGGTGCGGTGTACATGGTGTGTCAGTGCGGTGTACATGGTGTGTCGGTGCGGTGTACATGTGTCAGTGCGGTGTTCACAGTGTGTCGGTGCTGTGTTGGTGCCATGTGCACGGTGTGTCGGTGCAGTGTACATTGCACGTCGGTGCTGTGTACATGGTGTGTCAGTGTTGTGTACGCGGTGTGTCGGTGCGATGTTCACGGTGTGTCAATGCTGTGTACGCGCTGTGTTTTTGCCATGTACACGGTGTATCGGTGTGGTGTACATGGTGTGTCGGCGCAGTGTACACGATGTGTCAGTGCGATGTACATAGTGTGTCAGTGCGCTGTACGCGGTGTGTCGGTGCGGTGTACACTTTGTGTCAGTGCGGTGTATGCGGTGTGTCGGTGCAATGTACACGGTGTGACGGTGCTGTGTATGCGCTGTGTTGGTGCCATGTGCACGGTGTGTCACTGCAGTGCACACGGTGTGTCGGTGCAGTGTACACGGTGTGTCGGTGCAGTATACACAGTGTGTCAGTGCTGTGCACACGGTGGGTCGGTGCTGTGTACACGGTGGGTCATGCTGTGTACACAGTGTGTCGGTGCTGTGTACACGGTGTGTCATTGCAGTGTATTCGCTGTGTCGGTGCTGTGTACATGCTGCATTGGTGCTGTGTACACTATGTGTCAGTGCGGTGTACACGGTGTGTCAATGCGGTGTACATGGTGTGTCAGTGCAGTGTACAAGGTGTTTTGGTGCCCTGTGCATGGTGTGCCGGTGCTGTGTACACGGTGTGTCATTACAGTATACACGGTGGGTCGGTGCTGTGTACACGTGTGTCGGTGCTGTGTTCATGGTGGGTCGGTGCACTGTACACGGTGTGTTGGTGCTGTGTGCACGGTGTGTTGGTGCGGTGTACAGTGTGTCAGTGCAGTGTACGTGGTGTGTCAATGCAGTGTACATGGTGTGTCGGTGAGGTATACACAGTGTCGGTGCGGTGTACAAGGTGTGTCAGTGCGGTGTACACGGTGTGTCGCTGCGGTGTTCACGTTGAGTCGGTGCAGTGTTCACAGTCTGTCGGCGCAGTGTACACAGTGTGTCGATGCGGTGTACACCGTGTGTCAGTGCATGTACATGGTGTGTCATGGTAGTGTACATGGTGTGTCGGTGCTGTGTACACATGTCAGTGCAGTGTACACAGTGTGTCGGTGCTGTGTACATGCTGTGTCGGTGCTGTGTACATGCTGTGTCAGTGCAGTGTACACGATGTGTCAGTTCAGTGTACACGGTGGGTCAGTTCGGTGTACACGGTGGGTCAGTGCAGTGTACATGGTGTGTCATTGCAGTGGATACGGTGTGGCAGTGCGATGTACACGGTGTGTTGGTGCTGTGTACACGGTGTGTCGGTGCTGTGTACACGGGGTGTCATTGCAGTGTACACGCTGTGTTGGTGCTGTGTACACTGTGTGTTAGTGTTGTGTACACGGTGTGTCGGTGCTGTGTACACGCTGTGTCTGTGCAGTGTACACAGTGTGTCAGTGCTGTGTACACGGTGTGTCGTTACTGTGTACACGGTGTGTCGTTACTGTGTACACGGTGTGTCGTTACTGTGTACATGGTGTGTCGTTACTGTGTACACGGGTTGGTGCTGTGTACATGGTGTGTCAGTGCAATGTACATGGTGTGTCAGTGCGGTGTACATGGTGTGTCGGTGCTGTATACACGATGTGTCAGTGCAGTGTACCTGGGGTGTCAGTGCGGTGCATACTGTGTATTTGTGCGGTGTGCACGGTGTGTCAGTGCTGTGTTCACGGTGTGTTGGTGCTGTGTAGATGGTGGGTCGGTGCTGTGTACACGGTTTGTCGGTGTGGTATACATAGTGTGTCGGTGCTGTGTACACGGTGGGTCGGTGCTGGGTACACGGCATGTCGGTGCTGTGTATACGGTGAGTCAGTGCTGTGTACACAGTGTGCCGGAGCTGTGTACACGGTGGGTCGGTGCTGTATACACAGTGTGTAAATGCAGTGTACACGGTGTTTCGGTGCAGTGTACATGGTGTTTCGGTGCAGTGTACACGGTGGGTCGGTGCTGTGCACATGGTTTGTCGGTGCAGTGTACACGGAGTGTCGGTGCAGTGTACACAGTGTATCGGTGCGGTGTACACGGTGTGTCAGTGCAGTGTACACAAAGTGTCCATGCTATGTGCACGGTGTGTCGGTGCTGTGTACGTGGTGTGTCCATGCTGTGTGCACGGTGTGTCGGTGCTGTGTACGTGGTGTGTCGGTGCTGTGTACGTGGTGTGTCGGTGCTGTGTACGTGGTGCGTCGGTGCTGTGTACGTGGTGTGTCGGTGCTGTGTACGTGGTGTGTCGGTGCTGTGTATGTGGTGTGTCGGTGCTGTGTACGTGGTGTGTCAGTGCTGTGTACGTGGTGTGTCGGTGCTGTGTACACTGTGTGTCAGTGCAGTGTACACTGTGTTGGTGCGGTGTACATGTTGTGCCGGTGCTGTGCACGCGGTGGGTCATGCTGTGTACACAGTGTGTCGGTGTTGTGTACACGTTGTGTCAGTGCTGTGCACACGGTGGGTCATGCTGTGTACACAGTGTGTCGGTGCTGTGTACACGTGTCAGTGCTGTGCACACGGTGGGTCATGCTGTGTACACAGTGTGTCGGTGCTGTGTACACGGTGTGTCATTGCAGTGTACTCGCTGTGTCGGTGCTGTGTACATGCTGTGTTGGTGTTGTGTACACTGTGTGTCAGTGCGGTGTACACGGTGTGTCGGTGCGGTATACACGGTGTGTCAGTGCTGTGCACACGGTGGGTCGGTGCTGTGTACATGGTGGGTCATGCTGTGTACACAGTGTGTCGGTGCTGTGTACACGGTGTGTCATTGCAGTGTACTTGCTGTGTTGGTGCTGTGTACATGCTGTGTTGGTGCTGTGTACACTGTGTGTCAGTGCGGTGTACACGGTGTGTCAGTGTGGTGTACACGGTGTGTCGGTGCGGTATACACGGTATGTCAGTGCTGTGCACACGGTGGGTCGGTGCTGTGTACACGGTGGGTCATGCTGTGTACACAGTGTGTCGGTGCTGTGTACACGGTGTGTCATTGCAGTGTACTCGCTGTGTCGGTGCTGTGTACATGCTGAGTCGGTGCTGTGTACATGCTGTGTCGGTGCTGTGTACACTGTGTGTCGGTGCGGTGTACACGGTGTGTCGATGCGGTATAAACGGTGGGTCAGTGCTGTGTACACGGTGTGTCTGTGCAGTATACACTGTGTGTCGATGCGGTGTACATGGTGTGTCAGTGCAGTGTACAAGGTGTTTTGGTGCCCTGTGCATGGTGTGCCGGTGCTGTGTACACGGTGTGTCAGTGTGGTGTACATGGCATGTTGGTGCAATGTACACAGTGTGTCGCTGCAGTGTACACAGTGCGTCGGTGCTGTGTACACGTGTGTCGGTGCTGTGTTCATGGTGGGTCGGTGCACTGTACACGGTGTGTTGGTGCTGTGTGCACAGTGTGTTGGTGCGGTGTACAGTGTGTCAATGCTGTGTACATGGTGTGTCGGTGAGGTATACACAGTGTCGTTGCGGTGTACATGGTGTGTCGTTGCGGTGTACATGGTGTGTCGGTGCGGTGTACACGGTGTGTCGGTGCGGTGTACACGGTGTGTCGCTGCGGTGTTCACGTTGAGTCGGTGCAGTGTTCACAGTCTGTCGGCGCAGTGTACACAGTGTGTCGATGCGGTGTGCACCGTGTGTCAGTGCATGTACACGGTGTGTCATGGTAGTGTACATGGTGTGTCGGTGCTGTGTACACGTGTCAGTGCAGTGTACACGGTGTGTCGGTGCTGTGTACATGCTGTGTCAGTGCAGTGTACACGGTGTGTCAGTTCAGGGTACACGGTGGGTCAGTTCGGTGTACACGGTGGGTCAGTGCAGTGTACGTGGTGTGTCATTGCAGTGTACACGGTGTGTCAGTGCGATGTACACGGTGTGTTGGTGCTGTGTACACGGTATGTCGGTGCTGTGTACACGGTGTGTCGGTGCTGTGTACACGGTGTGTCGGTGCTGTGTACACGGTGTGTCGGTGCTGTGTACACGGTGTGTCGGTGCTGTGTACACGGTGTGTCATTGCAGTGTACACACTGTGTTGGTACTGTGTACACTGTGTCAGTGCAGTGTACACGGTGAGTCAGTGTAGTGTACACAGTGTGTTGGTGCAGTTTACACGGTGTGTTGGCACGGTGTGTCGTTGTATACACGGTGTGCACAGTGCGTCAGTGCTGTGTACGCAGTGAGTCGGTGCAGTGTACACGGTGTGCCGGTGCAGTGCACACGGTGTGTCAGTGCTGTGTTCACGGTGTGTCAGTGCGATGTATACGGTATGTTGGTGCAGTGTACATGGTGTGTCGCTGCAGTGTACACGGTGTGTTGCTGCAGTGTACACGGTGTGTCGCTACAGTGTACACGGTGGGTTGGTGCTGTGTTCACGGTGGGTCGGTGCTGTTTATATGGTAGGTCGGTGCTGTTTACACAGTGGGTCGGTGCTGTGTACACGGTGGGTGGGTGCTGTGTACACGGTGGGTCGGTGCAGTGTCCACAGTGTGTCGGTGCAGTGTCCACAGTGTGTCGGTGCAGTGTTCACGGTGTGTCAGTGTGGTGTACATGGTATGTTGGTGCAGTGTACACAGTGTGTCGCTGCAGTGTACACAGTGCGTCGGTGCTGTGTGCACGGTGTGTTGGTGCGGTGTACAGTGTGTCAGTGCAGTGTATGTGGTGTGTCAATGCAGTGTACATGGTCTGTCGGTGAGGTATACACAGTGTCGTTGCGGTGTCCATGGTGTGTCGGTGTGGTGTACACGGTGTGTCGGTGCGGTGTACACAGTGTGTCGCTGCGGTGTTCACGTTGAGTCGGTGCAGTGTTCACAGTCTGTCGGCGCAGTGTACACAGTGTGTCGATGCGGTGTGCACCGTGTGTCAGTGCATGTACACGGTGTGTCATGGTAGTGTACATGGTGTGTCGGTGCTGTGTACACGTGTCAGTGCAGTGTACACAGTGTGTCGGTGCTGTGTACATGCTGTGTCAGTGCAGTGTACATGCTGTGTCAGTTCAGTGTACACGGTGGGTCAGTTCGGTGTACACGGTGGGTCAGTGCAGTGTACGTGGTGTGTCATTGCAGTGTACACGGTGTGTCAGTGTGATGTACACGGTGTGTTGGTGCTGTGTACACGGTGTGTTGGTGCTGTGTACACGGTGTGTTGGTGCTGTGCACACGGTGTGTCGGTGCTGTGTACACGGTGTGTCATTGCAGTGTACACGCTGTGTTGGTGCTGTGTACACTGTGTGTCAGTGCAGTGTACACGGTGAGTCAGTGTAGTGTACACAGTGTGTTGGCGCAGTGTGCACGGAGTGTCGTTGTGTACACGGTGTGCACAGTGCGTCAGTGTTGTGTACGCAGTGTGTCGGTGCAGTGTACACGGTGTGCCGGTGCAGTGCACACGGTGTGTCAGTGCGATGTATACGGTATGTTGGTGCAGTGTACACGGTGTGACGCTGCAGTGTACACGGTGTGTTGCTACAGTGTACACGGTGCGTCGGTGCTGTGTTCACGGTGGGTCGGTGCTGTTTATATGGTAGGTCGGTGCTGTTTACACGGTGGGTCGGTGCTGTGTACACGGTGGGTCGGTGCTGTGTACACAGTGTATCGGTGCAGTGTTCACGGTGTGTCAGTGTGGTGTACATGGTATGTTGGTGCAATGTACACAGTGTGTCGCTGCAGTGTACTCGCTGCAGTGTACACAGTGCGTTGGTGCTGTGTTCACAGTGTGTTGGTGCTGTGTACACGGTGTGTCAGTGCTGTGTACACGGTGGGTCGGTGCTGTGTACACGGTGTGTCGGTGCGGTGTTCACGGTGTGTCGTGCTGTGTACGCGCTGTGTTTTTGCCATGTACACGGCATATTGGTGCGGTGTACATGGTGTGTCGGTGCAGTGTACACGATGTGTCGTGCGATGTACACGGTGTGTCGGTGCGGTGTACACGGTGTGTCGGTGCAGTGTACCGGGTGTGGCAGTGCGGTGTACACAGTGTGTCAGTGCAGTGTACACGGTGCGTCCGTGTAGTGTACACGGCGCAGTGTACATCGTGTGTTGGTGCTGTGTACCCGGTGTGTCGGTGCTGTGTACGCTGTGTGTCGGTGTCTACGGTGTGTCGGTGCTGTGTACACGGTTTTGTTGGTGCAGTGTGCACGGTGTATTGGTGCAGTGTACACAGTGTGTCGGTGCGGTGTACACGGGGTGTCAGTGCGGTATACACTGTGTGTCAGTGCTTTGCACATGGTGTCTCGGTGCTTTGCAATGGTGTGTCGGTGCATTGTACATGGTGTGTCAGTTCGGTGTACACGGTGTGTCGGTGGTGTGTACGTGACGTGTCGCTGCGGTGTATACCGGGTGTCAGTGAGGTGTACATGGTGTGTCGGTGCGGTGTACACGGTGTGTCGGTGCGGTGTACACGGTGTGTCGGTGCGGTGTACACCGTGTGTCGGTGCGGTGTACACGGTGTGTAGGTACAGTGTACACGGTGTGTCGGTGCGGTGTACACGGTGTGTAGGTACAGTGTACACGGTGTGTAGGTGCAGTGTACACGTTGTGTTGGTGCGGTTTACACGGTGTGTCTTTGCGCTGTACACGGTGTGTCGGTACGCTGTACACGGTGTGTCGGTACGCTGTACACGGTGTGTCGGTGACGTGTACACGGTATGTCAGTGCGGCGTACACAGTGTGTTAGTGCGGTGTACGCCGTGTGTCGGTGCGGTGTGTCGGTGCAGTGTACAGGGTGTGGCGGTGCGGTGTACATGGTGTGTCAGTGCGGTGTACATGGTGTGTCGGTGCGGTGTACATGTGTCAGTGCGGTGTTCACAGTGTGTCGGTGCTGTGTTGGTGCCATGTGCACGGTGTGTCGGTGCAGTGTACATTGCACGTCGGTGCTGTGTACATGGTGTGTCAGTGTTGTGTACGCGGTGTGTCGGTGCGATGTTCACGGTGTGTCAATGCTGTGTACGCGCTGTGTTTTTGCCATGTACACGGTGTATCGGTGTGGTGTACATGGTGTGTCGGCGCAGTGTACACGATGTGTCAGTGCGATGTACATAGTGTGTCAGTGCGCTGTACGCGGTGTGTCGGTGCGGTGTACACTTTGTGTCAGTGCGGTGTATGCGGTGTGTCGGTGCAATGTACACGGTGTGACGGTGCTGTGTATGCGCTGTGTTGGTGCCATGTGCACGGTGTGTCACTGCAGTGCACACGGTGTGTCGGTGCAGTGTACACGGTGTGTCGGTGCAGTGTACACGGTGTGTCGGTGCAGTGTACACGGTGTGTCGGTGCAGTGTACACGGTGTGTCGGTGCAGTGTACATGGTGTGTCGGTGCAGTGTACAGGGTGTGTCGGTGCAGTGTTCACGATGTGTCGTTGCGATGTACATTGTGTGTCAGTGCGCTGTACGCGGTGTGTCGGTGCGGTGTACACTTTGTGTCAGTGCGGTGTACTCGGTGTGTCGGTCTGGTGTACACGGTGTGTCGGTGCGGTGTACACGGTGTGTCGGTGCGGTGTACACGGTGTGTCGGTGCGGTGTACACAGTGTGTCGGTGCAGTGTACACGGTGTGTCGGTTTGGTGTACACGGTGTGTCGGTCTGGTGTACACGGTGTGTCGGTGCGGTGTACGTGGTGTGTCGGTGCGGTGTACACGGTGTGTCGGTGCAGTGTACAGGGTGTGGCAGTGCAATGTACACGGTGTGTCAGTGCAGTGTACAGGGTGTGTCAGTGCAGTGTACAGGGTGTGGCAGTGCAGTGTACACGGTGTGTCAGTGCAGTGTACACAATGTGTCGGTGCAGTGTACACAGTGTAGTGTACATCGTGTGTCGGTGCTGCGTACGCGGTGTGTCGATGCGGTGTTTATGGTGTGCCGGTGCTGTGTACACGGTTTTGTGGGTGCGGTGTACACGGTGTATTGGTGCACTGTAGTCACTGTATTGGTGCGGTGTACATGGTGTATCGGTGCGGTGTACATGGTGTGTCGATGTGGTGTGTACATGGTGTGTCGGTGCGGTGTACACGGTGCGTCAATGATGTGTACACGGTGTGTCGCTGCCGTGTACACGGTGTGTTGGTGTGGTGTACACGGTGTGTCGGTGCGGTATACGTGGTGTGTCTGTGCGGTGTACATGGTGTGTCGGTGCGTTGTACATGGTGTGTCAGTGCGGTGTACACAGTGTGTCAGTGCGGTGTACATGGTGTGTCAGTGCAGTGTACATAGTGGATCAGTGCGGTGTTCACAGTGTGTCGGTGTGGTGTACATGATGCTGTGTACGCAGTTTTTTGGTGCTGTGTACGCGGTGTGTTGGTGCTGTGTACACGGTATGTCGGTACGGTGTTCACGGTGTGTCAGTGCTGTGTACGCGCTGTGTTTTTGCCATGTACACGGCGTATCGGTGCGGTGTACACGGTGTGTCGGTGCAGTGTACACGGTGTGTCGGTGCAATGTACACGGTGTGTTGGTGTAGTGTACACAGTTGGTCAGTGCAGTGTACACGGTGCAGCCGTGTAGTGTACACGGTGCAATGTACATCGTGTGTCGGTGCTGTGTGCCCAGTGTGTCGGTGCTGTGTACGCGGTGTGTCGGTGTCTACGGTGTGTCGGTGCTGTGTACACGGTTTTGTCGGTGCAGTGTACGCGGTGTTGGTCTGTTGTACACGGTGTGTCGGTTCAGTATATGCGGTTTGTCAGTGCAGTGTACATGGTGTGTCAGTGCGGTGTACACAGTGTGTCGGTGCTTTGAACATGGTGTGTCGGTGCGGTGTACGCGGTGTGTCGGTGCGGTGTACATGGTGTGTCACTGCGGTGTACACGGTGTGTCAGTGCGGTGTTCGTGGTACGTCCATGGTGTATACGTGGTGTGTCGCTGCGGTGTACACGGTGTGTCGCTGCGGTGTACACGGTGTGTCACTGCGGTGTACACGGTGTGTCACTGCGGTGTACACGGTGTGTCGGTGCAGTGTACACGGTGTGTCGGTGCGGTGCACGCGGTGTGGCCGTGGTGTGTGTGCGGTGTGTCGGTGCAGTGTGCGCGGTGTGTCGGTGCAGTGAACACTGTGTCAGTGCGGTGTACATGGTATGTCAATGGTGTGTACGTGGTGTGTCACTGCAGTGTACGCGGTGTGTCGGTGTTGTATACGTGGTGTGTCGGTGTTGTGTACGTGGTGTGTCGGTGTTGTGTATGCGGTGTGTCGGTGTGGTGTACACGGAGTGTCGGTGCAATGTACAAGGTGTGTCAGTGCGGTGTACACGGTGTGTCTGTGCAGTGTCCACGATGTGTCAGTGCGGTGTACACGGTGTGTCAGTGCGGTATACACGGTGTGTCAGTGCGTTGTACATGGTGTGTCAGTTCGGTGTACGCGGTGTGTCGGTGGTGTGTACGTGATGTGTCGGTGCGTTGTACACGGTGTGTCGGTGCAGTGAATGCGGTGTGTCAGTGCAGTATACACGGTGTGTCAGTGCGGTGTACACGGTGTGTCGGTGCGGTGTACACGGTGTGTCGGTGCGATGTACACGGTGTATCAGTGCGGTATACACGGTGTATCAGTGCGGTATACACGGTGTGTCAGTGCTTTGTACATGGTGTGTCGGTGCGTTGTACACGGTGTGTCAGTTCGGTGTACACGGTGTGTCGGCGGTGTGTACGTGATGTGTCGCTGCGGTGTATACTGGGTGTCAGTGCGGTGTACACAGTGTGTTGGTGCGGTGTACACGGTGTGTTGGTGTGGTGTACATGGTGTGTCGATGCGTTGTACACGGTGTGTCGGTGCAGTGTACACGGTGTGTCAGTGCAGTGTACACAGTGTGTCGGTGCGGTGTACATGGTGTGTTGGTGTGGTGTACATGGTGTGTCAGTGCAGTGTACACGGTGTGTCGGTGTGTCAGTACTGTGCACACTGTGTGTTGGTGCGGTGTACACTGTGTGTCGGTGTGGTGTACATGGTGTGTCGGTGTGGTGTACACGGAGTGTCGGTGCAATGTACAAGGTGTGTCAGTGCGGTGTACACGGTGTGTCTGTGCAGTGTCCACGATGTGTCAGTGCGGTGTACACGGTGTGTCAGTGCGGTATACACGGTGTGTCAGTGCGTTGTACATGGTGTGTCAGTGCGTTGTACATGGTGTGTCAGTTCGGTGTACGCGGTGTGTCGGTGGTGTGTACGTGATGTGTCGGTGCGTTGTACACGGTGTGTCGGTGCAGTGAATGCGGTGTGTCAGTGCAGTATACACGGTGTGTCGGTGCGGTGTACACGGTGTGTCGGTGCGGTGTACACGGTGTGTCGGTGCGATGTACACGGTGTATCAGTGCGGTATACACGGTGTATCAGTGCGGTATACACGGTGTGTCAGTGCTTTGTACATGGTGTGTCGGTGCGTTGTACACGGTGTGTCAGTTCGGTGTACACGGTGTGTCGGCGGTGTGTACGTGATGTGTCGCTGCGGTGTATACTGGGTGTCAGTGCGGTGTACACAGTGTGTTGGTGCGGTGTACACGGTGTGTTGGTGTGGTGTACATGGTGTGTCGATGCGTTGTACACGGTGTGTCGGTGCAGTGTACACGGTGTGTCAGTGCAGTGTACACAGTGTGTCGGTGTGGTGTACATGGTGTGTCAGTGCAGTGTACACGGTGTGTCGGTGTGTCAGTACTGTGCACACTGTGTGTTGGTGCGGTGTACACTGTGTGTCAGTGCGGTGTACACGGTGTGTCAGTGCGGTGTACACGGTGTGTCAGTGCGGTGTACACGGTGTGTCAGTGCGATGTACACGGTGTGTCAGTGCGATGTACACGGTGTGTCGGTGCGGTGTACACGGTGTGTCGGTGCGGTGTACGTGATGTGTCAGTGCGATGTACGCGATGTGTCAGTGCGGTGTACGCGGTGTTTCAGTGCGGTGTACACGGTGTGTCAGTGCGATGTATGCGATGTGTCAGTGCGATGTATGCGATGTGTCAGTGCAGTGTACACGGTGTGTCAGTGCGGTGTACACTGTGTCTCAGTGCGATGTATGCGATGTGTCAGTGCAGTGTATACGGTGTGTCAGTGCGATGACACACCGTGTGTCGGTGCATTGTACACGGTGTGTCAGTGCGGTGTACACGGTGTGTCAGTGCAATGTACACGGTATGTCGGTGCAGTGTACACGGTGTGTCGGTGCGGTGTACCCGGTGTGTCGGTGCGTTGTACATGGTGTGTCGGTGCGGTGTACACGGTGTGTCAGTGCGATGTACACGGTGTGTCAGTGCGATGTACACGGTGTGTCAGTGCGATGTACACGGTGTGTCGGTGCGGTGTACACGGTGTGTCGGTGCGGTGTACACGGTGTGTCAGTGCGGTGTACGCGATGTGTCAGTGCGATGTACGCGATGTGTCAGTGCGGTGTACGCGGTGTTTCAGTGCGGTGTACACGGTGTGTCAGTGCGATGTATGCGATGTGTCAGTGCGATGTATGCGATGTGTCAGTGCAGTGTACACGGTGTGTCAGTGCGGTGTACACTGTGTCTCAGTGCGATGTATGCGATGTGTCAGTGCAGTGTATACGGTGTGTCAGTGCGATGACAAACCGTGTGTCGGTGCATTGTACACGGTGTGTCAGTGCGGTGTACACGGTGTGTCAGTGCAATGTACACGGTATGTCGGTGCAGTGTACACGGTGTGTCGGTGCGGTGTACACGGTGTGTCGGTGCGGTGTACACGGTGTGTCAGTGCGGTGTACGCGATGTGTCAGTGCGATGTACGCGATGTGTCAGTGTGGTGTACACGGTGTGTCAGTGTGGTGTACGCGATGTGTCGATGCGGTGTACACGGTGTGTCAGTGCGGTGTACACGGTGTGTCGGTGCGTTGTACATGGTGTGTCGGTGCGTTGTACATGGTGTGTCAGTGCGGTGTACACGGTGTGTCGGTGCGATGTACACGGTGTGTCGGTGCGATCTACACGGTGTGTCAGTGCGATGACACACCATGTGTCGGTGCGGTGTACACAGTGTGTCAGTGCAATGACACACCGTGTCGGTGCATTGTACACGGTGTGTCAGTGCGGTGTACACGGTGTGTCAGTGCAATGTACACGGTATGTCGGTGCAGTGTACAAGGTGTGTCGGTGCGGTGTACACGGTGTGTCAGTGCGGTGTACACGATGTGTCAGTGCGATGTACGCGATGTGTCAGTGCGGTGTACACGGTGTGTCAGTGCGGTGTACGCGATGTGTCGATGCGGTGTACACGGTGTGTCAGTGCGGTGTACACGGTGTGTCAGTGCGGTGTACACGGTGTGTCGGTGCGTTATACATGGTGTGTCAGTGTGGTGTACACTGTGTGTCGGTGCGATGTACACTGTGTGTCGGTGCAGTGTACACTGTGTGTCGGTGCGGTGTATGTGGTGTGTCGGTGCAGTGTACGCGGTGTGTCAGTGCGGTGTACACGGTGTGTCAGTGCGGTGTACACGGTGTGTCGGTGCGTTGTACACGGGTGAGTCAGTGCGTTGTACACGGGTGTGTCAGTGCGATGTACATGGTGTGTCGGTGCAGTGTACACGGTGTGTCGGTGCGGTGAACGTGGTGTGTCAGTGCGATGTACACGGTGTGTCAGTACGGTGTGTCGGTGCGGTGTACGTGGTGTGTCGGTGCGGTGTACACGGTGTGCGGTGCGATGTACGCGATGTGTCAGTGCGGTGTACACTGTATGTCAGTGCGGTGTACACGGTGTGTCAGTGCGATGTACGCGATGTGTCAGTGCGGTGTACACTGTGTGTCAGTGCGATGTACACGGTGTGTCAGTGCGATGTACACGGTGTGTCAGTGCGGTGTACACTGTGTGTCAGTGCGATGTACACGGTGTGTCAGTGCGGTGTACACTGTGTGTCAGTGCGGTGTACACGGTGTGTCAGTGCGGTGTACACGGTGTGTCAGTGCGGTGTACACGGTGTGTCAGTGCGGTGAACACTGTGTGTCAGTGCGGTGAACACTGTGTGTCAGTGCGGTGAACACTGTGTGTCAGTGCGGTGTATGCGATGTGTCAGTGCGATGTACACTGTGTGTCAGTGCGGTGTACGCGGTGTGTCGATGCGGTACAGACAGTTTGTTATGGCTGATTTGTTTCTGGCAACATGGGTGGAAAGTGTGAATGGAATGTGATTAACATGCTGTTTCTCACACTCCTCGTGTTTCCTCTCACTATCAACACTGTTCCTGCTCCCCAATCTTCAGCCTTTCACTAATGCTCACTAACAATGCACAGAATGAATAATGCTTTGACCGATCAAACAATATATTGCCCCCAATATAATCTTCACTTAGACTCGTCTGCACCCACTTCACTTTAATGTATCAGCTTTCTGTTCTCGAAAGTATGATGTCAGATTGGAGGAAAAGGCTGGTAATGTTGTTAAAATTAGCGGTCGATCGGTGGATTAGAAAAGTTTCAGAAAGCTGCAACAGATTGCAATGCATAATGAGGAGGGAAATAACAGCAAATTAGCAATAAATGTATAAAACAGACATTGAGAGATCTGCAAGTGTATCAAAGGAGGGGAATAATTGAAGTGAGTATTAGTCCCTCAGAGGACGGTACTGAGGAATGAGTTATATAAACAGGAATGTGACTGAGAGTTTGAACATATCTTCTGTTTGTCTTCACAGCAGAAGCTCAGGAATAGCGGAATATTCACAATAACGGGGCGATTTGAATCAGTCAGGCTTCTTGGAAAGGAACAGAAACAGAAGTTGCTGGAAAAGCTTGGCAGGTCTTGCAGAATCTGTGAAGAGAAATCAACATTAATGTTTTGGGGCATGTGAACCTTCCTCAGAACTGCCAGTATTTCTAAAGAAAGGTCACTGCACCCTAAACATTAATGTTGATTTCTCTTTGCAGATTCTGGCAGACCTGCTGAGCTTTTCCAGCAACTTCTGTTTGCTTCTAATTTACAGCATCCGCAGTCCTCTTGAAAGCCAAGCATTGGACTTTGTTATTAAAGACATTTTCAATCATGCAGCATCAATACAGTTTTGTTAAAGAGGAATTATGTTTGATAAATTAATTGGAGATTTTTGAGGATGTGATGCGCAGCATCTATAAAGGAGCAGCTGTGGAGTCTTTTCTGATTCCTGAAATATAATTGATTGGGTTCCCAGCAGAGGTTGTGACCCAGAGTTAGAGCTCCTGGTGTCTCGGTGATCTGTTAGCGTGGATAGAGGATTGGCGAGCCAACTGGAAACACAGGGTCAGGGAAAATAGTTTGTTTTCAGCTTCAGTCAAAGTGTTAACTTGGTTTCACTCTCCACAGAAATTGTCTGCTAATGTAGAGTCGCGTTGGGTAAGTGGGGAACTGTGAACCTGTGGCAGGAGGAATAGAAAGGCAGCACATGATTCAGCCAGACAGAGAACTCGAAACTCTGTCATGCAAAAGGATTTGGATGCCTGGTTCATGGGTCAGAGAAAGTTAGTGAGTAATGTCAAGGTTAGTCGTTTAACACCCCAGGCTAATGTTCTAAAGACATAACTTTGAAAATCACCATGGCAAAAGGTGAAATGTGAATATGACAGAAATCTGGAATTAAAAAACACGAGCCCGATAGTGCCCATTTAGCGATTATAAATTGTTATAAAACCCATCTGGTTCACTAATGTTCCTTAAACATTTAATCATCCTTCCTTTAAGGAATGAGACTTGCTCTTAACTCAGTCTGGTCTCCATGTGACTCCAGACCCAGAGCAATGTGGTTGACTCTTAGATGCCTGATGAAACTGGCCTCACCAACAATACCCACAGCCTGTCAATGAGTTTTTATAAAGTGCAGTCAGTGAGTAGGAAGGTGAATGGAATGGAGGTCTTTATTGCACGATGTTTTGAAGCAGAGAATTCTTTCTGGAAGTGTCCCAAGATTGGAAAGATCAGACCCAGAGTAATGTGTACAGGCTTGGTCTCCTTATCAAAGGTGGAAAAGGATCTGAATTTGAAACTGTTCAGGGAAGGTAAGCAACTTGCTTCCTGGGGTCAGTGGATTGAGTGAGAAGGAGATGTTCAGGTGCTGCAAGTGATTCAGAAGGTTAATGGGACATTATATTTTATTATGACAGAAATTGAACGTAATAGAGCAAATGTTTTGCTTGAGTTTTACGTGGCTTTGGCAAGAGCGTATCTTTAATATTGTGTACAGTTTTGGTCTCCTTACTTAAGGAAGGAATTTGGAGTCTGTTCAGAGAAGGTTTACCGGATTGATCCCATGAATGAGTGGGAGTCTCTTGAGGAACGGTTGGACAGTTAGGACTTGTTTCGGAGAGTGAGGGATAGTTTAATTGAAACAAATAAAATCCCGAGGGCTGTTGATCAAATGGATGTGGAAAAGATGTTTCCTCTTGTGGGAGAATCCAGTGTTGGCCTTTTACACCAGGATGTTTTAACAGAGAAGACCTTGTTTAATAAGCAGGAGGACAGGAAGAGTAGGAGATGGTGGATATTCTAATTCTGGTGGCTATCATGGTGAATTTATTCTTTGTGAAGGGAATTTTTACTTGCTGTCTAAAACATCAGGTTGAGTGACCTGTTTTCAAGACTCAGCTGTGGGAACTAACCCATTGCCTCCCACGTCAGCTAATTGTCCCTTATACTGGCTAATACAAATTGTATGATATACTGTCCGTGCTTTCATATAAATGCCTCCAGCCTGAGTTACCTGTATTTTACTGTGATGTGTTTTCTTTGCCTCTGGTGTCCTGTCTTGCTCTGAGCGTCATTGTGTCCCTGCTCCAGGAAGCTGTATCTTTCTCACCTTCCTTTCAGGTGAATGTTCGATCTTGTTAAACCTCTTGTTGCCTCCAGGAACACACTCAGTTTGGGAGCTTCAGTTTCTGGTTACATTTTCCCACCAAATTAAAAATGGTTAATTTGGTGGCAACACAAACCAGGCAAATAGAGTTTGCTAGTTGTGTCTGATGTCACTAACTTGTTTTTACTCTCTCTGTCCTTACCTGAAATAATTAATCAGGCCATTAGAGAAACTCTTTCACCTCTGTCACATGAAGGGTCCATTTGTTGCCAATGTTTCAGCTTTTTGCCAGGTTCTGTTGAACAGGAGTCCTCCAACAGTAACTTCCCAGAAAATTTGTTTGTGTCAAAACCTTTATCTGGTGTTTAGTCTCTGCAAGTGGAATCACAGCAGGAAGCCATTCATCCCATCCATCTTGTTCTGGCTCTTTGAAGGATCTTTGCCAGTCGCACTCCTCTGACCTTTCCCCATGACCCTGCAATCATTATTCTCTTTCTCTGTATTACCTCAATTCCCTTTTGAAGTTCTGATTGCATCTGCTCCCACCACCATTTCAAGCAGCACCTTCAGATCTCAACAAGTCACTGAAAAAAATAAATCTCCTCAGCTCCCCAGACGGTGGAATCAAAACAAGCCTGGGCTCATTCTCCAGCTAAGACAGTCCACAAAGCAGACTGAATGAAATCGAAAACTATGGTTTCTTTCAACTAAATTAGACAGTAGGAACTAACGCAGGGGGAGAGAGTAAGAGAGAGAGAGAGAGAGAGGGAGTGAGTGAGTGAGTGAGAGAAAGTGATGGGGGAGAGGAAGAGGAAGTGGGGATTCATACTAGTCGCAGAGTCATTCAGCACAGAAGCACATCCTTCGGTCCAACCAGTCCATGCCAAACATAATCCCAAACTAAACCCGTCTACCTCCCTGTCCCATATCCCTCCAAACCATTTCTATTCATGGACTTATCCAAATGTCTTTTCAACGTTATAATTGCAACCACATCCACTGCTTCCTCTGAAATTCCACAGATGAGCCACCTTCTGTGTAAAACATTTGCTCCTCTTGTCTTTTTAAAATCTCTCTTCTCTCACCTTAAAAATGCACCCCTTATACGTTCCATCAAAGTGAAACCTCCAAACACTATGAAGTCACTGTCTGGTGCATAGTTCCCACTAGGTTTGTTCTACCTCTGCGTCTCTGTCACTAACAGAGCTGTTTAAACTGTTATATATCAACTGGAAATGTTATCGGGTGGCAAGGTGGCTCAGTGGTTAGCACTGCAGCCTCACAGCGCCAGGGACCCAGGTTCGATTCCAGCCTCGGGCAACTGTCTGTGTGGAGTTTGCACATTCTCCCCGTGTCTGCGTGGGTTTCCTCCCACAATCCAAAGATGTGCAGGTTAGGTGAATTGGCCATGCTAAATTGCCCATAGTGTTAGGTGCATTAGTCAGGAGTAATTATAGGGTCAGGGGGTGGGTCCCTCTTAGGAGGGTCAGTGTGGACTTGTTGGGCCGAAGGGCCTGTTTCCATACTGTAGGGAATCTAATCCAATCTAATCTTAACATGTTGCAGGTAAATGTAGTTGAGCATTCCCACAGTAAACGTATGTTTACACTGAGATTTGACCGACAAACAGGATACATTCTCATGGGAATTGTGATAGAAATTGGTTCAGGGAGTGAAACTGTGGGCCAGGAGGTGCTCTCTCAGCCCTTTACCTCTGCAAGAAGCTTACTCAGGCAGTGTTGGGCATGTTACAGCACAGATGGAGGCCCTTTGGCCTATCATATATGTGCTGGTCAGCAACTAGCTATTTGTTTTCATCCCATTTTTCAGCACAAGGCTTGTAGCCTCATACACGATGGTATTTCAAGTGCTCATTGTCTCAACTTCTGTTGCACACCCTTCCATTGTGTTTTATTCCATTGAAATAGTGCAGCACAGAAAGAGGTCATTGAATCTGTGCCAGTTGTTTTAGAACAGAGAACAGTACAGCACAGAACAGGTCCTTCGGCCCTCGATGTTGCACTGACCTGTGAACTATTCTCAGCTCGTCCCCCTACATTATCCCGTCATCCTCCATGTGCTTATCCAAGGATTGTTTAAATCTCCCTAATGTGGCTGAGTTGATTACATTAGCAGGTAGGGCATTCCACGCCCTTACCACTCTCTGAGTAAAGAATCTGCCTCTTACATCTGTCTTAAATCTATCACCCCTCAATTTGTAGTTATGCCTCTCGTACACACTGACGTCATCATCCTAGGAAAAAGTATTTCACTGTCTACCCTATCTCATCCTCTGATCATCTTGTATGTCTCTATCAAATCCCCCTTAGCCTTCTTCTCTATGATAAGAACAGACTCAAGTCTCTCAGCCTTTCCTCATAAGACCTTCCCTCCAGACCAGGCAACATCCTGGTAAATCTCCTCTGCACCTTTTCCAATGCATCCACATCCTTTTTGTAATGGGGCGACCAGAACTGTACACAATATTCCAAGTGAGGCCGCACTAGTGTTTTGTATTGTTTTGAAGAGATATTCCATCAGTCATACCACTGCCATGCCTTATTACCAGTTGTTCCATACTGTTGTGATACAGCAGCACCTTAAATGGTGTTTAACACGAACGGCATACTGGGATCAAGCCAAAACGATGTTTTCCCTGTGATACAAACAAGTAATCTGGTACGTGAGTTTCAGTGCTGGTGTGATGCCAGCTATGTAGTTTGAATTTCCTAAAGATTGGCAGATCATATTAAACAGGGTAGACATCAGAATGGTGCTGGAAAAGCACAGCAGGTTAGTCAACATACGAGGAGCAAGAGAATCAACGTGCTCCTTGGATGCTGTCTGACCTGCTGTGCTTTTCCAGCACCACTCTGATTTAAACTCTGGTTTCCAGCATCTGCAGTCCTCACTTTTGCCCAGATCATATTAAACAGCAGAAGTCATCAGCTGTGAACAACAAGCAAAGCACTCACCGTACTCCAGTGTCCCACACTTACAAAACCCACCACACAGTGGCTAACATGAGATGTCATTCCACAACTGGACCAGATGTGCCTGTTTTGAATTTAAGCAAATTTAAATCTCAGCCATCATTTATTTATAGACTTCACAGTATATAAAAAATGTCTCACTGATGAAAGCCCATTCAAATTACTTAATCGTTTCATTGCTTAATCCTATAAAAATAACATTTGTCTATACTTATAACCCCATATCAGAGCTATCAATCAAACAGTGAGCACATAGCCCACCCTGTCTTTGTGATGATTGTAGTTTGTGAAGGAAGGTGAATGGTCTGCCATTCGATAATTGTAGGCCTCAGGCTTAGGTCAACTTTCAGCAATTGAAACTGCAAGCACCATCCTTTCAGCCCACAGAGACAGCAGACTGTGGTTTTTCAAAAATTAGATTCCGGGGATTGGAATGGGTTGACAGAATGACAAATCTACAGACACTGTCATAGAGTCATTGAGCACAGATGCAGGGTCTTCAGCCCACCATGTCTACACTGACCATCAAACACCAAACTACCCTAATCCCATTTACTTGCACTTGGTCTATAGCCTACTATGCCAGGGCGTTTTAAGTGCCCATCCAGATGCTTCTACAATGCTGTGAGAGTACCTGTCCCCACCACCCTCTCAGGCAGTACCACCCTCTCAGGCAGCACCCTGCATATTTAAACCACTCTCTGGGTGAAAACATTTTCCGCAGCTCCCCTTTAAACCAATTGCTCCTCACCTTAAATATTTGCCCTCTGGTCTTTGGCATGTCTGCCATGGGGAATGGATTCTCACAAGCTACTCTGTCTATCTCTCCCATAATTGTGTATCTGTCAATCAGGTCCCCTCTCAGCATCCTCTGCTCCAGGGAAAACAAACCCAGCCTATTCAGTCTCCTCATTACTGAGACTTTCCATCCCAGGCACCATCCTGGTGAATCTCCCCTGCACACTGTCCAGTGCAATCACATCCTTCCAATAGTGTAGTTACCAGAGCTGTATATGGTATTCCATCTGTGGCCTAACCAATGTTTTATAAAGTTAGAACAGGACTCCCTTGCTTCTACAGTATATTACATGCCCCCAATCCTGTCTATCTGTGCTGACACCCTCGGGGATCTATGGACTTGTACTAAAGGTCCCTTTATTCCTAAGTACTCTCTAGAAACCTACCATTTATTGTCTATAACCTTCCCTTAATAGACCTCCCTTAATGCATCACCTCACACTTATCAGGATGAGGTTCCACCTGCCATCGCTCTTCCCATTTTACCAGCTGATCAATATCAGACTGGAGCCTGAGACCATCCTCCTCACTGTCAACAACAACACCCACCAATTTTCGTGTCATCTGCAAACTTTCGACATTCACATCCAAGTCGTTAATGTACATAAACAACAAGAGTTCAGCTCCAATCCCTGTGGGACACCACTGGTCATCGGCTTCCAATCACAAACACAACCTTCATCACTACCCTTTGCCTCCTATCTCTAAACTAGTTACAGATCCAGTTTGCCAACTTGCCTTCTGGACCAGCGTTCCCGGTGGGACCTTGTCAAAAGTTCATGTAAACTGAACTTACTGAAGTCCATGGAGAATCAACCTTTCGAGTATAAACCCTTCATCAGCAAGCCTCATTCCTGCTGAAGGGCTTATGCCCGAAACGTTGATTCTCCTGCTCCTCGGATGCTGCCTGACCTGCTGTGCTTTTCCAGCACCACTCTCTTGACTCTGATCTCCAGCGTCTGCAGTCCCCACTCTCTCATAGAACATAGAACATAGAACATAGAACAATACAGCACAGAACAGGCCCTTCGGCCCACGATGTTGTGCCGAACTTCTAACCTAGATTAAGTACCCATCCATGTACCTATCCAAATGCCGCTTAAAGGTCGCCAATGATTCCGACTCCACCACTCCCACAGGCAGCGCATTCCATGCCCCCACCACTCTCTGGGTAAAGAACCCACCTCTGACATCTCCCCTATACCTTCCACCCTTCACCTTAAATTTATGTCCCCTTGTAACACTCTGTTGTACTCGGGGAAAAAGTTTCTGACTGTCTACTCTATCTATTCCTCTGATCATCTTATAAACCTCTATCAAGTCACCCCTCATCCTTCGCCGTTCCAACGAGAAAAGGCCGAGAACTCTCAACCTATCCTCGTACGACTTCCTCTCCATTCCAGGCAACATCCTGGTAAATCTTCTCTGCACCCTCTCCAAAGCTTCCACATCTTTCCTAAAGCGAGGCGATACTCTCCATACTGAACTCCATGTAAACCACATCAACTGCACTATCCTCACCAATATATTTTGTCACCTTTTCAAAAACAATTTAATTAGTCAGACAGGATCTCCCTCTAACAAATCTGTGCTATCCCTGAACAACCCCTGCATTTCCAAATATTGATTAATCCTGTCTTTCAGAATTGTTCCCAATAATTTCCCTCCCCCTGCTGTCAGACTATCTGCTCTGTAACTACCTGGCCTATCCCTGCTGCCCTTCTTGAACAAAGGAACTACATTATCTATCCTTCAGTCATCTGGCACTTCACCTGTGGTCAGCGAAGTATTAAATATTTCTGCCAGGGCCCCAGCTATCTCTCTCCTTGTCTCCCATAGCAACCTGGGATACATCCCATCAGGCCCTAGGGATTTATGTGCCTCTGTGCCCATTAAAACACCTTGTACCTCCTCCTTATTAATCTTAACATGTTCTAGAAGCTGACCATCCCAACTGAAATCCCTGGCTACAACATCTTTCTCTTCTGAGAACACATGTCCACTTTTCACAAGCATGAATGTTGACTGTTTAAAAAGTCATTAATTCCACAATATGGGAGTGGGCATTGTTCCAGCAAAAACAAATCTGTTTAAATTATCCCACTGTGTGCAGGTTTTAGATCAGATTACTTACAGTGTGTAAACAGGCCCTTCAGCCCAACAAGTCCACACTGACCCTCTGAAGAGCAACCCACCCAGACCCATTCCTCTACATTTACCCCTTCACCTGACACTACGGGCAATTTAGCATGGCCAATTCACCTGACCTGCACATTTTTGGACTGTGGGAGGAAACCGGAGCACCCGGAGGAAACCCACGCAGACACAGGGAGAATGTGCAAACTCCACACAGGTAAAAACAATGACTGCAGATGCTGGAAACCAGATGCTGGATCAGTGGTGCTGGAAGAGCACAGCAATTCAGGCAGCATCCGAGGACAGGCAAAATCGACGTTTCGGGCAAAATTGAAGGGCTTTTGCCCGAAACGTCGATTTTGCCTGTCCTCGGATGCTGCCTGAATTGCTGTGCTCTTCCAGCACCACTGATCCACAAACTCCACACAGTCAGTCGCCTGAGGCAGGAATTGAACCCGGGTCTCTGGCGCTGTGAGGCAGCAGTGCTAACCACTGTGCCACTGTGCCGCCCACAGGTTTCTCCCTGTGTGAATAGCATGCTGCCCCCACCCCCTTCCCAGATCCACTGAGAAAAGGGGCTAGATCTCCAGATCTAGGACTTTGGCACCAGATTGGCTAAGATGTGGTATTTGAACCATTCCACAAGAACGTGTTATTTGGGTGAATTTGTACAAAGGGCACATAGAGATAATGTGCAGGTACAGCAAGTAATTTGGAAAGTAAATGGCATGTTGGCCTTTAACCCAAGGGGTCTGGGGGCTAGTAACAATTGTCCTGGTGTTTGGGGAGCAGACGGCTGGGATACAGTGGGCTGTAATGAAGGGAGCATGGACTTGCTGTGTAAGAGGGCACTGATGGTTCACCTGATGGCTCCCTGGGTCCAGGGGGTTGTCCTGTAACATGGGGCTGAGTAAACTGATGGATCTTCATGTTTGGGAGCAAGAGGTTAACTAGGGAAAAGGTAGGTCCACCCAAGGACAAAGGAGAGAATTTGTGCGTGGAGCCAGAGGAAGTGGGTGAGGTTCTTAATGAGTACGTCACTTCAGTATTCACCAAGGAGAAGGAGGTGGATGATGATAAACTTAGGAATATTCTAGAGCATGTTGATATGAAGAAGAAGGAGGTGTTTAATCTATTGAACACATTAAGGTACATAAATCCCTAGAGCCGGATGAGACCTATCCCAAGATGCTGAAAGGAGACAAGACAGGAGACTGCTCAGATCTTTGTGTCCTCTTTAGCCACAGACAAGGTATCAGAGGACTGGAGATTAGCCAATGTTGTTCCTCCATTTCAAAAAGGCAATAAGGATAATCCAGGAAATTATAGACGGGTGAATCTTATGACAGCGGTAGGGTAATTATTGGAAAAGATTCTTTGGGACAGGATGTAGTTGCATTTGGAAAAGAATGGACTTATTATGGATAGTCAGCATGGCTTTGTATGGGGGAGGTCTTGTCTCACAAACCTGATTGAGGTTTTTGAAGAAGTGATGGAGATGGTTGGTGAGAATAGGGCAGTGGAAGTTGTCTATATGGACTTTACTAAAGTATTTGTCAAGGTTCCTCGTGGTAGGTTGGTCCAGAAGATTAAATCACATGGGATCCATGGTGAGTTTATGAGTTGGATACAAAATTGCCTTGGTCAAAGAAGACAAAGGGTGATTGTAGAGGGGTGTTTTCTGATTGGAGTTCTGTTACCAGGCATGTTCCACAGGGATCAGTGCGGGGACATCTGTTGTTTGTAATTTAAACAAAATATTTGGATGAAATATAGGAGATCTGATTAGTAAGTTTGCAGAAAGCAGGAAGATGGTGGAGTTGTGGATAGTGAGGAAGGTTATCAAAGGATACAGCAGGATATAGATACGTTGGGAAAGTTGGCAGAGAAATGGCTGGTGGTGTTTAATCTGCACAAGTCTAAGGTGAACTTTGGGAGGTCAAATACAAGAGGAAAGTACTTCTGAGGCTCTGTAAGGCTCTGGTCAGACCGCATTTGGAGTATTGTATGCAATTTTGGGCCCCATATCTCAGGAAGGATGTTCTGACCCTGGAGTATGTTCAGAGGAGGTTCATGAGAATAATCCCAGGAATGAACAGCTTAACACATGAGGAATGTTTGAAGACTCTGGATCTATACTCAATGGTGTTAAGAAGGATGAGGAGGGATCTAATTGAAACATACAGAGTACTGAATGGCCTAGACAGAGTGGATGTTGGGAAGATGTTTCCATTGGTAGGAAAGACTAGGACCTGAGGGCACAGCCTTAGAGTAAAGGGGAGACCTTATAGAACAGAGATAAGGAGAAACCTCTTCAGCCAGAGAGTGGGGAATCTATGGAATTCATTGCCACAGCAGACTGTGGAGGCCGGGTCATTGAGTATATTTCAGACTGAGATAGACAGTTTCTTGAATATCAAAGGATCAAGGGTTATGGGGAGAAAGTGGGAGAATGAGGTTGAGAAACCGATCAGCCATGATTGAATGGTGGAGCAGACTCAAATCACCTCAATGGGCTGAATGGCCTAATTTCTGCCCCTGTGTATTATGGTCCCATGAGGCCACTCCTGTTATGCCAGTTTTCTCAGAGTTATCCCATTCCCTTTTCTGTTTCCTGTTAGTAGGTAACATTTACTTCTTTGTGTATTTCTCCCACTTTGTTTGGAAGGTTATGAATAAACTCACTGCCCTTTAATGCTCAGCACTGCAGACCCAAAACATGAGATAGAAAACAAATGGGAACTTCCAGTCCTGGAGTTCTCCTGTGTCAGAAACAGCTCGCTGGAAGTTGTGAGCATTGGCGACTGAATGAAAACATGCAGGAGGGTTAATCTTGGCACCTGTGGACAATGTACAGCTCACTGCTGATTGGCCAGCACTCACTGTATATCGTGCACAATGTCAATGTTTCCCTCGTTTATCTGACCATCTTTTCATTTCCTTCAGTGTGTGTTTCTGCTTGGCCAAGTCTCCCTTGGATTGCGACTAACATAGCTGTGATTGCATTTCCCTTCATGACACAGTACTCTCCAGAAGAAATACTCGAATATGACTATGATTATAGTGATGGAGACTTTATAGAGTTTGACTATCATCCAACTGAGGAAGTCCCGACATTGGAGCAGACAGAATTCCCAACTGAGGTAACGAGGAGCCCAGCCTCTACATGTCAGCATGGTCTGTTATCTTTGTCCACCCGATCTTCAACTGTACCTCATCCTGCCTGTCATTGAACTGTACCTCATCCTGCCTGTCATTGAACTGTACCTCATCCTGCCTGTCATTCTCTATCCTCCTTTCCAGAGCTGTCATTCACTCTTTCTCCATACCAAATCCTATCCACATTTTCCTCACTCTCTGCTGACCACCACCCTGTACCATAATCTCTTTCTCCCTCTATCCCTCCCTCACATCCATCTCCAGACCCCTCCCTCCTTCCTTTTTTTCCATCCCTCAATCCCTCCCTCCCTTCACAAATCATCAATTTTTTTGGAAGCAGCTGGAAACGAGAAGGATTCCGGAAGCAGTCCCTTGACCTGAGAATCTCATGTTTCCCCATTTTCGGGTCATCATTATTTATGCTTTTTTCCATTCCATCTCTCACCACATTTTTCAGAGAAAGAAATCCATTTCATTCATCAAACTGAAGAAGGATGTTGGACAAACTATAACTAAGAACATAGCGACAAAGATTACTTCCAAAAAAACTTTTACAACTCAGAAGAGGAAGCAGCACCTTTCCAGCCACCAATCGTCAAAACTTCAGGTTGGGCCAAATGTAGCAAAAACCCGATCAAGATCTTCCGAGGAGTCAAGATTGGAAGATCTCTGATGACCTGAATGATCCCTAAAACCACCCCCACACCTCCCTAAAAACCCTCCCTTGTTATTCCCCAATCATGTCTAATCCTCCCTCATTGGCTAAACAGGCCAGTTTGAGACTTGATTCAACAGGTTTATAAATTAAATCTTGTTTTGTTTCATTGTTTTGGTTTGAATTCAGGTTGTGAACAATGTGCTGCCAGAGGAGACAGGAGAGGAATATTACTATGAAACATATGAAGGAACGACCAGCTCAGCAGCTCGAGAGAAAGCGAACGAGGTAAAAGGAAACTGTGAGGGTTGTGGTTTTCAAAGAATTTTACTCCTGGTTTGTGTTTACTCAGTTCGTTCCATTTCCAACTTTAGCTGGTTTACATTAACCTTAATGTCTTTTTCTGGCTGAGAGGTTGATGTCCAGGCTTGTGAGGGTTCCAAAGTGCAGAGAAAGACTCTCAGACATAAAGCTGACCCTGTGCTGAGTGTGATGGAGATTGTAAGTGGCCAAATGAAAGTCTGCAGTTATGGACTGTGCCCCAGTATCTCACAGGAGGAGATACTGTGAGTTGTTGAGTTACTCAGTGTGAGAGGCACATCCGGAAGTAACTGCTCTCAACCCGAATCTTTCTTCAGCATTTTAGTTTCTTTTGCCAATAACATCATGAATTTTCAGCATTTTTACAAAATCTTTGAGAAAATGCAGTTTGTATTGGATTTGGTGAATGACAAATTGATCAATTTGTTTGAGGTAAATCCACTCATTTTGCTTCTGCTTTCTTCAGAAATTGCTGATTCTATTTAACATGATGATAAATGTGAATCAAAGTAAGAGATAATGCTTCAGGATAGAATTTTGAACATTGATTTGACTTTGTTTGATTTAGTGCATCTTCCACTGGGCTCTATTGAGCTCTGCTGTCTGAATGATTTGAACCATTTCCTGTTGAGACATCTGGAACACAGGAAGTTAACTGAGCTCTGTGAACCTTTTCTAGCATTAACTTGACCGTGGCTGACCTGTTTTTAACCTTATCCACATGACATAAAGAACCTCTGAATCGCCCAGTACAGAAGCTGTCCTTTGGCCCATCAAGCAGGAAGTATCAAAGCTTCAGTAAAACTCCTCCTCTCCCATTTTCATAGAATCCTCACAGTGTGGAAGCAGACCATTCTGCCCCTTTAATCCTGTATTTACCATGGCTAATCCACCTAGCCTATACATCCTTGGATATTATGGGCCATTTAGCACAACCAATCCACCTAGCCAAGGGCTGTGGGAGGAAACCCACACAGACACAGGGAGAAGTGCAAACTCAACACAGACAATCACCCCAGACTGGAATCAAACCCAGGTCTCTGGCACCATGAGGCAGCAGTGCTAACCACTGAGCCACTATGCCATCCCTGCCTTTGTTAAAGCCTTTAACAAATCAGAATCCATCAAATTCTACATTCATTTGACCCTAGAAATGAGGGAAAAAGTTTTAGATCCACAGTCCCCCTTCTGCCTGAGGAAGTTCATCCTGACAGGCCCCTGACTGGCCTGGTTTGAAACTAATGTCCCTTGTTACAGACTCACCCAGCAATGGAATGTGCAGTCTATTCACACTGACATTATCATTGCAGCTGGAACAGTCCCATAAATGTGAGCATCATCACGATACTGACAAAGCCTGGACTGGTACTGAGTTAGTCCTTCATACTGGAGCTTATCTAGATGAGATTTGCTTTGATTGTATCAAACTGCACGGTTTTAGAAACAGCATCTCAGTTAATGTTTCAGCTCCCAATGATCCTTCTTCACTTTGGAGTTTTTCCAGCAATTTCTGCTTTTGTTCCTGATTTCCAGTATCCACAGTTCTTTGGAATTTTTTTGCATGGTTTTAGGTTTTTCTGGAGTTTCACTTCTGTCCTGTTCATTGATATAGTTACAGAATGTTTCCAGCACAGAATCAGGTCATTCAGCCCATCTGCCCTGTGCTAGGGTTTCTGTTCCACTCAAACTTCGTCCCATCCCCTCCACAACTCATCCTATCCACAAAACCATCAACTGATCAAAATTCAAACTGAGTTCTGTTCCTCTGTAAGTCCCCAAACACTCTTTGTCCCAGTTCTATAGAAGGTTCCCAGAATTCCAGAAAGTCAGTAGTTACAATCCCTGTGATTAAACAAGACAACAGCAAGTGGTCAAGAGAGTTTATCAAACTCCATCTGATAAGTTTTAAAATTTTAAGTCTTTGAACCTTCCGAAATAACTGAAATGAAACAAAGCAAAGTCATGTTAAACGTTCTGATCCAGTCGCTATCTCTATGCTGACGATTGCTTGCAAAGGTTTCCCAGAGGTGATGATGTCAGAGGAAATGTCCTCTTCATTTCCTTATTCATTTCAAGCTGTAATAATGAATAATTGCTTTTAGTTTATATAACTGACTTCTGGATACAGTCTTGCTATTTTATAGAAATGTTCTTTTCAAAATAATAAGCCCACTTCCTGATGCAGTAAAGACAGTGATTCATTCAGCTCTCCTTCAGGAAATGATTATCCCAATTCACTCAAGAGCCACTGAGTGTGACCTTCACCACCTCTTGGGTTATTTTGCAATGCAGCGTACGGTAAAATTCAGCTTCGGCTTTGCTAACACAATGCTCATTTCATTCTCATTTCCCAAACACTCTGAACTTCACTCGGGCAACAATTAGACAAACTTTGAAGAAGACTATAAAGATGAATATCTGACCGGAGAGGATTATCATATTGAAAAGCAAGTGACTGACGAAAATGAACAGGACCTCAATGAGTATGACCTCAATGAGTACGATTTCAAAATGTATGATCCTGGTGAATATGATGACAAGGAATATGATGAGAAAGAGCAGGACCCCACTGGGCAGGACCCCACTGGGCAGGACCCCACTGGGCAAGACCCCACTGGGCATGACCCCACTGGGCAGGACCCTACTGGGCAGGACCCCACTGGGCACAATGCCAAAGTTACTTCCACCAAAGGGACCAGTGATAATGACCAGGAATTCAAAGCATATGATGTTGAAGAATACGACCCCAATGAATATGACACCAAGCGTTACGAGGATGAATATTATTATGAAATCACAGAATACGAAGATAAAGACCCAAAGACCACAGCTACTGGGGTGGAGTTTGGTCCTGGGGTACCTGCTGAGACAAGTGTAAGTCCACACCAACTCTTGTTGCTGCACATTCAATGGTTTTGCCTTTTTTTTCTGATAATTAACTTAACTTTCAAAGCTACATGGAGACAATGTTCTTTTCTGATTTTCCCCAGCTCTCAGTCACAGTTCCAGCTACAGGCCTGGAGATTTCGAGGGTGACATTACATTGAAATCTGCAGAAGTGGGTTTATCTGAGAGGCTGATGATCCAGCTGAATTCTGTGTGGAATTGGTTATGACTCGTGTCATAACCCACAGAAGATTGGGGTTAATTGAATAGAGGACTGTACAAGAGTAGGAATTAAGGATTTGTTTGAGGGCAGAAAACCAAAAGAATGAATAAATTAACAATTTTGAGTTGGCAGATTGTCAGAAGTGATAAGTTGGAGATTCAGTGTAAGGAGGTTTTTCTGTAATGTTCTAATGGTTTAGGGTTTAGACTTTGGGAATGGATTAGGCCCAAGTGGAAGCTGGAGCAGTGGGAAATCCGAATTTGAGGTTGAGTGTAATTATGGAGAAAGACAAAGACAGACAGGAGTAATGGTTTTGAATTTGGAAAAGGCCAATTGTATTAAACAGAAATGTGATTTGTTAAAAGTGGCCGGGCAACAGCCACTAGAAGGTGAATCTGTGTCAGAGCAGTGGGAGGCAATGGAGGGGGATATGAGACAGGCTTCAGAACAAAGATGTTCCAACAAAGAGAAGGCTGGGAAGGCAAAATCCAGAGCCCCAGGATGTCAGAGAGCACCACGTAGAATATAAAAATAGCGAGAAGCTTATGCCAGATACTAAGAGCTGAATGCTGAGGAACACCCAGTGGAGGATAAATAATGCAGCTGTGAAATTATAAAGGTCAGTCAGAGTCTTAGGGTAAGAGGGCAAATATTTTGGACTAAAATCAGACATTTCCTTCCTCAGAGGTCTGTTACATCTTACTGTACATGGACACCAAGATCCCTCTGCTCATCCACACTACCAAGTATCTGACCATTAGCCCAGTACCCCATCTTTTTGTTATTCTTCCCAAAGTGAATCACCTCACACTTAGCTACATTGAATTCCATTTGCCACCTTTCTGCCCAGCTCTGCAGCTTCTCTATATCCTGCTGTAACCTGCCACATCCTTCCTCACTGTCAACAACTCCTCCGACTTTCGTATCATCTTACTGTCATGGACAGATACATCTGCAGACGGCAGATTGGTAAGGAGGAGGTCACGTATGTGGATGATACGAAAGTCGGAGGAGTTGTTGACAGTGAGGAAGGATGTGGCAGGTTACAGCAGGATATAGAGAAGCTGCAGAGCTGGGCAGAAAGGTGGCAAATGGAATTCAATGTAGCTAAGTGTGAGGTGATTCACTTTGGGAAGAATAACAAAAAGATGGGGTACTGGGCTAATGGTCAGATACTTGGTAGTGTGGATGAGCAGAGGGATCTTGGTGTCCATGTACACAGATCTCTGAAAGTTGCCACCCAGGTAAATAGTGCAGTGAGGAAGGCATATGGCGTACTGGCTTTTATTGGTAGAGGAATTGAGTTCCGGAGTCCTGAGGTCATGATGCAGTTGTATAAGACTCTGGTGCGGCCGCATCTGGAATATTGTGTGCAGTTTTGGTCGCCATACTATAGGAAGGACGTGGAGGCACTGGAAAGGGTGCAGAGGAGGTTTACCAGGATGCTGCCTGGTATGGAAGGAAGATCGTATGAGGAAAGACTGAGACACTTGGGGCTGTTTTCATTAGAGAAAAGAAGGTTTACGGGTGACTTGATTGAGGTGTACAAGATGATTAGGGGGTTAGATAGGGTTGACAGTGTGAACCTTTTCCCGCGTATGGAGTCGGGTATTACAAGGGGGCATAGCTTTAAATTAAGGGGGGGTAGATATAGGACTGAAGTTAGGGGTAGGTTCTTTACTCAGCGAGTCGTAAGTTCATGGAATGCCCTGCCAGTAGCAGTGGTGGACTCTCCCTCTTTATGGGCATTTAAGCGGGCATTGGATAGGTATATGGAGGATAGTGGGTTAATATAGGTTAGGTGGGCTTGGATCGGCGCAACATCGAGGGCCGAAGGGCCTGTACTGCGCTGTATTCTTCTATGTTCTATGTTCTATGTTTTTTCCCTCTTGTTGGTTCCCTCACCAGCTGCCGCAGATCCAGTCTAGCAGCTATGTACTTTAGGACCCGACCAGCTCGATCAGTGATACTGAAATCCCCCACCCAGAGGACATTTTACGTCCTTGCCACCCTCAGTGCTTCCTCTAAGTGTTATTCAAAATGGAGGAGTACTGATTCATCAGCCAAGAGAGGAGGGTATGCAGTAATCAGCAGGAGGTTTCCATGCCCATGTTTAACCTGAAGCCATGAGACATCATGGTGTCCAGAATCAACATTGAGAGCTCACAGGTCAACTCTCTCCCAACTGTAAAGAGGAAGTCTTTGAGGAGATAATGAGCAAGTTACATAAAGGAGAGCAAGTGGACATAGTGTATTTGGATTTCAGAAGGCCTTTGACAAGGTGCTGCACAGGAGACTGTGAAATAAAAAAAGAGCCTGTGGTGTCAGGGGCACGGTACTGGCATGGATAGAGGATTGGCCGACTGGCAGAAGGCAGAGAATAAGGATAAAGAAGGCTTTTTCAGGATGGCAACAGGTGACTAGTGGAGTTCCATCAGGTCAATGTTGGGACCACAGCCATTCACGTTATACATAAACAACTTGGATAAAGGAACTGAGGACTTTGTTGCTAAATTTGCAGATGACACAAAGACAGGTTGAAGGACGGGTGGAGGGACGGGTAGTGTTGAGGACACTGGGAGACTGCAGAAAGACTTGGACGGGGTTGGAGAGTGGGCAAAGATGTGGCAGATTGAATACATTGTGGGAAAGAATGAGGTTTTGATATTTAGGAAGAATAGAAGCAGAGACTATTTTCTAAATGGGGAAAGGCTTTGGAAATCTGAAACACAAAATGACTTAGGAGTCCTAGTTCAGGATTCTCTTAAGTTGAACAAGTAGTTTCAGTTGGCAGTTAGGAAAGCAATTGCAATATTAGCAATTCATTTCAAGAGAAACTATATAACACTCTGGTCAAACTGCATTTGGAAGATTGTGAGCAGTTTTGGGCTCTGTATCTAAGGAAGGATGTTTTGGTGTTAGAGAGGGGTCCAGAGGAGGTTCACAAGAATGAGCCTGGGGATGAAGGGTTTGTTGTATGAGGAGGGGTTGAGAACTCAGGATCTGCACTGAATGGAGTTTAGAAGGATGAGGGGAGGTCTGATTAAAAGTAACAGAATATTGAGAGGCCTGGGTAGAATGGACATGGAGAAGAGAGACTAGGAGAGACTAGGACCTGACAGTACAGCCTCAGGGTGAAGGGACAACTGGCCAAATGCTGGCATATTGGACTGGATTAGGTTAGGATAGGATTAGATTACGTTAGGGATATCTGGTCAGCATGGACGAGTTGGACCGAAGAGTCTGTTTCTGTGCTGTACATCTCTATGACTCTTTGACTCTATAATTGAGATGGTGCAGGAGGCAGGGATTCAGAGTGTTGAATCATTTGGATCTCTTCTAGGGTAGAGGTGACCTCTACAAGAGGGACAGAGTTGCACCTGGAGGGGGACAAATATCCTGGAGGGGAGATTTGCCAGAGCCCCTTGGGAGAGTTTAAAGTAGTCTGACAGGGGGTGGACTGTAAATAGTAGCGAGGCAAGAGCGAACATTGAGGCTGGTACAGAATTAAAAGAGCTGAAAATGTGTTGCTGGAAAAGTGCAGCAGGTCAGGCAGCATCCAAGGAGCAGGAGAATCGGGAATCCTGAAGAAGGGCTCATGCTTGAAACGTCGATTCTCCTGTTCCCTGGATGCTGCCTGACCAGCTGCGCTTTTCCAGCAACACATTTTCAGCTCTGATCTCCAGCATCTGCAGCCCTCACTTTCTCCTAGAGAATTAAAAGAGAGCAAGTTAAATAGACAAGGCAGGCAAGAGTATGGCTGGGAATTTTGGAAAACTGCGTTTAGATGCTAAAGGAAGAATAGAAAGGGAGGCAAGAGAGGAGGGGGAGTGGCGTTTTTGATTAAGGCAAGTATTACTGCTGTACTTAGGATATTCCTGAGGGATTGTCCAGTGAAGCTATATGGGTGTAACTGAGAAATAAGGAGGGGATGGTCACCTTGTTGGGATTGTACTGTAGACACCCCCAATAGTGAGTGGGAAATTGAATATGTAGGGAGTTTGCAGATAGCTGCAAGAATAGGGGGGTTGTATTTGCAGGAGATTTTCACATTTCAAACATAGGCTGGGACTGCCATAGTGTTAAGGGTTTAGATGGAGAGGACTTTGTTAAGTGTGTTCAACAAAACTTTCTTCATCGATATGTAGATGGCCCTATTAGAGAAAAAGCAAAACTTGACCTTCTCTTTGGAAATAAGGCAGAGCAAGTGACTGAAGTGTTAGTGGGGGAGCACTTTGGGTCTAGCAATCATAATTCTATTAGTTTTAAAATAGTGCTGGAAAAGGATAGACCTGTTCTAGAATGTGTCACAGTCAATGTTGGTGGTATTAGACGGGAAATTCCGACATTGATTGGAGGAACTGCTGGAAGGTAAAGGGATGTCTGGCATGTGAGAGGCTTTCAAAACAGAGATAATGAGAGTCCAGGGACGTCATGTTCCTGTTAGAATGTAGGGCTGGGCTGGCAGGAGTAGGGAACACTGGATGCCTAGAGATATTGACTCTCAGATCAAGAGAAAGGAGGAATATCTCAGGTATAGGAAGCTGGGATCAAGTCAATGGTTCAAGGAGTATAGGGGGAGGAGGAGTAAACGTACAAGGGAAATCGGGAGGGAAGAAAGGGGATATGAGATAGCTTTGTTGGATAAGGTTAAGGAGAATCCAAAGAGATTCTTCAAGTATATTAAGGGCAAAAGAGCAGCCAGGGAGAGAATAGGGCCCCTAAAAGGTCAATGAGGCTGTCTATGTGTGGAACTACAGGAGATGGGTGAGATCTAAATGAATATTTCCCATCAGCATTTAATGTGCAGTAAGACATGGAAGCTGGGGAACTCGGGGAGATAAATAGTGATGCCTTGAAAAGAGTCCACATTACACAAAACGAGACGCTGGGGCTCTCAAGGTAGGTAAGTCCCCAGGACATAATCGAGTGCATCCCAGGACATTGTGGGAAGCTCGGGATGAAGTTTCGGGGTCACTATCAGAAATATTTGTATCATTGATAGCCATGGGCGAGGTGTCGGTGGACCAGAGGCTGGCTAATGTGTGGCATTATTTAAGGGAGACTACAAGGAAAAGCCTGGGAACTGTAGACTGGTGAGCCTGACGTCAGTGGTGGGTACGTTGTTGGAGGGGAGTCTGAGAGGCAGCACCTACATGCATTTAGAAAGGCAAGGACTGGTTAGGGATAGTCAACATGGCTTCATGTGTGGGAAATTGTGACTCACAAACTTGATCGATTCTTTGTAAAGGTGACCAAGAGGATAGATGAGGGCAGTGCGGTGGACAGGGTCTACATGGACCTTAGCAAGACCTTCGACAAGGTTCCGCATGTAGACTGGTCAGTATGGTTAGATCACATAGGATCCAGGGACAGCTAGCCAATTGGATATAAAATTGGCTGTACAGTAGGAGGCAGAGGATCATTGTTCAGACTGGGGGCCTGTGACCAGTGGTGTGCCACAAGGATTGGAGCTGGACCTCCTGTTGTTCATCATTTATCTAAACAATTTGGATGAGAATATAGGAGCCATGGTTAGTAGTTTTGCAGATGACACCAACATTGGTGGGATAGTGGACACTGAAGAAGGTTATGTAAGAGCACAAAGACATCTTGATCAATTGGATTAATTGGCCGATGAGTGGCTGATGGAGTTTAATTTGGATAAATGCAAGGTGTTGCATTTTGGTAAGACAAACTAGGACAGGATTTATATAGCTAATGGTATGGCCCTGAGGAGTGTTGTCAAACAGAGAGATCCAGGGGTTCAGGGACATAGTGTCTTGAAAGTGGCATCACAGGTGGACAGGGAGGTAACCAAGGCAATAGCATGTTTGCCTTCATCGGTCAGTGTATTGAGTACAGGATGTAGGAGCAAATTACTGCAAATGCAGGAATCTGAACTGAAAACAACAAATGCTGGAGATCACAGATGGTCAGGCAGCATCTATGGAGAGAGAGCAAGCTAATGTCTCGAGTCTAGATGACTTCATCAGAGTTGAAGTGAAGTGTGGAGAGAACAGCATGTATAGGGGAGTGGGAGGGATGCTGGTGACGAAAAGATGTTGATAGTTTGGATGAAGTGACTGGAATGTGAGAATGGGTACAGGGGTATAGGAGGTCATTGAGGACAGGAGTTGGGACATCATCTTCCATCTGTACAGGACATTGGTCCAATCACATTTGGAATACTGTATAAAATTCTGGTTGTCTTGCGATAGGGAGCATGGTGTTAAATGGAAAGGGTGCAGATAAGATTTACAACAATGTTACTGAGTTATAAGGAGACACTGGATACGCAGGGACTATTTTCCATGGAGCATCGGAGGCTGAGGGGTGACCTTATAGAAATTCATAAAATCATAAGGGGCATGGATGGGGTAAATAGACAAGGCTTTGCTCCCGGGTAACAGAGTCCAAAACTAGAGTGCATAGATTTAAGGTGAGAGGGAAAAACTTAAAAGGGACCTAAAGAGCAACTTTTTCACACAGAGGGTCGTACGTGTAGGGAATGAGCTGCAAGAGGATGTGGTGGAGGCTGGTACAATTACAGCATTGAAAAGGCACCTGGATGGGTGTATGAATAGGAAGGGTTTGGAGGGATATGGGCCGGGTGCTGGCAAATAGGATGAGTTCAGTTTATGAATTCTGGTCAGCATGGACAAGTTGGGCCAAAAGGTCACTTTTCATACTGAATGGCTCTATGACTCTACGAGGAGGAATTTCTTCAGCTAAAGCGTGGTGAATCTGTGGAACTCATTACCACAGAGAGCTGTGGAGGCCAAGTCATTGAGTGAGTTTAAGACAAATTCTTGATTAGGAAGGGGTTCAAGGGTTATGTGGATTAGGCAGGAGATTGGGGTTGACAAACACATCAGTCATGATCAAATGGCAAAGTAGACTCCATGGTCCAAAGGTCCTCCTATGCCTCTATATCTGATGGTCTTATGGACTGTATCCCACTGTGCCGCCCCCTCTGCTGGTCCGTACTGTCAGTGGGATGGTGATGGTGGTGTCTGGGACATTGTCTGTAGGGTATGATTCCATGAGAATGACTGTGTCAGGCTGTTACTTGACTAGTCTGTGAGACAGCTCTCCCAATGTTGGCACTAACCCCCAGATGTTAGTGATGGGGACTGTGCAGGGTCGACAGGGCCGTTTCTGTCATTGTCTTTTCCGGTTCCCAGGTCGATGTCAGGTGATCTGTCCAGTTCCATTTCTTTGAGACTTTTAGTGATTGATATAACTGAGTGGTTTGTTAGGCCTTTGTTAGAGAGCAATGGAGAATCAACCACATTGCTGTGGGTCTGGAGTCACAGGTAGGTCAGACCAGGTAAGGGTGGCAGATTTCCCTCCCTAAAGGAGACAGCTTTGTTTTATCCTCTTTCTGGATCTAATTTAACTCGACTTCACTCCACTCTGTTCTCATTTCTTCCTCTTTCTATCTCAATCCTTTACTGTCATTAGTTAAAAAGAGAGGCTGTTCCTTTGATTGTCCACCGTGGTCCTATTACTGCCTTACTCTCCCCCCCAACTCTCCTAACAAACTCCTCCCTCCCCACCTCGCTACCCTTCAGTTGCCCTACTTACTCCTCGCTCCCCTCATCCCATCGCTCCCTCCACTCCCCTCGCCTGCCCTTGCTGTCTCTCAGCCCCCTACTGCCACCTCATCCCATCGCTCCCTCCACTCCCCTCGCCTGCCCTTGCTGTCTCTCAGCCCCCTACTGCCACCTCATCCCATCGCTCCCTCCACTCCCCTCGCCTGCCCTTGCTGTCTCTCAGCCCCCTACTGCCACCTCATCCCATCGCTCCCTCCACTCCCTTCGCCTGCCCTTGCTGTCTCTCAGCCCCCTACTGCCACCTCATCCCATCGCTCCCTCCACTCCCCTCGCCTGCCCTTGCTGTCTCTCAGCCCCCTACTGCCACCTCATCCCATCGCTCCCTCCACTCCCCTCGCCTGCCCTTGCTGTCTCTCAGCCCCCTACTGCCACCTCATCCCATCGCTCCCTCCACTCCCCTCGCCTGCCCTTGCTGTCTCTCAGCCCCCTACTGCCACCTCATCCCATCGCTCCCTCCACTCCCCTCGCCTGCCCTTGCTGTCTCTCAGCCCCCTACTGCCACCTCATCCCATCACTCTCTCCAACTCCCCTCGCCCTCCTCTCACTGCCCCTCAGTCCCTTACTGCCCCCTCACCCTATCACTCCCCCCTCGCTGCCCCCTCACCCCCACCCAATCCCCCTTGTTGCTCCCTCGCCCTGTTTCCCTGTGTGTCACTCCTGTATTCAGTAGGTCCTGGTGTAGGGAATGGTGAGTTGCAGGGTGGAGGATGGAGGGGGTGTGGGGGTGAAGGCAGGGACACTCTGAGTGAAAGCTGTGCACGGATATCATTGGTTTTTGTGATATCCTGCCCAATTATTCTGATGCGCCCACATGGAGCTGTCTTTGGTCTGTCCTGAACAGGGTGACTTGCTCTGGTCACAAACACACCCACAGAAATCCCCAAGCTTCTGGTGCAGCCCCCGCTCAGGCAGTTCTGGAACATTCTGTCTCCCTGACAGACTCCGATCCTGCAAATTCCTATCTCTGGATCCCTGTATAACCACGACCTTCAGGGTGTCAGACAGGGTCAGACGGTCAACACCCTCTCAGGGTGTGTTCCATTTGGAAACGTGTCCAACTCTTATCCCCCACCCCGTTCCAGGTGAAACCGCCTGTGTGTGGACAATGACGAGGAGTGGGGAAAGAGCAGACATATAATATCCAGCCTCAGTTCTCCATAATATACAGTTCTGCCTCGCTGTAATACATAGTGTCATATAATGCTCCCTATAATTTAATTCACTATTGCGGTCTAAAATCCGTTCTCAGTATCTGTGTGACACTGACATGGTCAATACCCCTTCAATGGGGGGGGAGCGGGGGGGAGGGTGGTGATGGGGGCTGGAATCCTAACTGCTGCAGAGAAAAGTAATGTTTGCATTTCCACAGCACCTTTCGCTAGGCCAAAACACTCCCAAGGAGAAAGTGAGGAAGTGAGGACTGCAGTTGCTGGCGATTTAGGTCAAAAAGTGAGCACTGGAAAAACACAGCTGGTCAGGCAGCATCCGAGGAGCAGGAGGATCAATGTTTCAGGCATTAGCCCTTCATCAGGAATGGGCTTTCACCTGAAACATCGATTCTCCTGCTCCATTGTGCTTTTCCAGCAACACACTCTTGACACAAAACACTCCCAGATACTTCCCACACAATGAGGACACTGTTCTCATGTTGGAAATGTAGCAGCCAATTGGTGCACAGCAGGATCCCACAAACAGTAACATGTCAGTGATACCTGAATAAAATGTTCTGTGTACACTTTGTCTTATTCGTACACAGTCATCGGTCCATCCCATTCCTTCACTTTCTTCCTAACTGATGCAAAGGTTGAAAAAGGAAGCATGTGATGCCACTCTGAGAAACACAGGGACTGCTCAGCTGTTTCTTTCTAAAAAGAAAATAAAAGAATTAGCATTCTCTAAAGTACCAATAAGGAGTGAATCAAAAGAAGTTACTCTGACACAGAATAAGGGAGAGAAATGCACATTACAACAGATCTTTGATGCAGACATCTGTAAAGAGCACAGTGAGAATGGGAAAGCAATATCTGAACATGGATTGACTCTCGAGTGACATTCTGACAGAATTTCAATTGTTCAAAGAAAGAATAAACCTTCACTACAGAAATCAGCAGGTAGCTGGTCAAGAAATGCAGTCAATCAAGATCCTCATCACTGGGGGAAACAAAGCATTAACAATAAAACCCCCTGCTATTTCAAGTGATTTCCACAAAGATTCTGACCAATTTTCCAGCAGGTTAATGCCTCAGTCAGCCTCTGGATAACTCAAGTCTGAGCTGGTGTCACCTCACTATCAGTTGGATAATGCAGTCACTTGATCTGTCAGTAGATGTTGGCCCAGAGATGGGACGTGATTTCATTGAGAAGCTAGTTTAGCTGAAAGGCTGATGGAACTGGTCATTGCTTTTCACTTAGTAAATCTTTTTGAAAAGCAGTTCTGGACAATCTTGAGGAATACCCCATTGATGCCACACGAAGGGTGCATTGCAGTACGATATGCAAGTGCTTTTTCAGAATTCCTGTCTGGGGTGAGGACATTGCTGGAAAGGTCACCATTTGTTACCCATCCCAAGTTGCCCCTGAATTGATTGGCTGTCAGGGCTATTTCAGACGGTCTGAAACCAGACCAGGTCAGGATGACGGACCCCCTCTCCCTGAAGGACATTACTGATCCAGCAACGAGAGTGATTGCACAGTCACCTCGCACCATGAATCCATGTGTTCACTCTGGGGACCATCACCTCATCATGTGACTCACAGGTTGTGTGAGCCCAGGAATGTCTCAGCCACAGGGATCGTGCTCTGCACTGCTCAATGTATCAGAAGCAACGTTTCACAGAGAGACATTGGGGGAAACCGTGTAAGGCATGCAAACACACAGAGGAACCCCCGAGAGGCCAGCATCATGCTCCATGTGAAGAGGCTGAATCTTTTGCCTGGAGCACAGGAGGTTGAGGGGGTTATCCCACAGAAGTTTATAAACTTGAGGGGTATGGAAAGGGTGAATAGCCAAGGACTTCTTCCTTGGGTGGTGGAGTCCAAAACTAGATGTCATAGGTTAAAGGTGAAAGAGGAAAGATTTACAAAGGACATAAGGGATAACGTTTTCACTCAAATGGTGGTGCATGTATGGAACGAGCTGCCATGATGGAGACTGGTACAATCACAACATTTAAAAAGCATCTGGTTGGGTATATGAATAGGAAGGGTTTAGAGGGATATGGCCCAAGTGCTGGCAAATGGGACAAGGTCAGATTGGGATATCTGGTCAGCATTGTCGAGTTGGACTGAAGGATCTGCTTCCGTGCTGTATATTTCTACGACTATGAATCTATGTCTGATACCACATAAATATAAGTCACATGGGGACAAAATAAAGCAGGAGATTGGCTGCTGTGTCCACCAATTGGCTCTAGCATTAATAAGAAGGAGGTGGCTACATTTTATATTCCTTTCAGCAGCAAATCAAAGATAGGGCAACAGTCACTGTACATTAACTGACCCTCTGACAATGCAGCACTCCCTCAGCACTGACCCTCTGACAGTGCAGCACTCCCTCAGCACTGACCTCTGACAGTGTGGCACTCCCTCAGTACTGACCCTCTGACAGTGGCACTCCCTCAGTACTGACCGTCTGACAGTGCAGCACTCCTCAGCACTGACCCTCTGACAGTGCAGCACTCCCTCAGTACTGACCCTCTGACAGTGCGGCACTCCCTCAGTACTGACCTCTGACAGTGTGGCACTCCCTCAGTACTGACCCTCTGACAGTGCAGCACTCCTCAGCACTGACCCTCTGACAGTGCAGCACTCCCTCAGTACTGACCTCTGACAGCGTGGCGCTCACTCAGCACTAACCATCTGACAGTGCGGCACTCCCTCAGTACTGACCTCTGACAGTGTGGCACTCCCTCAGCACTGACCCTCTGACAGTGCAGCACTCCCTCAGCACTGACCTCAGTACTGACCCTCTGACAGTGCAGCACTCCCTCAGTACTGACCCTCTGACAGTGCGGCACTCCCTCAGTACTGATCCTCTGACAGTGCGGCACTCCCTCAGTACTGACCCTCTGACAGTGCGGCACTCCCTCAGTACTGACCCTCTGACAGTGCAGCACTCCCTCAGCACTGACCTCAGTACTGACCCTCTGACAGTGCAGCACTCCCTCAGTACTGACCCTCTGACAGTGCGGCACTCCCTCAGTACTGACCCTCTGACAGTGCGGCACTCCCTCAGTACTGACCCTCTGACAGTGCGGCACTCCCTCAGTACTGACCCTCTGACAGTGTAGCACTCCCTCAGCACTGACCCTCTGACAATGCAGCACTCACTCAATACTGACCCTCTGACAGTGTACACTCCCTCAGTACTGACCCTGTGACAGTGCAGCACTCCCTCAGTACTGACCCTCTGACAGTGCAGCACTCCCTCAGTACTGACCTCTGACAGTGTGGCGCTCACTCAGCACTAACCATCTGACAGTGCGGCACTCCCTCAGCACTGACCCTCCGACAGTGCAGCGCTCCCTCAGCACTGACCCTCTGACAGTGCAGCACACCCTCAGCACTGACCCTTTGCACTGGATGGTATGGTTTCTGCTTCACTGTGCTGTACCAGGATTGTCAATCCCTCCCAGGGGCAGTGCCCATTGTCCTGGGATTGGCTGGCAGGTGCTGGGGGGTGAACCTTGCTGCTCCCTGGCCTTGTGTTCCTCAATGGAGCACCTGGTCAGCAAAGCCCCAGCAAACAATCCCCCACCCTGGAAACCGATGGCAGGAGCAACACCAAGGAAGTGACCAGGATGGGATTAGTAACAGTAAACATGATCCTCTGTGTCTGAGACGCTGTCACTGGAACTGAAAAGGGAGGGACGTGAAGGAAACATTCTGCTTCTTTCTTTTGAGTTAGAAAGGTAAAGAAGGTTCTAGACAGTGTTGGAGCCGATCATGTGTTGAGTGAGTAATGTTGTCAGTGAAAACAATGCACTGGGGTCAGCTCAGTGCATGAGGAGTCAACGGGGATATAAGGAGGACTGAGAGGGACTGAATGGAGTTTCCAAGTTGTTGAGAGCTTTTGATGCAGAAGTTAAGGGAAATGATTCACTCTAGTACCTGTCAGGCAGGAGGAAGCTGTAGAGCGCTGGAGCTGTGGATTACAAAGGAAGTGGAATCCCTGGTCAAGAGGAAGAAGAAGGCTTATGTTAGGATGAGATGTGAAGGCTCAGTTAGGGCGCTTGAGGGTTACAAGGTAGCCAGGAAAGACCTAAAGAGAGATCTCAGAAGAGCCAGGAGGAGACATGAGAAGTTGTTGGTGGATAGGATCAGGGTAAACCCTAAGGCTTTCTACAGTTATTTAAGGAATAAAAGAATGACGAGAGTAAGATTAGGGCCAGTCAAAGATAATAGTGGGAAGTTGTGTGTGGAGTCAGAGGAGATAGGGGAAGCACTAAATGAATATTTTTCGACAGTATTCACTCTAGAAAACGACAATGTTGTCGATGAGAATACTGAGATACAGGCTAC